>NC_041390.1:291797389-291870558 GCF_002162155.2 Triticum dicoccoides
AAAACAACATTTGAATGTAGATAGTACTAGACTTAATATTGACGTTTCGATTTAGTGTACATTGTAAGATTTGAATTGAGGACCATGCATATGGCTTTCGTAATTATTTTGAATTCGTGCCATACTAGGTTTGCAAAAGTTGATATTGACTCGATTGTTGTGGTATTTTGTATGTGTGTGGTCATATATGCTTGAATCCATCCAAAGTTTTCTCACTACCATAGTGTTCATCTTATACATATGAATGTGAATTAAGAAAGTAGCATGGATACCGTGAAATGCAAAATCCACGTTAGAATCGGAGATTGCTATGTGACAACACACTCCATTCAAAGAACTCTTTGATGACCCACAAGTGTTGGGGATCTATCGTAGCTTTTCGGTAAGTAATAGTGTCGAACCCAACGAGGAGCAGAAGGAAATGATAAGCAATTTTCAGTAAGGTATTCTCTGCAAGCACTGAAATTATCGGTAACAGATAGTTTTGTGATAAGTTAATTTGTAATGAGTAGCAAGTAATAAAAGTAAATAAGGTGCAGCAAGATGGCCCAAGCCTTTTTGTAGCAAAGGACAAGCCTGGACAAACTCTTATATGAAGGAAAGCGCTCCCGAGGACACATGGGAATTATCATCAAGCTAGTTTTCATCACGTTCATATGATTCGCGTTCGGTACTTTGATAATCTGATATGTGGGTGGACCGGTGCTTGGGTGCTACCCTTACTTGGACAAGCACCCCACTTATGATTAACCCCCATTGCAAGCATCCGCAACTACAACGGAAGTATTAAGGTAAACATAACCATAGCATGAAACATATGGATCCAAATCAGCCCCTTACGAATCAACACATAAACTAGGGTTTAAGCTTCTGTCACTCTAGCAACCCATCATTGATACGTCTCCAACGTATCTATAATTTTTGATTGCTCCATACTATATTATCTACTGTTTTGGACATTATTGGGCTTTATTATCCACTTTTATATTATTTTGGGACTAACCTATTAACCGGAGGCCCAGCCCAGAATTGCAGTTTTTTTGCCTGTTTTAGGGTTTCGAAGAAAAGGCATATCAAACGGAGTCTAAACGGAACGAAACCTTCGGGAACATGATTTTCTCAACAAACAAGACCCGGGAGACTTGGACCCTACGTCAATACACAAAAGAGGAGGCCACGAGGTAGGGGGCGCGCCTACCCCCCAGGCGCGCCCTCCACCCTCATGGGCCCCCTGTTGCTCCACCAACGTACTCCTTCATCCTATATATACTTACGTACCCCCAAACGATCAGATACGGAGCCAAATACCTAATTCCACCGCCGCAACTTTCTGTATCCACGAGATCCCATCTTGGGGCCTGTTTCGGAGCTCCGCCGGAGGGGGCATCGATCACGGAGATATCTGAGGTAAACTACTCACACTTCATTGGATATACATGACCATACCTAGATATTCTCATAACTATGCTCAGTTCTGTCAATTGCTCAACAGTAATTTGTTCACCCACCGTAGAATACTTATGCTCTCGAGAGAAGCCACTAGTGAAACCTATGGCCCCCGGGTCTATCTTTATCATATTAATCCCCTACTACTTAGTTATTTCCTTTGCTTTTTTACTTTGTCTTTATTTTACTTTGCATCTTTATCACAAAAATACCAAAAATATTATCTTATCATATCTATCAGATTTCACTCTCGTAAGTGGCCGTGTAGGGATTGACAACCCCTATTCGCGTTGGTTGCGAGGATTTATTTGTTTTGTGCAGGTACGAGGGACTCGCGCGTAGCCTCCTACTGGGTTGGTACCTTGGTTCTCAAAAACCAAGGTAAATAGTTACGCTACTTTGCTGCATCATCCCTTCCTCTTCGGGGAAAACCAATGCAGTGCTCTAGAGGTAGCAAGAAGAATTTCTGGCGCCGTTGCCGGGGAGGTTCGCGCAAGTCAAGATTTGACTCCCGAGAACGAGCCATATCTGGCACCGTTGCCGGGGAGGTCTACGCAAAAGTCAACATACCAAGTACCCATCACATACCCTTATCTCCCGCATTACATTATTTGCCATTTGCCTCTCGTTTTCCTCTCCCCCACTTCACCCTTGCCATTTTATTCGCCCTCTCTCTCTCTATCCTCCCTCTCTTTCTCTATTTGCCTCTTTTTGCCCGCTTGCTTTTTGTTTGCTTGTGTGTTAGTTTGCTTGCTTGTCACGATGGCTCAAGATAATACTGAATTGTGTGACTTCACTAGTACCAACAACAATGATTTTATTAGCACTCCGATTGCTCCTCTTACCGATACTGAATCTTGTGAAATTAATACTGCTTTGCTGAATCTTGTCATGAAAGATCCGTTTTCCGGCCTTCCTAGTGAAGATGCCGCTACCCATCTAAATAGCTTTGTTGATTTGTGTGACATGCAAAATAAGAAAGATGTGGATAATGATATTGTTAAATTTAAGCTATTTCCTTTTTCGCTTAGAGATCGTGCTAAAGCTTGGTTTTCGTCTTTGCCTAAAAATAGTATTGATTCATGGAATAAGTGCAAAGATGTTTTTATCTCTAAGTATTTTCCTCCCGCTAAGATCATCTCTCTTAGAAACGATATTATGAATTTTAAGCAACTTGATCATGAACATGTTGCACAAACTTGGGAGAGAATGAAACTAATGATACGTAATTGCCCTACTCATGGTTTAAATTTGTGGATGATTATACAAAATTTTTATGCCGGATTGAATTTTTCTTCTAGAAATCTTTTAGATTCAGCCGCGGGAGGCACTTTTATGGAAATCACTTTAGGAGAAGCTACTAAACTCCTAGATAATATTATGGTTAATTACTCTCAATGGCATACTGAAAGATCTACTAATAAAAAGGTGCATGCGATAGAAGAAATTAATGTTTTGAGTGGAAAGATGGATGAACTTATGAAATTATTTGCTAATAAGAGTGTTTCTTCTGATCCTAATGATATGCCCATGTCTACTTTGATTGAGAATAATAATGAATCTATGGATGTGAATTTTGTTGGTAGGAACAATTTTGGTAACAACGCGTATAGAGGAAATTTCAATCCCAGGCCTTATACTAGTAATCCCTCTAATAATTATGGTAATTCCTACAACAATTCTTATGGAAATTATAATAAGATGCCCTCTGATTTTGAATCTAATATTAAAGAATTTATTACTTCGCAAAAGAATTTCAATGCTTTGATTGAAGAAAAATTGCTTAAGATTGATGATTTGGCTAGGAACATTGATAGAATTACTCTTGATGTTGATTCTTTGAAACTTAGATCTATTCCACCTAAGCATGATGTCAATGAGTCTCTCAAAGCCATGAGAATTTCCATTGATGAGTGCAAAGAAAGAACCGCTAGGATGCGTGCTAAGAAAGATGCCTTTATAAGAGCGTGTTCTTCTAGTTCCTATGAAAATAATGATGAAGATCTAAAAGTTATTGATGTGCCCCTATTAAATCTTTGTTTTGAAATATGAATCTTGATAATGATGGGACTTAATATGATCCACCTTTACCTAGAAGGCGTTCCAAGAATTCGGAATTTTTTGATCTTGGTGCTAAAATTGATAAAAGTGGGATTGAAGAAATTAAAACCCTAGATGTTGCTAAACCCACTATTATGGATTTCAAGGAATTTAACTATGAAAATTTCTCTTTGATTGATTGTATTTCCTTGTTACAATCCGTGCTAAATTCTCCTCATGCTTATAGTCAAAATAAAGCATTTACTAAACATATCGTTGATGCCTCAATGCAATCTTATGAAGAAAAACTTGAATTGGAAGTTTCTATCCCTAGAAAACTTTATGATGAGTGGGAACCAACTATTAAAATTAAAATTAAAGATCATGAATGCTATGCTTTATGTGATTTGGGTGCTAGTGTTTCCACGATTCCAAAGACTTTGTGTGATTTGTTAGGTTTCCGTGATTTTGATGATTGCTCTTTAAACTTGCACCTTGCGGATTCCACTATTAATAAACCTATGGGAAGAATTAATGATGTTCTTATTGTTTCAAATAGGAATTATGTACCCATAGATTTTATTGTTCTTGACATAGATTGCAATCCTTCATGTCCTATTATTTTTGGTAGACCTTTCCTTAGAATGATTGGTGCAATTATTGATATGAAGGAAGGAAATATTAGATTCCAATTTCCATTAAGGAAAGGCATGGAACAATTTCCTAGAAAGAAAATTAAATTACCTTATGAATCTATTATGACAGCCACTTATCGATTGCCTACCAAAGATGGCAATACCTAGATCTATCCTTGCTTGTTATGCCTAGCTAGGGGCGGTAAACGATAACGCTTGTTGGGAGGCAACTCAATTTTATTTTAATTCCTTGCTTTTTGCTCCTATTTAGTAATAAATAATTTATCTAGCCTCTGTTTTGGTTGTGTTTTTTGTGTTTAATTAGTGTTTGTGCCAAGTAGAACCGTTGGGAAGACTTGGGGAAAGTCTTTTTGATCTTGCTATAAAAAACAGAAACTTTAGCGCTCACGAGAATTGCTACCATTTTTTATTGGAGAGTGCTATTTAGTTAATTATTTTTGAAGATGATTAATAGATAAATTCCTCACGTCCAGAAATTTATTATAGAATTTTTGGGGTACCAGATCTTGCGCTAGCTACAGATTACTACAGACAGTTCTGTTTTTGACAGATTCTGTTTTTCGTGTGTTGTTTGCTTATTTTGATGAATCTATGGCTAGTAAAATAGTTTATAAACCATAGAGAAGTTGGAATACAGTAGGTATAAAACCAATATAAATAAAGAATGAGTTCATTACAGTACCTTGAAGTGGTCTTTTATTTTCTTTAGCTAACGGAGCTCACGAGATTTTCTACTTTAAGTTTTGTGTTGTGAAGTTTTCAAGTTTTGGGTAAAGATTTGATGGATTATGGAACAAGGAGTGGCAAGAGCCTAAGCTTGGGGATGCCCATGGCAACCCCAAGATAATCTAAGGACACCTAAAAGCCAAAGCTTGGGGATGCCCCGGAAGGCATCCCCTCTTTCGTCTACTTCTATCGGTAACTTTACTTGGAGCTATATTTTTATTCACCACATGATATGTGTTTTGCTTGGAGCGTCTTTTATGATTTGAGTCTTTAATTTTGAGTTTACCACAATCATCCTTGCTGTACACTGTTGGGGAACGTAGCATAAATTCAAAATTTTCCTACGTGTCACCAAGATCTATCTATGGAGTCATCTAGCAACGAGGGAGGAGTGGATCTACATACCCTTGTAGATCGCGCGCGGAAGCGTTCAAGAGAACGGGGTTGATGGAGTCGTACTCGTCGTGATACAAATCACCAATGATCCTAGCGCCGAACGGATGGCACCTCCGCGTTCAACACACGTACGGAGCAGCGATGTCTCCTCCTTCTTGATCCAGCAAGGGGGGAGGAGAGGTTGATGGAGATCCAGCAGCACGACAGCGTGGTGGTGGAAGTAGCGGGATTCCAACAGGGCTTCGCCAAGCGCTGCGGGAGGAGGGAGATGTGTCATGGGAGGGAGAGGGAGGCGCCAGGGCTCAGGTTGGGCTGCCCTCCCTTCCCCCCCACTATATATAGGGCCAAGGGAGAAGGGGGAGGCGCAGCCTTGGCCCTTCCTCCAAGGAAGGGTGCGGCCAGGGAGGAGTCCCTCCTCCCCAAGGCACCTCGGAGGTGCCTTCCCCTTTTAGGACTCTTCCTCTCCCTTGATTCTTGGCGCATGGGCCTCTTGGGGCTGGTGCCCTTGGCCCATATAGGCCAAGGCGCGCCCCCTACAGCCCATGTGGCCCCCCGGGGCAGGTGGCCCCACCCGGTGGACCCCCGGGACCCTTCTGGTGGTCCCGGTACGATACCGGTGACCCAAAAACTTGTCCCGATGGCCGAAATAGCACTTCCTATATATAATTCTTTACCTCCGGACCATTCCGGAACTCCTCGTGACGTCCGGGATCTCATCCGGGACTCCGAACAACTTTCGGGTTACCGCATACTAATATCTCTATAACCCTAGTGTCACCGAACCTTAAGTGTGTAGACCCTACGGGTTCGGGAGACATGCAGACATGACCGAGATGACTCTCCGGTCAATAACCAACAGCGGGATCTGGATACCCATGTTGGCTCCCGCATGTTCCACGATGATCTCATCAGATGAACCATGATGTCAAGGACTTAATCAATCCCGTATACAATTCCCTTTGTCTAGCGGTACGATACTTGCCCGAGATTCGATCGTCGGTATCCCGATACCTTTTTCAATCTCGTTACCGGCAAGTCTCTTTACTCGTTCCGTAACACATCATCCCGTGATCAACTCTTTGACCACATTGTGCACATTATGATGATGTCCTACCGAGTGGGCCCAGAGATACCTCTCCGTTTACACGGAGTGACAAATCCCAGTCTCGATTCGTGCCAACCCAACAGACACTTTCGGAGATACCCGTAGTGTACCTTTATAGCCACCCAGTTACGTTGTGACGTTTGGCACACCCAAAGCACTCCTACGGTATCCGGGAGTTGCACAATCTCATGGTCTAAGGAAATGATACTTGACATTAGAAAAGCTTTAGCATACGAACTACACGATCTAGTGCTATGCTTAGGATTGGGTCTTGTCCATCACATCATTCTCCTAATGATGTGATCCCGTTATCAATGACATCCAATGTCCATGGTCAGGAAACCGTAACCATCTATTGATCAACGAGCTAGTCAACTAGGGGCTTACTAGGGACATGGTGTTGTCTATGTATCCACACATGTATCTGAGTTTCCTATCAATACAATTATAGCATGGATAATAAACGATTATCATGAACAAGGAAATATAATAATAATCAATTTATTATTGCCTCTAGGGCATATTTCTAACAGTCTCCCACTTGCACTAGAGTCAATAATCTAGTCCACATCGCCATGTGATTAACACTCAAGGTCACATCCCCATGTGACTAACACCCAAAGAGTTTACTAGAGTCAATAATCTAGTTCACATTACCATGTGATTAACACTCGATGAGTTCTGGGTTTGATCATGTTATGCTTGTGAGAGATGTTATAGTCAACGGGTCTGGATCTTTCAGATCCGTATGTACTTCGCAAATTTCTATGTCATCTTGTCGATGCAACTACTACGCTACATTTGGAGCTATTCCAAATAACTGTTCTACTATATGAATCCAGTTTACTACTCAGAATAATCTGGATTAGTGTCAAAGTTTGCATCGGCGTAACCCTTTACGACGAACTCTTTTACCACCTCCATAATCGAGAAAATTCCTTAGTCCACTAGTTACTAAGGATAACTTTGACCGCTATCCTGTGATCCATTCTTAGATCACTCTTGTACCCCTTGACTGACTCATGGTAAGGCACATTTCAGGTGCGGTACACATCATAGCATACTGTAGAGCCTATGTCTTAAGCATAGGGGACGACCTTCGTCCTTTCTCTCTATTCTGCCGTGGTCGAGCTTTAAGTCTTAACTTCATACCTTACAACTCAGGCAAGAACTCCTTCTTTGACTGATCCATCTTGAACACCTTCAAGATCATGTCAAGGTATGTGCTCATTTGAAAGTACCATTAAGCGTTTTGATCTATTCTTATAGATCTTGATGCTCAATGTTCAAGTAGCCTAATCCAGGCTTTCCATTGAAAAACACTTTCCAAATAACCCTATATGCTTTCCAGAAATTCTACGTCATTTCTGATCAACAATATGTCAACAACATATATTTATCAGAAATTCTATAGTGCTCCCACTCACTTCTTTGGAAATACAAGTTTCTCATAAACTTTGTATAAACCCAAAATCTTTGATCATCATCAAAGCATACATTCCAACTCCGAGATGCTTACTCCAGTATTTAGAGGGATTGCTGGAGCTTTGCATACTTATTAGCATCTTTCAGGATTGACAAAACCTTCCGGTTGTATCACATACAACCTTTCCTAAGAAAATCGTCGAGGAAACAATGTTTTGACATCCTATCTGCAAGATTTCATAAATAATGCAGTAATCGCTAATATAATTCCAACAGACTCTTAGCATCGCTACGAGTGAGAAAGTCTCATCGTAGTCAACTCTTTGAACTTGTCGGAAAACATCTTAACGACAAGTCGAGCTTTCTTAATGGTGACATTTACCATCATTGTCCGTCTTCCTTTTAAAATCCATCTGCACTCAACAGCCTTATGACCATCGAGCTGTTCTGTCAAAGTCTACACTTTGTTTCCATACATGGATCCTCTCTCGGATTTTATGGCCTCGAGCCATTTATCGGAATCCGGGCCCACCATCGCTTCTCCATGGCTCGTAGGTTCATTGTTGTCTAGCAACATGACTTCCAAGACAGGATTACGTACCACTCTGAAGTAGTACGCATCCTTGTCATCCCACGAGGTTTGGTAGTGACTTGATCTGAAGTTTCATGATCACTATCATAAGCTTCCACTCCAATTGGTGTAGGTGCCACAGGAACAACTTCCTGTGCCCTGCCACACACTAGTTGAAGAGACGGTTCAATAACCTCATCAAGTCTCCACCATCCTCCCACTCAATTCTTTCGAGAGAAACTTTTCCTCGAGAAAGGACCCGATTCTAGAAACAATCCCTTATTGCTTTCGGATCTGAGACAGGAGGTATACCCAACTGTTTTGGGTGTCCTATGAAGATGCATTTATCCGCTTTGGGTTCGAGCTTATCAGCCTGAAACTTTTTCACATAAGCGTCGCAGCCCCAAACCTTTCAGAAATGACAGCTTAGGTTTCTCTAAACCATAGTTCATATGGTGTCATCTCATCGGAATTACGTGGTGCCCCTTTTAAAGTGAATGTGGTTGTCTTTAATGCCTAACCCATAAACTATCGTGGTAATTCAATAAGAGACATCATGGTATGCATCATATCCAATAGGGTGCAGTTATGATGTTCGGACACACCATCACACTATGGTGTTCCAGGCTATATTAGTTGTGAAACAATTTCCACAATGTCTTAATTTTGTGCCAAACTCGTAATTCAGATACTCATCTCTATGATCATATCATAGATCTTTTATCCTCTTGTCACGATGATCTTTTAACTTCACCCTGAAATTACTTGAACCTTTCAATAATTCAGACTCGTGATTCATCAAGTAAATATACTCAACATCTACTCAAATCATCTGTGAAGTAAGAACATAACGATATCCACTACATGCCTCAGCACTCATTGGACTGGACACATCAAAATGTATTACTTCCAACAAGTTGCTTTCTAGTTCCATTTTACTGAAAACGAGGCTTTCAGTCATCTTGCCCATGTGGTATGATTTGCATGTCTCAAGTGATTCAAAATCAAGTGAGTCCAAATGATCCATCTGTATAGAGTTTCTTCATGCATATCTACCAACAAACATGGTTTGCATGTCTCAATCCTTTCAAAAATTAGTGAGTCCAAAGATCCATCAACATGGAGCTTCTTCATGCGCTTTATACCGATATGACTTAAGTGGCAGTGCCACAAGTAGGTGGTACTATCATTACTATCCTATATCTTTTGGCATGAACATGTGTATCACTACGATCGAGATTCAATAAACCATTCATTTTAGGCGTAAGACCATTGAAGGTATTATTCAAATAAACAGAGTAACCATTATTCTCCTTAAATGAATAACCGTATCGCGATAGACATAATCCAATCATGTCTATGCTCAACGCAAACACCAAATAACAATTATTTAGGTTTTAATACCAATCTCGATGGTAGAGGGAGCGTGCGATGCTTGATCATATCAACCTTGGAAACACTTCCAACACATATCGTCAGCTCACCTTTAGCTAGTCTCCGTTTATTCCGTAGCTTTTATTTCGAGTTACTAACACTTAGTAACCGAACTGGTATCTAATACCCTGGTGCTACTAGGAGTACTAGTAAAGTACACATCAACACAATGTATATCCAATATACTTCTATCGACCTTGCCAGCCTTCTCATCTACCAAGTATCTAGGGTAATTCTGCTCCAGTGGATGTTCCCCTTATTACAAAAGCACTTAGTCTCGGGTTTGGGTTCAACCTTGGGTTTCTTCACTAGAGCAGCAGCTGAATTGCGTTTCATGAAGTATCCCTTCTTGCCCTTGCCCTTCTTGAAACTAGTGGTTTCACCAACCATCAACAATTGATGCTCCTTCTTGATTTCTAGTTTCGTGGTGTCAAACATCGCGAATATCTCAAGGATCATGATATATGTCCCTGATACATTATAGTTCATCACGAAGCTCTAGCAGCTTGGTGGTAATGACTTTGGAGAAACATCACTATCTCATTTGGAAGATCAACTCCCACTTGATTCAAATGATTGTTGTATTCAGACAATCTGAGCACAAGCTCAACAATTGAGCTTTTCTCCCTTAGTTTGCAGGCTAAGAAAAAAACGTCGGAGGTCTTATACCTCTTGACGTGGGCACGAGCCTGAAATTCCAATTTCAGCCCTCGAAACATCTCATATGTTTCGTGACGTTTCAAAACCGTCTTCGGTGCCTCAACTCTAAACTATTTAACTGAACTATCATGTAGTTATCAAAACGTGTATGTCAGATGTTCGCAACATCCACAGACAACGTTCGAGGTTCAGCACACTGAGCGGTGCATTAAGGACATAAGCCTTCTAAGAAGCAATGAGGACAATCCTCAGTTTACGGACCTAGTCCGCATAATTGCTACTATCAACTTTCAACTAATTTTTTCTCTAGGAACATATCTAAACAGTAGAACTAAAGCGCGAGTTACGACATAATTTGCAAAATCCTTTTTGACTATGTTTAGGATAAACAAGTTCATATTATGAACTCCCACTCAGATAGACATCCCTCTAGTCATCTAAGTGATTACATGATCCGAGTCAACTAGGCCGTGTCCGATCATCACGTGAGACGGACTAGTCAACATCGGTGAACATCTTCATGCTGATCGTATCTACCATACGACTCATGCTCGACCTTTCGGTCTTCTGTGTTCCGAGGCCATGTCTGTACACATGCTAGGCTCGTCAAGTCAACCTAAGTGTTTCGCGTGTGTAAATCTGTCTTACACCCGTTGTATGTGAACGTTAGAATCTATCACACCCGATCATCACGTGGTGCTTCGAAACAACGAACTGTCGCAACGGTGCACAGTTAGGGGGAACACTTTCTTGAAATTATTATGAGGGATCATCTTATTTACTACCGTCGTTCTAAGTAAACAAGATGCATAAACATGATAAACATCACATGCAATCAAATAATAGTGACATGATATGGCCAATATCATATAGCTCCTTTGATCTCCATCTTGGGGCTCCATGATCATCTTGTCACCGGCATGACACCATGATCTCCATCATCATGATCTCCATCATTGTGTCTGATGAGGACATCAATACAATTGTTACACCCACAGCCCCTGCTGCTATACATACTGGACCAATTACTAGAGCTCGTGCACGCCAACTAAATTACCAGGTACTTTCGTTTCTTGGTAATGATTCTAATGTTCATGAGAATATGATGCTGCCTAAATTGGATACATTTGTTTTGCTTACAAATGAAGGGCCTAGCTTGGAGAAGGATGAACATTGGAGCAAGAACAAGCATGGAGATGATGGCATGCGCAAGGGGAACAAGAACGGAGTTACAAGTGATGATTTCAGGACTTTGAAGCCACCATAATGGGTGCATGAAGCCTTGGACGAAATATACAAGATGCCACTTCATAAATTTCGTCCCGAGGCTATTTTAGGTGCTGCGTCACCTTATTATTGGGCCAGGCCCATGTAATTTCGAAATACATAAGTATAGGCTATTTTTAGAGTCCGTATGTGTGGGGAAACAAGAGATAGGGTTGATTTCGGACTCCTCCTCCAAGGGCCACGAAATTCCCCCCTCTTCCTCCATATATACAGCCCTTAGGGCATCGTTTAGACTTTGGGTTTTGTTTAGATTAAAAGTTCGCCATAGCTGCAACTTCGCGTACTTCGTTTGTGTTCAACGACCAGACAAAGGCGTCATAGAACCCCACCTTGATCAATAAAGCTTTCATCTTATATTCGCAATATCCAGATTGCAATCTTAGTTTCTTGCTTGTTCTTCGTTTGCTCGCAGGAAACAGACCCTCATGGTCAGGTTGATCGTGCTCCGGCGTGGTCAATAACCTCTCGGAGTTGGTTTAGCGATTGCTAAGGCGCGACGTCCTCGCACGTTCGTAGTCGGATCGTCAAAGTCGACTTCCACCAAAGCGAAATCCACCATCTCATCGAAAGACGGGACACCTTTGCCTCTATCAAGTGGTATCAGATTTCCAGGTTGCTCGGTGAGATTTTACAGTTTTTTAGTAGTTTAGATCGAGTCTGCTCTTCATACCTATAGTCCACGAAAAAGCCACACAAAAAAATTTAGGGTTAGTTCATCATATCCGAACCAATCTGAGCCTTGCATAATCTTTTTAGGGTTTTGCTTTGTTGAATTTGCGGTTGCATCGTCGTGTCTAGTTGCTGGTCTTAGAGTCTAGTCTTTTAGAGTTTCGAGTTCTGGTCATAAGTTGTCACGCCGCCGCCGCACCATCATCATCGCCCCTGCCATCTACCACCACCGCACCGAATCCGTATCCATATACCACCACCAATCCGTGTCCATATACCACCACCGATCCATATCCATATACTACCACCGCTACCACCACCGCTGCCATATACCACCACCATATATCCACCACCAATCCGAGTTCCTTGCTTATTAGGTTTACCTCGAACAAAGAAGGGGAGGGATAGCATATTTGTTGTCGTGGATAGATTCTCGAAAATGGCACACTTTATACCATGTCATAAAAGCGATGATGCTGTTAATGTTGCTGATTTGTTCTTTCGTGAAATTATTCGCTTGCATGGTGTGCCAAATACTATTGTTTCAGATCGTGATACTAAATTTCTTAGCCACTTTTGGAGATGTTTATGGGCTAAGTTGGGGACTACACTGCTTTTTAGTACTACTTGTCACCCCCAAACTGATGGACAAACTGAAGTAGTCAATAGAACGTTGTCTACTATGCTTAGGGCTGTTTTGAAGAATAATAAGAAAATGTGGGAGGAATGCTTGCCTCATATTGAATTTGCTTATAATCGTTCATTGCATTCTACTACTAAGATGTGCCCTTTTGAAGTTGTGTATGGTTTCCTACCTCGTGCACCTATTGATTTGTTGCCTCTTCCATCTTCGGAGAAGGTTAATTTTGATGCTAAACAACGTGCTGAATTGATTTTAAAAATGCATGAGTTAACTAAGGAAAACATTGAGCGTATGAATGCTAAATATAAACTTGCTGGAGATAAGGGTAGAAAACATGTTGTGTTTGCACCTGGAGATCTTGTTTGGTTACATTTGCGTAAGGATAGATTTCCTGATTTGCGCAAATCAAAGCTCCGTTTAGGCCCAAAATGGGTGCATGAAGCCTTGGACGAAATATACAAGATGCCACTTCATAAATTTCGTCCCGAGGCTATTTTAGGTGCTGCGTCACCTTATTATTGGGCCAGGCCCATGTAATTTCGAAATACATAAGTATAGGCTATTTTTAGAGTCCGTATGTGTGGGGAAACAAGAGATAGGGTTGATTTCGGACTCCTCCACCAAGGGCCACGAAATTCCCCCCTCTTCCTCCATATATACAGCCCTTAGGGCATCGTTTAGACTTTGGGTTTTGTTTAGATTAAAAGTTCGCCATAGCTGCAACTTCGCGTACTTCGTTTGTGTTCAACGACCAGACAAAGGCGTCACAGAACCCCACCTTGATCAATAAAGCTTTCATCTTATATTCGCAATATCCAGATTGCAATCTTAGTTTCTTGCTTGTTCTTCGGTTGCTCGCAGGAAACAGACCCTCGTGGTCAGGTTGATCGTGCTCCGGCGTGGTCAATAACCTCTCAGAGTTGGTTTAGCGATTGCTAAGGCGCGACGTCCTCGCACGTTCGTAGTCGGATCGTCAAAGTCGACTTCCACCAAAGCGAAATCCACCATCTCATCGAAAGACGGGACACCTTTGCCTCTATCAAGTGGTATCAGATTTCCAGGTTGCTCGGTGAGATTTTACAGTTTTTCGTAGTTTAGATCGAGTCTGTTCTTCATACCTAGAGTCCACGAAAAAGCCACAAAAAAATTAGGGTTGGTTCATCATATCCGAACCAATCTGAGCCTTGCATAATCTTTTTAGGGTTTTGCTTTGTTGAATTTGCGGTTGCATCGTCGTGTCTAGTTGCTGGTCTTAGAGTCTAGTCTTTTAGAGTTTCGAGTTCTGGTCATAAGTTGTCACGCCGCCGCCGCACCATCATCATCGCCCCTGCCATCTACCACCACCGCACCGAATCCGTATCCATATACCACCACCAATCCGTGTCCATATACCACCACCGATCCATATCCATATACTACCACCGCTACCACCACCGCTGCCATATACCACCACCATATATCCACCACCAATCCGAGTTCTTTGCTTATTAGGTTTGTTTTCGGGATCCATCTAGATTCCGATTCGTGTTTCCTTGCCGGAGTAGGTTTCGGAAAAAAAAAGAGTCGGGTAGCCACGCTCCGTTTAGGCCCAAAATTTTTCGAAAACGCATTTTTCGAAAAAATTTCTGGCTATCCTATTTTTAGGTGTTTCTGAGTGTTTTGAGACAGGTGCCATTATAGGAAGTTTTTTTTGACCCGTTTCCAGTTTTTGGGTCCGGGCAGCCGAAAAAAAAAAATTGGTCGAAAAAATTTCGTGCCCATCCTGTCATTTTGAGCTAGGAAGAGTTTTGAGACACTCGCCATTATAGTGATTTTTCGCAAAAAAAAAAAGCAGCGCAAAAAAAAAGAGAGCGCAAAAAAAAAGAGCGAAAAAAAATATTCAGAGTGTGCTTTTCCCTTGTTTACGTGCCGCGCCGTGATTTTGTTAGTGTTCTAGGCTCGCGTCTCTAGCACAGTCTAGCCTAGGACCAGCACAGTACCGTCGTTGAGCGTTTATTCAACTTTGCATCTCTGAATTGATTATTGCTGACCCTTTTTGCTACCATATTATAAGCCTTCCCAGCTCCACATACATCTACGTCGTGCGTTTGACTCTCCCTGGTAATCGCTCTATCCAAACTTTGAGAATTTTTGACTACAACGGTTGCCGATCACCGCCTGCTGCTGGGTAAGAACTGGTAAGAATTTGAGATTTGCTTGACGGATTTGTGACACCCACCACCACCACTTGTTCGTAGTCTGTAGGATCATATTCTTGTGTGTTTCTATTGCTGCTAACCATGCCAGGATCACAAGCCGACGAGATTGACTGGGAGAATTTATCGAACAAGGAGCTTCATGATAAGTTTCAGCAAATGATGACTGAACAGGTGCAAGATGTGCTGAACAATTTTGAAGAGGCCATGGAGAAGATCACTGGCTTTGAGAAGACGTTCGAAACAAAGCTCGATAACAAGTTTAATGAATTGCTCGCGCGTCTTCCACCACCACCACCCGCTGCACCTAACGCACCTCTCCAACAACAACAACAACGACTACCTCCACGTCGCGAAGCAGACCTCCGCCGAGCAAGCCGTGTTCCTCTTGCGTTTGGCCAAACTGTTGGTGCTGCTGTTGATACTTCTGTGGCTCCTGCTGCTGATGCGGAGGAGGATGACTATGTAGGAGATTATGAGGATGAGGTTGATCAAAATCAACACTACGTGCAGCCACTTGTACCACCACCAGCAGGTCGACCTCAGGTATATATTCGTAATGGTAGGCCTGCACCACCACCTCAGGTACGAGATGATGTCCATATTCCTAAACTGAAATTGAATATTCCACCATTTGAGGGTAGATATGTTCCTGATATATATCTTACTTGGGAGTTAGAAACTGAACAACGATTTACATGTTTACAATATCCTGAGGAGAGACGAGTTGCTGCTGCCGTTTGTGCTTTCACTAGTTTTGCATGTGTATGGTGGTCTGAACATTGTAGATTATATCCTATTCCAACTACTTGGGCTGCTTTGAAAACTGCTATGCGTACGCGTTGGGTTCCACCATATTATCAACGTGAATTGCTTCAAAAATTGCAGCGTTTAAGACAAGGGAAAAATTCTGTAGAAGAATATTATCAGGAATTACAAACTGGCATGATTAGATGTGGTATTGTTGAGGAGAATGAAGCTATGCTTGCACGTTTTCTGGGTGGATTAAATAGAGAGATTCAGACCATTCTAGACTATAAGGAGTATACTAATATCACTCGTTTATTCCATCTTGCTTGGAAAGCTGAACGTGAAGTGCAGGATCGACAAGCATTGGGGCGAACTAACTTTTCTGCAGGCCGACCTTCATCATGGACACCACGTGCATCTTCTACTTCAACTGCACCAGCACCTCCATCCGGTGCCACCTCCAGCCGTGATACAAGAAAACAGGCACAACCACCATTATCTGCCAAGAGCGCACCTGCGGGGCCTGCACAGCGTTCTTCTTCTTCCATGGCATCAACAGGGCACAAAAGTGATATTATTTGTCGTCGTTGTAAGGGAGGAGGTCATTATGCGAGAGAATGCAAATCTCCCCGTGTGATGATTGCTACCGCGGATGGTGGATATGAGTCCGCTAGTGACTATGATGAGGAGACTTTGGCTCTTATTACACGTGAAGAACATGGTGGAGATGATTTTGATCATGAGACGCAATACATGGCTCCTGAAGACACTGACAGGTATGAATGTTTAGTTGCTCAACGTGTTTTGAGTGTGCAGGTCACACATGCTGAGCAAAATCAGAGGCACAATTTGTTCCATACCAAGGGAGTTGTGAAGGAACGTTCTGTGCGCGTCATAATAGACGGAGGGAGCTGCAACAACTTGGCTAGCATGGAGATGGTGGAGAAGCTTTCTCTCACCACAAGACCACATCCACATCCTTACTACATCCAATGGTTTAACAACAGCGGCAAGGTTAAGGTAACACGTACTGTTCGTGTGCATTTTAGTATCTCTACATATGCTGATTATGTTGATTGTGATGTGGTACCTATGCAAGCATGTTCCTTATTACTTGGTAGACCATGGCAATTTGATAAAAATTCTGTACACCATGGTAGAAACAATCACTATACTCTTGTTCATAAGGATAAAAATATTACTTTGCTTCCTATGACTCCTGATTCCATTTTGAAAGATGATATTAATAGAGCTAATAAAGCAAAACAGGAGACGAATAAGAGGGAAAATCAGATTGTGGCAAAAGAATTTGAGCAACAAATGAAGCCTAATAATAAACCATCTAGTGTTGCTTCTGAAATTAAATTGAAAAGTGCATGTTTATTTGCCACCAAATCTGATATTGATGAGCTAGATTTCAGCAAATCTGTTTGCTATGCTTTTGTGTGCAAAGAGGCATTATTTTCATTCGAGGACGTGCCTTCCTCTTTGCCTCCTGCTGTCACTAACATTTTGCAGGAGTTCGCTGACGTCTTTCCACAAGACGTGCCACCGGGATTACCGCCTATTCGAGGGATTGAGCATCAAATTGACTTAATTCCCGGTGCTTCACTGCCAAACCGTGCACCATACCGTACCAATCCAGAGGAGACGAAGGAGATTATGCGTCAAGTACAAGAGCTTCTCGACAAAGGTTATATACGCGAATCCCTTAGTCCTTGTGCTGTTCCTATTATTCTAGTGCCGAAAAAGGATGGTACATCACGTATGTGTGTTGATTGTAGAGGCATTAATAATATTACTATTCGTTATCGTCATCCTATTCCTAGGCTAGATGATATGCTTGATGAATTGAGTGGCTCTACAATATTCTCCAAAGTTGATTTGCGAGTGGATACCATCAAATTCGTATGAAATTGGGAGATGAATGGAAAACAGCATTTAAAACTAAGTTTGGATTATATGAGTGGTTAGTCATGCCTTTTGGGTTAACTAATGCGCCTAGTACTTTCATGAGACTAATGAACGAAGTTTTACGTGCTTTCATTGGACGATTTGTGGTAGTCTATTTTGATGATATACTGATTTATAGCAGATCTTTGGAAGAACATTTGGAACATTTACGTGCTGTTTTTATTGCTCTACGTGATGCACGTTTGTTTGGTAACCTTGGGAAGTGCACCTTTTGCACCGACCGAGTATCTTTTCTTGGCTATGTTGTTACTCCACAGGGAATTGAAGTTGACAAAGCCAAGATTGAAGCTATTGAGAGTTGGCCGCAGCCCAAAACGGTCACACAAGTGAGGAGTTTTCTTGGCCTCGCTGGATTCTATAGGCGTTTTGTGAGAGATTTCAGCACCATTGCTGCACCATTCAACGAGCTTACAAAGAAGGATGTGCCTTTTGTTTGGGGTACCGCACAGGAAGAAGCCTTCACGGTATTGAAAGATAAGTTGACACATGCTCCTTTACTCCAACTTCCTGATTTTAATAAGACTTTTGAGCATGAATGTGATGCTAGTGGAATTGGATTAGGAGGTGTGTTATTACAAGATGGCAAACCTGTTGCATACTTTTCTGAAAAATTGAGTGGGCCTAGTCTGAATTATTCTACTTATGATAAAGAATTATATGCTCTTGTTCGGACTTTAGAAACATGGCAACATTATTTATGGCCCAAAGAATTTGTTATACATTCTGATCATGAATCTTTGAAACATATTAAAAGTCAAGCTAAACTGAATCGTAGACATGCTAAATGGGTTGAATTCATTGAGACTTTCCCTTATGTCATTAAACACAAGAAGGGAAAAGAAAATGTTATTGCTGATGCATTGTCTCATCGCTATACTATGCTTTCACAACTTGACTTCAAAATATTTGGTTTAGAGACCATCAAAGATCAATATGTGCATGATGCTGATTTTAAAGATGTAATGCATAATTGTAAAGAAGGAAGAATGTGGAACAAGTTTGTTGTTAACGATGGATTTGTGTTTCGTGCTAACAAGCTATGCATTCCAGCTAGCTCCGTTCGTCTTTTGTTGTTGCAGGAGGCGCATGGAGGAGGATTAATGGGACACTTTGGCGTGAAGAAGACGGAGGACGTACTTGCTACACATTTCTTTTGGCCAAAGATGAGACGGGATGTTGAGCGTTTTATTGCTCGCTGCACTACATGTCAAAAAGCTAAGTCACGACTCAATGCTCATGGTTTATATATGCCTTTGCATGTACCTAGTGTTCCTTGGGAGGATATATTTTGTTGTCGTGGATAGATTCTCGAAAATGGCACACTTTATACCATGTCATAAAAGCGATGATGCTGTTAATGTTGCTGATTTGTTCTTTCGAGAAATTATTCGTTTGCATGGTGTGCCAAATACTATTGTTTCAGATCGTGATACTAAATTTCTTAGCCACTTTTGGAGATGTTTATGGGCTAAGTTGGGGACTAAACTGCTTTTTAGTACTACTTGTCACCCCCAAACTGATGGACAAACTGAAGTAGTCAATAGAACGTTGTCTACTATGCTTAGGGCTGTTTTGAAGAATAATAAGAAAATGTGGGAGGAATGCTTGCCTCATATTGAATTTGCTTATAATCGTTCATTGCATTCTATTACTAAGATGTGCCCTTTCGAAGTTGTGTATGGTTTCCTACCTCGTGCACCTATTGATTTGTTGCCTCTTCCATCTTCGGAGAAGGTTAATTTTGATGCTAAACAACGTGCTGAATTGATTTTAAAAATGCATGAGTTAACTAAGGAAAACATTGAGCGTATGAATGCTAAATATAAACTTGCTGGAGATAAGGGTAGAAAACATGTTGTGTTTGCACCTGGAGATCTTGTTTGGTTACATTTGCGTAAGGATAGATTTCCTGATTTGCGCAAATCAAAGCTAATGCCACGTGCTGATGGTCCCTTTAAGGTGTTAGAGAAAATAAATGATAATGCATATAAACTTGAGCTGCCTGCAGATTTTGGGGTTAGTCCCACTTTTAACATTGCAGATTTGAAGCCTTATTTGGGTGAGGAAGATGGACTTCCGTCGAGGACGACTTCATTTCAAGAAGGGGAGGATGATGAGGACATCAATACAATTGTTAGACCCACAGCCCCTGCTGCTATACATACTGGACCAATTACTAGAGCTCGTGCACGCCAACTAAATTACCAGGTACTTTCGTTTCTTGGTAATGATTCTAATGTTCATGAGAATATGATGCTGCCTAAATTGGATACATTTGTTTTGCTTACAAATGAAGGGCCTAGCTTGGAGAAGGATGAACATTCGAGCAAGAACAAGCATGGAGATGATGGCATGCGCAAGGGGAACAAGAACGGAGTTACAAGTGATGATTTCAGGACTTTGAAGCCACCATAATGGGTGCATGAAGCCTTGGACGAAATATACAAGATGCCACTTCATAAATTTCGTCCCGAGGCTATTTTAGGTGCTGCGTCACCTTATTATTGGGCCAGGCCCATGTTATTTCGAAATACATAAGTATAGGCTATTTTTAGAGTCCGTATGTGTGGGGAAACAAGAGATAGGGTTGATTTCGGACTCCTCCTCCAAGGGCCACGAAATTCCCCCCTCTTCCTCCATATATACAGCCCTTAGGGCATCGTTTAGACTTTGGGTTTTGTTTAGATTAAAAGTTCGCCATAGCTGCAACTTCGCGTACTTCGTTTGTGTTCAACGACCAGACAAAGGCGTCACAGAACCCCACCTTGATCAATAAAGCTTTCATCTTATATTCGCAATATCCAGATTGCAATCTTAGTTTCTTGCTTGTTCTTCGTTTGCTCGCAGGAAACAGACCCTCGTGGTCAGGTTGATCGTGCTCCGGCGTGGTCAATAACCTCTCGGAGTTGGTTTAGCGATTGCTAAGGCGCGACGTCCTCGCACGTTCGTAGTCGGATCGTCAAAGTCGACTTCCACCAAAGCGAAATCCACCATCTCATCGAAAGACGGGACACCTTTGCCTCTATCAGTGTCTCCATGAAGTTGTCTCGCCAACTTATTACTTCTACTACTATGGCTACCGGTTAGCAATAAAGTAAAGTAATTACATGACGTTTATGTTGACACGCAGGTCATAAATAAATTAAGACAACTCCTATGGCTCCTGCCGGTTGTCATACTCATCGACATGCAAGTCGTGATTCCTATTACAAGAACATGATCAATCTCATACATCACATATATCATTCATCACATCCTTTTGGCCATATCACATCACATAGCATACCTTGCAAAAACAAGTTAGACGTCCTCTAATTGTTGTTTGCATGTTTTACGTGGCTGCTATGGGTTTCTAGCAAGAACGTTTCTTACCTACGCAAAGACCACAACGTGATATGCCAATTGCTATTTACCCTTCATAAGGACCCTTTTCATCGAATCCGATCCGACTAAAGTGGGAGAGACAGACACCCGCCAGCCACCTTATGCAACTAGTGCATGTCAGTCGGTGGAACCGGTCTCATGTAAGCGTACGTGTAAGGTTGGTCCGGGCCGCTTCATCCCACAATGCCGCCGAATCAAGATTGGACTAGTAACGGTAAGCATATTGAACAAAATCAACGCCCACAACTACTTTGTGTTCTACTCGTGCATAGTAACTACGCATAGACCTAGCTCATGATGCCACTGTTGGGGAACGTAGCATAAATTCAAAATTTTCCTATGTGTCACCAAGATCTATCTATGGAGTCATCTAGCAACGAGGGAGGAGTGGATCTACATACCCTTGTAGATCGCGCACGGAAGCGTTCAAGAGAACGGGGTTGATGGAGTCGTACTCGTCGTGATCCAAATCACCGATGATCCTAGCGCCGAACGGACGGCACCTCCGCGTTCAACACACGTACGGAGCAGCGACGTCTCCTCCTTCTTGATCCAGCAAGGGGGGAGGAGAGGTTGATGGAGATCCAGCAGCACGACGGCGTGGTGGTGGAAGTAGCGGGATTCCAACAGGGCTTCGCCAAGCGCTGCGGGAGGAGGGAGATGTGTCATGGGAGGGAGAGGGAGGCGCCAGGGCTCAGGTTGGGCTGCCCTCCCTTCCCCCCCACTATATATAGGGCCAAGGGAGAGGGGGGAGGCGCAGCCTTGGCCCTTCCTCCAAGGAAGGGTGCGGCCAGGGAGGAGTCCCTCCTCCCCAAGGCACCTCGGAGGTGCCTTCCCCTTTTAGGACTCTTCCTCTCCCTTGATTCTTGGCGCATGGGCCTCTTGGGGCTGGTGCCCTTGGCCCATATAGGCCAAGGCGCACCCCCTACAGCCCATGTGGCCCCCCGGGGCAGGTGGCCCCACCCGGTGGACCCCCGGGACCCTTCCCGTGGTCCCGGTACGATACGGTGACCCCGAAACTTGTCTCGATGGCCGAAATAGCACTTCCTATATATAATTCTTTACCTCCGGACCATTCCGGAACTCCTCGTGACGTCCGGGATATCATCCGGGACTCCGAACAACTTTCGGGTTACCGCATACTAATATCTCTATAACCCTAGCGTCACCGAACCTTAAGTGTGTAGACCCTATGGGTTCGGGAGACATGCAGACATGACCGAGATGACTCTCCGGTCAATAACCAACAACGGGATCTGGATACCCATGTTGGTTCCCGTATGTTCCACGATGATCTCATCGGATGAACCACGATGTCAAGGACTTAATCAATCCCGTATACAATTCCCTTTGTCTAGCGGTACGATACTTGCCCGAGATTCGATCGTCGGTATCCCGATACCTTGTTCAATCTCGTTACCGGCAAGTCTCTTTACTCGTTCCGTAACACATCATCCCGTGATCAACTCTTTGATCACATTGTGCACATTATGATGATGTCCTACCGAGTGGGCCCAGAGATACCTCTCCGTTTACACGGAGTGACAAATCCCAGTCTCGATTCGTGCCAACCCAACAGACACTTTCGGAGATACCCGTAGTGTACCTTTATAGCCACCCAGTTACGTTGTGACGTTTGGCACACCCAAAGAACTCCTACGGTATCCGGGAGTTTCACAATCTCATGGTCTAAGGAAATGATACTTGACATTAGAAAAGCTTTAGCATACAACTACACGATCTAGTGCTATGCTTAGGATTGGGTCTTGTCCATCACATCATTCTCCTAATGATGTGATCCCGTTATCAATGACATACAATGTCCATGGTCAAGAAACCGTAACCATCTATTGATCAACGAGCTAGTCAACTAGAGGCTTACTAGGGACATGGTGTTGTCTATGTATCCACACATGTATCTGAGTTTCCTATCAGTACAATTATAGCATGGATAATAAACGATTATCATGAACAGGGAAATATAATAATAATCAATTTATTATTGCCTCTAGGGCATATTTCCAACATACAGACCTTTTGAGAGAGCCATATATGATTTGGAATTTGTTAGAATACTCTATGTGCTTCGCTTATATCTTTTGAGTTATATAGTTTTGCTCTAGTACTTCACTTATATCTTTTAGAGCACGGTGGTGGATTTGTTTTATAGAAACTATTGATCTCTCATGCTTCACTTAGATTATTTTGAGAGTATTAAATAGCATGGTAATTTGCTTAAAATCCTAATATGCTTGGTATACAAGATTAATAATAAAAATTTCTTACGAGTGTGTTGAATACGATGAGAAGTTCGATACTTGATAATTGTTTTGAGATATGAAGATGGTGATATTAAAGTTGTGCTAGTTGAGTAGTTGTGGATTTGAGAAATACCTCTGTTAAAGTTTGTGATTCCCGTAGGATGCACGTATGGTGAACCGTTATGTGATGAAGTCGGAGCATGATTTATTTTTTGATTGTCTTCCTTATGAGTGGCGGTCAGGGACGAGCGATGGTCTTTTCCTACCAATCTATACCCCTAGGAGCATGCGCGTAATACTTTGCTTTGATAAATTGTAGATTTTTGCAATAAGTATATGAGTTCTTTATGACTAATGTTGAGTCCATGGATTATACGCACTTCTCTCACCCTTCCACCTTTGCTAGCCTATCTAATACCGCGCACCTTTCGCTGGTATCATACACCCACCATATACCTTCCTCAAAACAGCCATCGTACCTACCTATTATGGCATTTCCATAGCCATTCCGAGATATATTGCCATGCAACTTTCCACCATTCCGTTTATTATGACACACTCCATCATTGTCATATTGCTTAGCATGATCATGTAGTTGACATCATATTTGTGGCAAAGCCACCATTCATAATTCTTTCATACATGTCACTCATTAGTCATTGCATATCCCGGTACACCACCGGAGGCATTCATATAGAGTCATATTTTGTTCTAAGTATCGAGTTGTAATTCTTGAGTTGTAAGAAAAATAAAAGTGTGATGATCATCATTATTAGAGTATTGTCCCAGTGAGGAAAGGATGATGGAGACTATGATTCCACCACAAGTCGGGATGAGACTCCGGACGAGAAATAAAAAAAAGAGAAAGAAAAGAGGCCATAAAAAAAGAGAAAAGGCCCAAATAAAAAAAGAGAAGAAAAAAATGAGAGAAAAAGAGAGAAGGGGCAATGCTACCATCCTTTTAACACACTTGTGCTTCAAAGTACCACCATGTTCTTCATATAGAGAGTCTCCTATGTTGTCACTTTCATATACTAGTGGGAATTTTTCATTGTAGAACTTGGCTTGTATATTCCAATGACGGGCTTCCTCAAATTGCCCTAGGTCTTCATGAGCAAGCAAGTTGGATGCACACCCACTTAGTTTCTTTTTGAGCTTTCATAAACTTATAGCTCTAGTGCATCCGTTGCATGACAATCCCTACTCACTCACATTGATATCTATTGATGGGCATCTCCATAGCCCGTTGATAGGCCTAGTTGATGTGAGACTATCTTCTCCCTTTTTGTCTTCTCCACAACCACCGTTCTATTCCACCTATAGTGCTATCTCCATATCTCACACTCATGTATTGCGTGAAAATTGAAAAAGTTTTGAGAATGTCAAAAGTACGAAACAATTGCTTGGCTTGTCATCGGGGTTGTGCATGATTTAAATATTTTGTCTGATGAAGATGGAGCATAGACAGACTATATGATTTCGTAGGGATAACTTTCTTTGGCCATGTTATTTTGAGAAGACATAATTTCTTTGTTAGTATGCTTGAAGTATTATTATTTTTATGTCAATATTAAACTTTTGTCTTGAATCTTTCGGATCTGAATATTCATACCACAATTAAGAAGAATTACATTAAAATTATGCCAAGTAGCACTCTGCATCAAAAATTCTATTTTTATCATTTACCTACTCGAGGACGAGCATGAATTAAGCTTGGGGATGCTTGATACATCTCCAACGTATCTATAATTTTTGATTGCTCCATGCTATATTACCTACTGTTTTGGACATTATTGGGCTTTATTATCTACTTTTATATTATTTTTGGGACTAACCTATTAACCGGAGGCCCAGCCCAGAATTGCTGTTTTTTGCCTGTTTTAGGGTTTCGAAGAAAAGGAATATCAAACGGATCCAAACGGAATGAAACCTTCGGGAACGTGATTTTCTCAACAAACAAGACCCGGGAGACTTGGACCCTACGTCAAGACACAAAAGAGGAGGCCACGAGGTAGGGGGGTGCGCCTACCCCCCCCCCCCAGGCGCGCCCTCCACCCTCGTGGGCCCCCTGTTGCTCCACCGACGTACTCCTTCCTCCTATATATACCTATGTACCCCCAAACAATCAGATACGGAGCCAAAAACCTAATTCCACCGCCACAACTTTCTGTATCCACGAGATCCCATCTTGGGGCCTGTTCCGGAGCTCCGCTGGAGGGAGTATCCATCATGGAGGGCTTCTACTCAACACCATAGCCTCTCTGATGAAGTGTGAGTAGTTTACCTCAGACCTTCGGGTCCATAGTTATTAGCTAGATGGCTTCTTCTCTCTTTTTGGATCTCAATACAATGTTCTCCCCCTCTCTTGTGGAGATCTATTCGATGTAATCTTCTTTTTGCGGTGTTTGTTGAGACCGATGAATTGTGGGTTTATGATCAAGATTATCTATGAACAATATTTGAATATTCTTTGAACTCTTTTATGTATGATTGGTATCTTTGCAAGTCTCTTCGAATTATCGGTTTGGCTTGGCCAACTAGATTGATCTTTCTTGCAATGGGAGAAGCGCTTAGCTTTGGGTTCAGTCTTGCGGTGTCCTTTCCCAGTGACAGTAGGGCAGCAAGGCACGTATTGTATTGTTGCCATCGAGGATAACAAGATGGTTTTTTTATCATATTGCATGAATTTATCCCTCTACATCATGTCATCTTGCTTAAGGCATTACTCTGTTTTCATGAACTTAATACTCTAGATGCATGCTGGATAGCGGTCGATGAGTGGAGTAATAGTAGTAGATGCAGGCAGGAGTCGGCCTAGTTGTCTTGGATGTGATGCCTATATACATGATCATACCTAGATATTCTCATAACTATGCTCAATTCTATCAATTGCTCAACAGTAATTTGTTCACCCACCGTAGAATACTTATTGATGAGGACATGACTACCTTGGATATGACCAAAAATATTGCATATATGCATATTTGTCAGGTGATTTCTAGTGCAAACTATTCAATAATCTATTTATGTTATCCAGAACAAAAATACTTCACACACTTTTGTGTTTTGTCTAATTGCAGGTGTATGGGACATTTGTACAATCCACATATGAAGATAAGGAAGAAAGAGATGTTTATTTGCTGTCCAAAAAGTTCTCTCACGTCACTTTTGGCCCAAGAGAAGATAGAGTCCAAGTCTCTCACGTTCTGGATTCAGATTCGGACTGCACAGACACACCTGACTCAAAACGCACACAAGTTTTTCATACGGACTCCGAATTGGGTGATTCTTTTTTTGTTGGAAACTAGATTTCGTGCACTTTCCAACCCAATTGGAATCACCTTCAAATTCGTCCGGAGCGTTGAGTTGTGGACGAAACAATCTGATGCTGCAGCAGAATCCGAGTCAAACTACAAGTCCAGAGGTGTTACATCACCTCCACTTGGGCCCATTGGCCTTGTACGACCTAGATTTAGTTTTAGGCTGCCTTGGGACGTCCTCCCACCTCCTTGGCCGCCACCCCTTGCTCCTATATAAGTAGATCCATCTAGTAGCTTTTCCTTGGGATTTGTTTAGTTAAAAGTTAGCCATTGCAACTTCGTGTACTTCGTTTGTGTCCAACGACCAGACCAAGACCGCTTACGGATCCCCACTATTATCAATACCTCATATATATTTGCAATATTCAGATTGCTTTATCATATTCTTGCTCGTTCTTCGATTGCTTGCAGGAATAGACCTTCGTGGTCAGGCTGACCGTGCTTCCGGCATCGTCAGTAACCTCAGGAGATTGGTTTAGCGATTGCTAAGGCGCAACGTCGTGCACGTTTGTAGTCGGATCGTCAAAGTCGTCTCCACCAAATCGATAGTTATCATCTCATCGAAAGATCGGGACACCCCGCCTCTATCAATTGTTCCTTCAACTACTAGGCATACTATGACAACCACATCCGTTGTTGTCAGGACTACATCACCTCCACCATGTGACACATCGCCCCCGAGAGTGGCTACATCATCTGAGTTGATCATAAGAGGTAATGACAAAGGTACTGATCTTCCATCTCTACATGAGAATGATGAATGCCTTGTCAATTTGAATGCACCATCTGATGAGCTACCCACTACTTTGATCACACCACCTATTTTAGAGGACTACGTTGATAATTTGACTTTGCCATGTGATCAAACAACTGAAATACCAACAATTTTGAATGCACCCATTGAATTAACTATTGATGCAAAAGAACCAATGTTTAATCATTTTGATATGACCTCTAATCTTGGTGATGATTCTGTGTTGAATGACTTATTGCATGTTTGCGTATTTAAGCATGTTGTAGCATGTAAATTTGATGCAAGTAAGGTTTATTCACCAATGTTGGGATGGTTTAATGATGAACATTGTCAATCTTTTGAAATGAATAAGAGCTTCACTTATATGTGCAAACTGAGTTGCAATATTTTCATGCCTTCTGCTTCTTGTGCTAATTTTTTGGCTTTAGATTTTATGAACTATGCAAGTTACTCATCTATTCATGTGTCATATATGCAAAAATCAAGGGAAGTAAAAATGGATGACATATACATATACAACATGTACACCTTGTCTCTTTTGTTAGCCACATTTCAGATTAAGCAACGCCGAGGACGGCTTTATTTTCAAGAAGGGGAGGATGATGAGGACATGACTACCTTGGATATGACCAAAAATATTGCATATATGCATATTTGTCAGGTGATTTCTAGTGCAAACTATTCAATAATCTATTTATGTTATCCAGAACAAAAATACTTCACACACTTTTGTGTTTTGTCTAATTCCAGGTGTATGGGACATTTGTACAATCCACATATGAAGATAAGGAAGAGAGAGATGTTTATTTGCTGTCCAAAAAGTTCTCTCACGTCACTTTTGGCCCAAGAGAAGATAGAGTCCAAGTCTCTCACGTTCTGGATTCAGATTCGGACTGCACAGACACACCTGACTCAAAACGCACACAAGTTTTTCATACGGACTCCGAATTGGGTGATTCTTTTTTTGTTGGAAACTAGATTTCGTGCACTTTCCAACCCAATTGGAATCACCTTCAAATTCGTTCGGAGCGTTGAGTTGTGGACGAAACAATCTGATGCTGCAGCAGAATCCGAGTCAAACTACAAGTCCAAAGGTGTTACATCACCTCCACTTGGGCCCATTGGCCTTGTACGACCTAGATTTAGTTTTAGGCTGCCTTGGGACGTCCTCCCACCTCCTTGGCCGCCACCCCTTGCTCCTATATAAGTAGATCCATCTAGTAGCTTTTCCTGGGGATTTGTTTAGTTAAAAGTTAGCCATTGCAACTTCGTGTACTTCGTTTGTGTCCAACGACCAGACCAAGACCGCTTCCGGATCCCCACCATTATCAATACTTCATATATATTTGCAATATTCAGATTGCTTTTATCATATTCTTGCTCGTTCTTCGATTGCTTGCAGGAATAGACCTTCGTGGTCAGGTTGATCGTGCTCCGGCGTTGTCAATAACCTCAGGAGATTGGTTTAGCGATTGCTAAGGCGCAACGTCGTGCACGTTCGTAGTCGGATCGTCAAAGTCGTCTCCACCAAATCGATAGTTATCATCTCATCGAAAGATCGGGACACCCCCGCCTCTATCAAGTGGTATCAGTTTTCAGGTTGCTCGGTGAGAATTTCCAGTTTTTCCTAGATTAGATTTTTTTTCTTACCTATTGTCCAAGAAAAAGCCACAAAAAAAAGTTAGATCTGTTCATCCTTTATCCAAGCCAGTCTGAGCCTTTGCAATTTTCTATTCATTGCTTGCATAGTTGAATTATCGGTTGCATCGTCGTGTCAGTTGCTGGTCTTAGTGTCTAGTTCCTTTAGAGTTTCGAGTTCTGTTCACATTAGTCACGCCGCCGCTGCATCATTATCCCTTCCGCCGTCCACCATCCCATCTATTAATTTCCACCACGTGCTACGCACTGTTCATTGTCATAATCATAGTTGAGGTCATTCACATCTTCGCCTAATCCAATCTCCATCTTATCTAGTTTGTCTTGGAAAGAGGGAGAAAAAAAAAGAGAGAGAAAAAAAAAGAGAAAAAAGGAAAGAAAAAAAAAGAAAAAGAGAGAGAAGAAAAAGAAAAAAAAAGCGTGAGAAAAAAAAAGGAGAGAAAAAAAATCGAATCTATCTAGAATCAATCTCGTACCTGAATTCGGATTGGAATCTGTTTTCCGCACTGTTCAGTAAAACAGGTGTATCTTCCTCATACGAAGTCCGTTTTGGCTCCGTGAGTACTCAAATTGAAGCTAGCGACGAGCCGCATCTAAATAGTTGCAGAAGCTAGTTCAATATTTGACACCTCAAAATCGGCTTATAAATAGGTCTTTTTGCCCTCTGAAGTTCGTGAACATAGCTTGTTCCAATTTTTCAGGCCAGTTTTAGAATTCTTTGACTCCTCATATCAACTCGGAATTGAGTGATTCTTTTTGCATTGGAAAGCTTGAGTTAGTATCATTCTTTGAAAGAATTTATCAGAAAATTGTCTCAAACTTTTCAAGAGGAAAGTTGGAGAGAGAGTTGTTGTATATCCTGCTTGGCAGTTGTTTTTCATCATTATCTTCACTGCCGTTGTGATCTTCACTTATATCTTGCTGTCAAGAGCTACTTAGTATCCTTCATTGATGCTAGTTTTGCTACGCCGTGACCTCATTAGTGTTCTAGGCTCGCGTCTCTAGTCCGGTCTAGCCTAGGACCAGCACAGTACCGTTGTTGAGCGTTTATTCAACATTGCATCTTTGAATTGATTATTGGTAATCTTTTGCTACCATATATAGCCAACCCAGCTCCACATATTTCTACACCGTGTATACGTACGCTCCCCTGGCAATCGCTTTACTCAATATTCGGAGTTACTTGACACCGCTGGTTGCCGATCACCGCCTGCTGCATGGTAAGAACTTGTAAGACATTGATATTTGCTTTACTGTGAGTGTTTTACCACCACATCCTAGTAGTTATAGGAACATTATTTTTGGGTTTTGTTTCTTGTTCTACTAATCATGACAGAATCCAGAGTCAATTCATGGGCTTTGTCGATCGCGGGAGACGTGCCACCACCTTTGCAAATACCACAACCGTCACGAGAGGTGCACAAACATCCAAATGCACATGATCAGGTTAATGTATCTATACCACCATTTAATGGCCGTTTTAAACCTGCTTTATATATTGAATGGGAGTTCGACATAAAAAATATATTTGCTTCCCATAATTTCAATGAACATAAAAAGGTTAAGGTTGCGGTTGGTTCTTTCACTGGTTATGCTTTGGTTTGGTGGAGTGAATATTGTCGGTTACACCCTGATTATATACCTACTACTTGGGATGATTTGAAACTTGCCATGCGACATACTTTCGTCCCTACTTATTATACTCGTGACATGATTAAGAAGTTGCAACACTTAAAACAAGGTAGTGAAACTGTAACAAAATATTATGATGATTTACAAACTACCTTGTTGCATTCCTCTTTAGAAGAAAGTGAAGATGATTTTATGGATATATTTTGGGGAGGATTAAACCGTGATATTCAAGAGATACTAGTTCATGAAGAGTGTTATCCTATGGACCATTTGTTTCATCTTGCTTGCAAAGCTGAACAGGAAATAAAATGACGTGTTGGCCACGAGGAGAACAAGCGCACGGTGCACATTCCAAGAGTTGATATGATTGTTCCTTCAACTACTAGGCATACTATGACAACCACATCCATTGTTGTCAGGACTACATCACCTCCACCATGTGACACATCGCCCTCGAGAGTGGCTACATCATCTGAGTTGATCATAAGAGGTAATGACAAAGGTACTGATCTTCCATCTCTACATGAGAATGATGAATGCCTTGTCAATTTGAATGCACCATCTGATGAGCTACCCACTACTTTGATCACACCACCTATTTTAGAGGACTACGTTGATAATTTGACTTTGCCATGTGATCAAACAACTGAAATACCAACAATTTTGAGTGCACCCATTGAATTAACTATTGATGCAAAAGAACCAATGTTTAATCATTTTGATATGACCTCTAATCTTGGTGATGATTCTGTGTTGAATGACTTATTGCATGTTTGCGTATTTAAGCATGTTGTAGCATGTAAATTTGATGCAAGTAAGGTTTATTCACCAATGTTGGGATGGTTTAATGATGAACATTGTCAATCTTTTGAAATGAATAAGAGCTTCACTTATATGGGCAAACTGAGTTGCAATATTTTCATGCCTTCTACTTCTTGTGCTAATTTTTTGGCTTTAGATTTTATGAACTATGCAAGTTACTCATCTATTCATGTGTCATATATGCAAAAATCAAGGGAAGTAAAAATGGATGACATATACATATACAACATGTACACCTTGTCTCTTTTGTTAGCCACATTTCAGATTAAGCAACGCCGAGGACGGCTTTATTTTCAAGAAGGGGAGGATGATGAGGACATGACTACCTTGGATATGACCAAAAATATTGCATATATGCATATTTGTCAGGTGATTTCTAGTGCAAACTATTCAATAATCTATTTATGTTATCCAGAACAAAAATACTTCACACACTTTTGTGTTTTGTCTAATTGCAGGTGTATGGGACATTTGTACAATCCACATATGAAGATAAGGAAGAAAGAGATGTTTATTTGCTGTCCAAAAAGTTCTCTCACGTCACTTTTGGCCCAAGAGAAGATAGAGTCCAAGTCTCTCACGTTCTGGATTCAGATTCGGACTGCACAGACACACCTGACTCAAAACGCACACAAGTTTTTCATACGGACTCCGAATTGGGTGATTCTTTTTTTGTTGGAAACTAGATTTCGTGCCCTTTCCAACCCAATTGGAATCACCTTCAAATTCGCCCGGAGCGTTGAGTTGTGGACGAAACAATCTGATGCTGCAGCAGAATCCGAGTCAAACTACAAGTCCAAAGGTGTTACATCACCTCCACTTGGGCCCATTGGCCTTGTACGACCTAGATTTAGTTTTAGGCTGCCTTGGGACGTCCTCCCACCTCCTTGGCCTCCACCCCTTGCTCCTATATAAGTAGATCCATCTAGTAGCTTTTCCTTGGGATTTGTTTAGTTAAAAGTTAGCCAACGCAACTTCGTGTACTTCGTTTGTGTCCAACGACCAGACCAAGACCGCTTACGGATCCCCACCATTATCAATACCTCATATATATTTGCAATATTCAGATTGCTTTATCATATTCTTGCTCGTTCTTCGATTGCTTGCAGGAATAGACCTTCGTGGTCAGGCTGACCGTGCTTCCGGCATCGTCAGTAACCTCAGGAGATTGGTTTAGCGATTGCTAAGGCGCAACGTCGTGCACGTTTGTAGTCGGATCGTCAAAGTCGTCTCCACCAAATCGATAGTTATCATCTCATCGAAAGATCGGGACACCCTCGCCTCTATCACTTATGCTCTCGAGAGAAGCCACTAGTGAAACCTATGGCCCCCGGGTCTATCTTTATCATATTAATCCCCTACTACTTAGTTATTTCCTTTGCTTTTTTACTTTGCCTTTATTTTACTTTGCATCTTTATCACAAAAATACCAAAAATATTATCTTATCATATCTATCAGATCTCACTCTCATAAGTGCCCGTGTAGGGATTGACAATCCCTATTCGCGTTGGTTGTGAGGATTTATTTGTTTTGTGCAGGTACGAGGGACTCGCGCATAGCCTCCTACCGGATTGATACCTTGGTTCTCAAAAACTGAGGGAAATACTTACAGTACTTTGCTGCATCATCCCTTCCTCTTTGGGGAAAACCAACGCAGTGCTCAAGAGATAGCAATCATCTACTTGTTACTTCCCAATGCCTCCCTCTAGGCCCAAACAATGGTGAAGTGTCATGTAGTCGACGTTCACATGACACCACTAGAGGGATGACAACATACATCTCATCAAAATATCGAACGGATACCAAATTCACATGACTACTTATAGCAAGACTTCTCCCATGTCCTCAGAGGGGTATTAATATGCATAATGGATCTGAACATATGATCTTCCACCAATTAACCAACTAGCATCAACTACCAGGAGTAATCAACACTACTAGCAACCCACAGGTACCAATCTGAGGTTTGAATACAAAGATTGGATACAAGAGATGCACTAGGGTTTGAGATGAGACGGTGCTGGTGAAGATGTTGATGGACATTGATACCCTCCCGATGAGAGGATCGTTGGTGATGACAATGGTGATGATTTCCCCCTCTCGGAGGGAAGTTTCCCCGGCAGAACAGCTCTGCCGGAGCCCTAGATTGGTTCCGCCTCATGGCGGTGGAGTTTCTTCCCCAAAGGTTACTTATTATTTTTTCTCGGATGAAAGACCTCATATATCAGAAGATGGGTATCGGAGGGCCACCAGGGAGCCCACGAGGTAGGGGGCACGCCCAGGGGGGTAGGGCGCGCCCCCACCCTCGTGGCCAGGGTGTGGGCCCCCTTTGGAACTTCTTTCGCCCAATATTTTTTATATATTCTGGCAATAACTTCCGTGAAGTTTCAGGACTTTTGGAGCTGTGCAGAATAGGTCTCTAATATTTGCTCCTTTTCCAGCCCAGAATCCCTGCTGCCGGCATTCTCCCTCTTCATGTAAACCTTGTAAAATAAGAGAGAATAGGCATAAGTATTGTGACATAATGTGTAATAACAACCCATAATGCAATAAATATCGATATAAAAGCATGATGCAAAATGGACGTATCAACTCCCCCAAGCTTAGACCTCGCTTGTCCTCAAGCGAAAGCCGAAATCAAAAAATATGTCCACATGTTTGTGTTGGGGAACGTAGTAATTTCAAAAATTTCCTACGCACACGCAAGATAATGGTGATGCATAGCAACAAGAGGGGAGAGTGTTATCCATGTACCCTCGTAGACCAAAAGCGGAAGCGTTAGCACAACGCGGTTGATGTAGTCGTACGTCTTCACAATCCGACCGATCAAGTACCGAATGCACGACACCTCCGAGGTCTGCACACGTTCAACTCGACGACATCCCTCGAACTCCGATCCAGCCGAGCTTTGAGGGAGAGTTCCATCAGCACGACGGCGTGGTGACAATGATGATGTTGTACTGACGTAGGGCTTCGCCTAAGCACCGCTACGATATGACCGAGGTGGTTTATGGTGGAGGGGGGCACCGCACACGGCTAAGAGATCCAAGGATCAATTGTTGTGTCTATGGGGTGCCCCCTGGCCATGTATATAAAGGATGGAGGAGGGGAGGGGCCGGCCCTCTCTATGATGCGCCCTAGGGGAGTCCTACTCCCACCCGGAGTAGGATTCCCCCTTTCCTAGTAGAACTAGGAGCCCTTCCAAGTAGTAGGAGTAGGAGGGAAGGAAAGGGAAGGGAAAAGGAGAAGGAAGGAAGGGGCGGCCCCCCTCCCTAGTCCAATTCGGACCAGCCCATGGGGAGGGGTGCTGCCACTCTTTGAGGCCTTTCTCTCCTTTCTCGTATGACCCATTAAGGCCCAATACGAATTCCCGTAACTCCCCGGTACTCCCGAAAATACCCGAATCACTCGAAACATTTCCGATGTCCGAATATAGTCGTCCAATATATCAATCTTTACGTCTCAACCATGTCGAGACTCCTCGTCATGTCCCTGATCTCATCCGGGACTCCGAACTCCTTTGGTACATCAAAACACATAAACTCATAATATAACTGTCATCGAACTTTAAGCGTGCGGACCCTACGGGTTCGAGAACTATGTAGACATGACCGAGACACGTCTCCGGTCAATAACCAATAGCGGAACCTGGATGCTCATATTGGCTCCCACATATTCTACGAAGATCTTTTATTGGTCAAACCGCATAACAACATACGTTGTTCCCTTTGTCATCGGTATGTTACTTGCCCTAGATTCGATCGTCGGTATCTCAATACCTAGTTCAATCTCGTTACTGGCAAGTCTCTTTACTCATTCCGTAATACATCATTCCGCAACTAACTCATTATTTGCAATGCTTGCAAGGCTTTAAGTGATGTGCATTACCGAGTGGGCCCAGAGATACCTCTCCGACAATCGGAGTGACAAATCCTGATCTCGAAATACGCCAACCCAACAAGTACCTTCGGAGACACCTGTAGAGCACCTTTATAATCACCCAGTTACGTTGTGACATTTGGTAGCACACAAAGTGTTCCTCCGGTAAACGGGAGTTGCATAATCTCATAGTCATAGGAACATGCATAAGTCATGAAGAAAGCAATAGCAACAAACTAAACGAGCAAGTGCTAAGCTAACGGAATGGGTCAAGTCAATCACATCATTCTCCTAATGATGTGATCCCGTCAATCAAATGACAACTCATGTCTATGGTTAGGAAACATAACCATCTTTGATCAACGAGTAGTCAAGTAGAGGCATACTAGTGACACTTTGTTTGTCTATGTATTCACACATGTATTATGTTTCCGGTTAATACAATTCTAGCATGAATAATAAAAATTTATGATGATATAAGGAAATAAATAATAACTTTATTATTTTGTCTAGGGCATATTTCCTTCAGTCTCCCACTTGCACTAGATTCAATAATCTAGTTCACATCGTCATGTGATTTAATACCAATAGTTCACATCACCATGTGATTAACACCCATAGTTCACATCGACATGTGACCAACACCCAAAGGGTTTACTAGAGTCAATAATCTAGTTCACATCGCTATGTGATTAACACCCAAAGAGTACTAAGGTGTGATCATGTTTTGCTTGTGAGAGAAGTTTAGTCAACGGGTTTGCCACATTTAGATCCGTAAGTATTTTGCGAATTTCTATGTCAATAATGCTCTGCACGGAGCTACTCTAGCTAATTGCTCCCACTTTCAATATGTATCCAGATTGAGATTTAGAGTCATCTGGATCAGTGTCAAAAATTGCATCGGCGTAACCCTTTACGACGAACCTTTTAGTCACCTCCATAATCGAGAAACATATCCTTATTCCATTAAGGATAATTTTGACCGCTGTCAAGTGATCTACTCCTAGATCACTATTGTACTCCCTTGCCAAAAACAGTGTAGGGTATACAATAGATCTGCTACACAGCATGGCATAGTTTATAGAACCTATGGTCAAGGCATAGGGAATGACTTTCATTCTCTTTCTATCTTCTGCTATGGTCGGGCTTTGAGTCTTACTCAGTTTCACACCTTGTAACACAGGAAAGAACTCTTTCTTTGACTGTTCCATTTTGAACTACTTCAAAAACTTGTCAAGGTATGTACTCATTGAAAAACTTATCAAGCGTCTTGATCTATCTCTATAAATCTTGATGCTCAATATGTAAGCAGCTTCACCGAGGTCTTTCTTTGAAAAACTCCTTTCAAACACTCCTTTATGCTTTGCAGAATAATTCTACATTATCTCCGATCAACAATATGTCATTCACATATACTTATCAGAAATGTTGTAGTGCTCCCACTCACTTTCTAGTAAATACATGCTTCATCGCAAGTCTGTATAAAACTATATGCTTTGATCAACTTGTCAAAGTGTATATTCCAACTCCGAGATGCTTGCACCAGTCGATGGATCGCTGGAGCTTGCATATTTTGTTAGCACCTTTAGGATTGACAAAACCTTCTGGTTGCATCATATACAACTCTTCTTTAATAAATCCATTAAGGAATGCAGTTTTGTTTATCCATTTGCCAAATTTCACAAAATGCGGCAATTGCTAACATGATTCGGACAGACTTAAGCATAGATACGAGTGAGAAACTCTCATCGTAGTCAATACCTTGAACTTGTTGAAAACCTTTTGTGACAATTCTAGCTTTGTAGATAGTAACACTACTATCAGCGCCCGTCTTCCTCTTGAAGATCCATTTAATCTTTATGGCTCGCCAATCATTGGGCAAGTCAATCAAAGTCCATACTTTGTTTTCATACATGGATCTCATCTCAGATTTCATGGCCTCAAGCCATTTCACGGAATCTGGGCTCATCATCGCTTCCTCATAGTTCGTAGGTTCGTCATGGTCAAGTAACATGACCTCCAGAACAGGATTACTGTACCACTCTGGTGCGGATCTCACTCTGGTTTACCTACGAGGTTCGGTAGTAACTTGATCTGAAGTTACATGATCATCATCATTAGCTTCCTCACTAATTGGTGTAGTAGTCACAGGAACAGATTTCTGTGATGAACTACTTTCCAATAAGGGAGCAGGTACAGTTACCTCATCAAGTTCTACTTTCCTCCCACTCATTTCTTTCGAGAGAAACTCCTTCTCTAGAAAAGATCCATTCTCAGCAACAAATATCTTGCCTTCGGATCTGTGATAGAAGGTGTACCCAACAGTTACTCTTGGGTATCCTATGAAGATGCACTTATCCGACTTGGGTTTGAGCTTATCAAGACGAAACTTTTTCACATAAGCATTGCAACCCCAAACTTTAAGAAACGACAGCTTAGGTTTCTTGCTAAACCACAGTTCATATAGTCTCATCTCAACGGATTTAGATGGTGCCCTATTTAACGTGAATGTAGCTATCTCTAATGCATAACCCCAAAATGATAGTGGTAAATCGGTAAGAGACATCATAGATCGCACCATATCTAATAAAGTACGGTTATGATGTTCGGACACACCATTACACTGTGGTGTTCCAGGTGGCGTGAGTAGTGAAACTATTTCACATTGTTTTAACTGAAGGCCAAACTCGTAACTCTAATATTTTACTTCTGCGATCATATCGTAGGAACTTTTATTTTTGTTACGATGATTCTCCACTTCACTCTGAAATTATTTGAACTTTTCAAATGTTTCACACTTGTGTTTCATCAAGTAGATATACTCATATCTGCTCAAATCATCTTGTGAAGATCAGAAAATAATGATACCTGCTGCGAGCCTCAGTATTCATCGGACCACATACATCAGTATGTATGATTTCCAACAAATCTGTCGCTCGCTCCATTGTTCCGGAGAACGGAGTCTTAGTCATCTTGCCCATGAGGCATGGTTCGCAAGCATCAACTGATTCATAATCAAGTGATTCCAAAAGCCCATCAGCATGGATTTTCTTCATGCGCTTTACACCAATATGACCTAAACGGCAGTGCCACAAATAAGTTGCACTATCATTATTAACTTTGTATCTTTTGGCTTCAATATTATGAAAATGTGTATCACCACGATCGAGATCCAACAAACCATTTTCATTGGGTGTATGACCATAGAAGGTTTTTTTCATGTAAACAGAACAACAATTATTCTCAAAGTTACATGAATAACCGTATTGCAATAAACATGATCCAATCATATTCATGCTCAACGCAAACACTAAATAACATTTATTTAGGTTTAACACTAATCCCGAAAGTATAGGGTGTTGGGGATATTACTACTGGGCGTAAACCGGCCTATCTGGGCCGGGTTAACTTCGTTAGTAGTTAAGTATGTTAAAGCCCAAGAAGACAAAGGAGGGCTCAAGGCCCATGGTCGGTTCAAGGCCTGTAGCCGTAAACCGGCGTTAGTAATTAACTTGTATTGTAAGTTAGGAATAAGTAGAGACCAAACCGGACACATCTATGAGCCAGTATTGGGACTCCGTAAGCCGACGGGAGTCACCCGTGTATATAAGGGGACGACCCGGCGGCGGTTCAAGGAGAACGGACAACAACTGGAGACATAGGCGAAGCTTGTTTGCTCCCTAGTCATCGAAACCCCATCAATTCCATCACAACTAGACGTAGGCTTTTACCTTCATTGAAGGGGCCGAACTAGTATAAAACTCTCTTGCGTCCCTGTGTCCGCTTTAACACCTTCGAGCTAACCCGTAGCGATGGCTCCACAACTAAGTCCTTTTGCTAGGACATCTGCCGTGACAAAACCACGACAGTTGGCGCCCACCATGGGGCAATCGCATGATGGTTTCCGGTTCTTGGAGGGCCGCTTTGAAGGACTCGAGGGCTATGCTGTAGGCCGGATGACTAAGAGTCGTCGCGGCAAGCTCTACATCGACGACGCAGGCTGGAACCCCGAGGCCGGCTCAATTGAGTATGGGTACCGGGTCCCCTTTGGTAGCATTCACGTTTTCATTGGCAAGATCGGTGAACCGGGCCCTGAGCCGGACATCTGCACCGACCTCGTCGAGATGGCTCAGCGTGCGCGATCTGCCCGGGTTAAATCGGCCATGAAGCGTGCCTTCGTGGGAGTGATCCATGGAGGAAGTTATGAGGACATATCGGAATTTCACGGTGCGACCGTCGTTTGTTCCGGTGACGAATCTTCAACCGGAGAAACCGAATCTCTTTATCAGCTACAAGATGGCCGGATTGGGAGCTGTTCCGATGGGACAGTTTTCCGGACCCCTCTGATCTGCCCAACCGGGTTGGAATATTCATGGCCGGAACACAAGAATCGCTTCATTCTTCGACAGCTGCGGCAACGATCTCCGGTTCAGCAGCGGCGACGGCTGCCGGGGCAGGAGGCCCTGTGCGCCCGCCGGCTCAGGTTCTATTAGAACTATTTGATGCGTTGGCTGTGCTTATGGCGGAAGTTAATCCGCCGGATCAGGACATTTACAACGCGGAGATTGCAAAGGTAAAGGAACAGATCACCCAGGCCAAGGCGGATCTGGCGGCTGAGGACACCAGGATGGCCGCAGAGCGGGCCGCTTTAGATGCACAGGCCTACAGGCTTATGTTGGACCAGAGCGCGTCGCATGAAGTCATGAGGAGGAAGCACCGATCCCGCTTACCTCTGGTGTTCGAGGCCAGAGACCTTTTCAACACTCCAGGACTGATGAGGACATCAATACCATTGTTACACCCACAGCCCCTACTGTTACATATATTGGACCAATTACTAGAGCTCGCGCACGCCAGTTAAATTACCAGGTACTTTCGTTTCTTGGTAATGATTCTAATGTTCATGAGATTATGATGCTGCCTAAATTGGATACATTTGTTTTGCTTACAAATGAAGGGCCTAGCTTGGAGAAGGATGAACATTGGAGCAAGAACACGCATGGAGTTGATGCCATGCGCAAGGGGATCAAGAACGGAGTTACAAGTGATGATTTCAGGACTTTGAAGCCGCCATAAGGAGTGCATGAAGCCTTGGACGAAATATACAAGATGTCACTTCATAATATTCGTCCATAGGCTATTCTAGGTGCTGCGTCACCTTATTAATGGGCCAGGCCCATGTAATTTCGAAATACTTAAGTATAGGCTATTTTTAGAGTCTGTATGTGTGGGGAAACAAGAGTTAGGGTTGGTTTCGGACCCCACCCTCAAGGGCCACGAAATTCCCCCCTCTTCCTCCATATATACAGCCCTTAGGGCGTCGTTTAGACTTTGGGTTTTGTTTAGATTAAAAGTTCGCCATAGCTGCAACTTTGCATACTTCGTTTGTGTCCAACGACCAGACCAAGACGTCACAGAACCCCACCTTGATCAATAAAGCTTTCATCTTATATTCGCAATATCCAGATTGCAATCTTAGTTTCTTGCTTGTTCTTCGTTTGCTCGCAGGAAACAGACCCTCGTGGTCAGGTTGATCGTGCTCCGGCATGGTCAATAACCCTCGGAAGTTGGTTTAGCGATTGCTAAGGCGCGACGTCTCGCACGTTCGTAGTTGGATCATCAAGGTCGACTCCCACAGAAAACGAAAGCCACCATCTCATCGAAATATCGGGACACCTTAGCCTCTATCAAGTGGTATCAGATTTCCAGGTTGCTCGGTGAGATTTTACAGTTTTTCGTAGATTAGATCGAGTCTGTTCTTCATACCTACAGTCCACGAAAAAGCCACAAAAAAATTAGGGTTAGTTCATCATATCCGAACCAATCTGAGCCTTTGCATAATCTTTTTAGGGTTTTTGCTTTGTTGAATTTGCGGTTGCATCGTCGTGTCAAGTTGCTGGTCTTAGAGTCTAGTCTTTTAGAGTTTCGAGTTCTGGTCATAAGTTGTCAGGCCGCCGCCGCACCATCATCATCGCCCATCTACCACTTTTGCTTCTCCGCCACCGCTCTGAATCCATATCCATATACCACCACCAATCCGTATCCATATACCACCACCAATCTGTATCCATATACCACCACCGCTAACATATACCACAACCATATATCCACCACCAATCCGAGTTGTTCTCATATTAGGTTTGATCTTGAGATCAATCTAAATTCCGATTCGTGTTTCCTTGCCTGCGTAGGTCTCAAAAAAAAAGAGTCTGGAGACCCCCGGGCAGTTTTTAGGCCAAAATTTTCACGGGCAAATTTTTTTCCCTATCCTATTTTTAGGCTTTTTTGAGTCTTTTGAGCCACGTGCCATCATAGTGATTTTTTGTCGCACTTTTTCGTCGTCGCTGCCCTGATTTCCGAAAAAAAGTGAAAAAAAAAATTCGTGCCCATCCTATCAGTTTGACGAGGGAAGAGTTTTGAGACACTCGCCATTATAGTGATTTTTCGCAAAAAAAAGAGGAGCGCAAAAAAAAGAAGAGCGAAAAAAAAGAGTTCCAGAGTGTGCTTTTCCCTTATTTACGTGCAGCGCCGTGATTTTGTTAGTGTTCTAGGCTCGCGTCTCTAGCACGGTCTAGCCTAGGACCAGCACAGTACCGTCGTTGAGCGTTTATTCAACTTTGCATCTCTGAATTGATTATTGCTGACCCTTTTTGCTACCATACTATAAGCCTTCCCAGCTCCACATACATCTACGTCGTGCGTTTGACTCTCCCTGGCAATCGCTCTATCCAAGCTTTTGACAGTTTTTGACTACAACGGTTGCCGATCACCGCCTGCTGCTGGGTAAGAACTGGTAAGAATTTGAGATTTGCTTGACGGATTTGTGACACCCACCACCACCACCACTTGTTAGTAGTCTGTAGGATCATATTCTTGTGTGTTTCTATTTCTGCTAACCATGCCAGGATCACAATCCGACGAGACTGACTGGGAGAACTTGACGAACAAGGAGCTTCATGATACGTTTCAGCAAATGATGAGTGTACAGGTGCAAGATGTGATAAACAGATTTGAAGAGGCCATGGAGAAGATAGATGGCATGGAGAAGACATTTGAAACAAAGCTCGATAATAAGTTTGCTGAATTGCTTTCGCGTTTTCCACCACCAGCACCGGCTGCTCCTGCCGCACCTCTGCAACAACAGCAACAACACCGACTACCTCCACGTTGGGAAACAGCCCTCCGCCGAGCGAGCCGTGTCCCTCTTCAGTCGGGCCAAACTGCTGGTGCTGCTGTTGATACTTCTGTGGCTCCTACTGCTGATGTGGAGGAGGATGATTATGTGGGAGATTATGAGGATGAGGTTGATCAAAATCAGAAATACGTGCCACCACCAGCACAGCAACCACCAGGTCGTCCACATGCAAATAATGGCAATGGTAGGGCTCACCCTCAGGTACGAGATCATGACCATCTCCCTAAACTAAAATTGAATATTCCACCATTTGAGGGTAGATATGTTCCTGATATATATCTTACTTGGGAGTTAGAAACTGAACAACGATTTACATGTTTACAATATCCCGAGGAGAGACGTGTTCCTGCTGCTGTTTGTGCTTTCACTAGTTTTGCATGTGTTTGGTGGTTTGAGCATTGTAGATTATATCCTATTCCGGCTACTTGGGCTGCTTTGAAAACTGCTATGCGTACTCGTTGGGTTCCCCCATATTATCAACGTGAATTACTTCAAAAATTGCAGCGCTTAAGACAGGGAAAATATTCTGTACAAGAATATTATCAGGAATTACAAACTGGCATGATTAGATGTGGTATTGTTGAGGAGAATGAAGCTATGCTTGCACGTTTTATGGGTGGATTAAATAGAGAGATTCAGACCATTCTAGAGTATAAGGAGTATACTAATATCACTCGTTTATTCCATCTTGCTTGTAAAGCTGAACGTGAAGTGCAGGATCGACATGCATTGGCACGGACTAACTTTTCTGCAGGTCGACCTTCATCATGGACACCACGTGCATCATCTACTTCCACACGTTCTGCTACACCGGCACCTCCGTCGGCTGCCACCTCCAACCGTGATACAATAAAGCAAGCACAATCACCACTATCTGCCAAGAGCACACCTTCTGGGCCTGCAAAGAGCTCTTCTTCATCCATGGCATCAACAGGGCAAACACATGATATTATTTGTCGACGTTGCAAGGGTGGAGGTCATTATGCGAGAGAATGCCCATCTAAGCGTGTGATGATTGTTACTGAGGATGGTGGGTATGAGTCCGCTAGTGACTATGATGAGGAGACTTTGGCTCTTATTACACGTGACGAACACGGTGGAGACGATTCTGATCATGAGACGCAATACATGGCTCCTAAAGATGCTGACAGGTATGAATGTTTAGTTGCTCAACGTGTTTTGAGTGTGCAGGTTACACAAGCCGAGCAAAATCAGAGGCATAATTTGTTCCATACAAAGGGAGTTGTGAAGGAACGTTCTGTTCGCGTGATCATAGATGGAGGGAGCTGCAATAACTTGGCTAGCATGGAGATGGTGGAGAAGCTATCTCTCACCACAAGACCACATCCACATCCTTACTACATCCAATGGTTCAACAACAACGGCAAGGTTAAGGTAACACGTACTGTTCGTGTGCATTTTAGTATCTCTACATATGCTGATTATGTTGATTGTGATGTGGTACCTATGCAAGCATGTTCCTTATTACTTGGTAGACCATGGCAATTTGATAAAAAATCTGTACACCATGGTAGAAACAATCAGTATACTCTTGTTCATAACAATAAAAATATTACTTTGCTTCCTATGACTCCTGATTCCATTTTGAAAGATGATATTAATAGAGCTAATAAAGCAAAACAGGAGACAAATAAGAGTGAAAATCAGATTGTGGCAAAAGAATTTGAGCACCAAATGAAGCCTAATAATAAACCATCTACTGTTGTTTCTGAAATTAAATTGAAAAGTGCATGTTTACTTGCCACCAAATCTGGTATTGATGAGCTAGATTTCAGCAAATCTGTTTGCTATGCTTTTGTGTGCAAAGAGGCATTATTTTCATTCGAGGACGTGCCTTCCTCTTTGCCCCCTGCTGTCACTAACATTTTGCAGGAGTTCGCTGACGTCTTTCCACAAGACGTGCCACCGAGATTACCACCTATTCGAGGGATTGAGCATCAAATTGACTTCATTCCCGGTGCTTCGCTACCCAACCGTGCACCATACCGTACCAATCCAGAGGAGACGAAGGAGATTATGCGTCAAGTACAAGAACTGCTCGACAAAGGTTATATACGCGAATCCCTTAGTCCTTGTGCTGTTCCTATCATTTTAGTGCCGAAAAAGGATGGTACGTCGCGTATGTGCGTTGATTGTAGAGGCATAAATAATATTACTATTCGTTATCGTCATCCTATTCCTAGGCTAGATGATATGCTTGATGAATTGAGTGGTTCTACAATATTCTCCAAAGTTGATTTGCGTAGTGGATACCATCAAATTCGTATGAAATTGGGAGATGAATGGAAAACAGCATTTAAAACTAAGTTTGGATTATATGAGTGGTTAGTCATGCCTTTTGGGTTAACTAATGCACCTAGTACTTTTATGAGGTTAATGAACGAAGTTTTACGTGCTTTCATTGGACGATTTGTGGTAGTTTACTTTGATGACATATTGATTTATAGCAAATCTTTGGAGGAACATTTGGAACATTTACGTGCTGTTTTTATTGCTCTACGTGATGCACGTTTGTTTGGAAACCTTGGAAAGTGCACCTTTTGCACCGACCGAGTATCTTTTCTTGGCTATGTTGTTACTCCACAGGGAATTGAAGTTGATAAAGCCAAGATTGAAGCTATTGAGAGTTGGCCGCAGCCCAAAACGGTCACACAAGTGAGGAGTTTCCTTGGCCTCGCTGGTTTCTATAGGCGTTTTGTGAGAGATTTTAGCACCATTGCTGCACCTCTCAACGAGCTTACAAAGAAGGATGTGCCTTTTGTTTGGGATATCGCACAGGAAGAAGCCTTCACGGTATTGAAAGATAAGTTGACACATGCTCCTTTACTCCAACTTCCTAATTTCAATAAGACTTTTGAGCTTGAATGTGATGCTAGTGGAATTGGATTAGGAGGTGTGTTATTACAAGATGGAAAACCTGTTGCATACTTTTCTGAAAAATTGAGTGGGCCTAGTCTAAACTATTCTACTTATGATAAAGAATTATATGCTCTTGTTCGGACCTTAGAAACATGGCAACATTATTTATGGCCCAAGGAATTTGTTATACATTCTGATCATGAATCTTTGAAACACATTATAAGTCAAGCAAAACTGAACCGTAGACATGCTAAATGGGTTGAATTCATTGAGACTTTCCCTTATGTCATTAAACACAAGAAGGGTAAAGAAAATGTTATTGCTGATGCCTTGTCTCGTTGTTATACTATGCTTTCACAACTTGACTTTAAAATATTTGGTTTGGAGACCATCAAAGATCAATATGTTCATGATGCTGAATTTAAAGATGTATTGCAGAATTGTAAGGAAGGGAGAACTTGGAACAAGTTCGTTCTTAACGATGGATTTGTTTTTCGTGCTAACAAGCTATGCATTCCAGCTAGCTCCGTTCGTCTTTTGTTGTTGCAGGAGGCGCATGGAGGAGGATTAATGGGACACTTTGGCATCAAGAAGACGGAGGATATACTTGCTACACATTTCTTTTGGCCAAAGATGAGACGGGATGTTGAGCGTTTTGTTGCTCGCTGCACTACATGTCAAAGAGCTAAGTCACGACTCAACCCTCATGGTTTATATATGCCTTTGCCTGTACCTAGTGTTCCTTGGGAGGATATATCTATGGACTTTGTTTTAGGTTTACCTCGAACAAAGAAGGGGAGGGATAGCATATTTGTTGTCGTGGATAGGTTCTCGAAAATGGCACACTTTATACCATGTCATAAAAGCGATGATGCTGCTAATGTTGCTGATTTGTTCTTTGATGAAATTATTCGCTTACATGGTGTGCCAAATACTATTGTTTCAGATCGTGATACTAAATTTCTTAGCCACTTTTGGAGATGTTTATGGGCTAAGTTGGGGACTAAGCTGTTTTTTAGTACTACTTGTCACCCCAAAACTGATGGACAAACTGAAGTAGTCAATAGAACGTTGTCTACTATGCTTAGGGCTGTTTTGAAGAATAACAAGAAAATGTGGGAAGAATGCTTGCCTCATATTGAATTTTCTTATAATCGTTCATTGCATTCTACTACTAAGATGTGCCCTTTTGAAATTGTGTATGGTTTCCTACCTTGTGCACCTATTGATTTGTTGCCTCTTCCATCTTCAGAGAAGGTTAATTTTGATGGTAAAGAACGTTCTGAATTGATTTTAAAAATGCATGAGTTAACTAAGGAAAACATTGAGCATATGAATACTAAATATAAACTTGCTGGAGATAAGGGTAGAAAACATGTTGTGTTTGCGCCTGGAGATCTTGTTTGGTTACATTTGCGTAAAGATAGATTTCCTAATCTGCGCAAATCAAAGCTAATGCCATGTGCTGATGGTCCTTTTAAGGTGTTAGAGAAAATAAATGATAATGCATATAAACTTGAGCTACCTGTAGATTTTGGGGTTAGTCCCACTTTTAACATTGCAGATTTGAAGCCTTATTTGGGTGAGGAAGATGCGCTTCCGTCGAGGACGACTTCATTTCAAGAAGGGGAGGATGACGAGGACATCAATACCATTGTTACACCCACAGCCCTTACTGTTACATATACTGGACCAATTACTAGAGCTCGCGCACGCCAGTTAAATTACCAGGTACTTCCGTTTCTTGGTAATGATTCTAATGTTCATGAGATTATGATGCTGCCTAAATTGGATACATTTGTTTTGCTTACAATAGGATCAAAATCCGGCACCCAGGCTTCCTTCAAGCTGGGATAGCCCTGAGCCGCTTCAATAGGATCAAAATCCGGCACCCAGGCTTTTGCCCGGATTAAGGCATTGATTGCACCGGTTCGAGCAGCAGATTTCTTCAGCTCTTTAACCCGGGCAGGAAGCACCGACAGTTTCATCAGAGTATCTTGAATCAAAGTGGGCACCGGTTTGTTATGAGATGCGATACAGATGATCCGCTGGGCACCAGTATACAATTGTTCAACCAATGTATAAGCGGCTTTTAGTTTCTTCCGCACATCTGACCCCAAGTGACCAATGCATGTCCCTGAAATACCGTAAAGGGTTAATAAACCGGTGACTCTGTAAGAAGGCAGAGCCAATTCAGAAGGCAAACTGGCTTACCAAAGATAGCAGTAGTCATGGCATGCACATGCCGCTTTATGCTGGTCAGTTCATCCGCTACTGGTTTTAGTGCAGCCACGGCATCCTCTGCTCGTTTGATCAAAGCGGACTTTTCAGTGGCCCAATCTGCCCGCTTCTTCTTGAAGCTCTCCTTAAGCTATTCCATGGCGCTTAAAGCGCTGGCCAATTCCTCTTTTGCGTTGGAGGTTTCAGCCTGTTGGGTTTTCAGGTTTTCTTGGAGATCGGTGACTTGGTTTCTTTCGTCTTCAGCTCCGCCTGCATGCGTACAGATATATGCTTCAACAAATCGGTATAAGGATTCAAGTACCAATCACATAACAAGTTATGCACTTAGCACTTGGGGGCTAATGCATATTCGATCTTCATCTTTCAATTGCTTGCAAAGTCCCAAGATCAATACAAGTATTCAACTTGGCACTTGGGGGCTAATGGCTATTTGCTCGTATGTATATTCTGATGCGGCAATCTCAATTACTTAAAGTACCGGTTTAACTACGCTAAGTTGAACCGGCCCTTGGGGGCTACATCGGCAAAAGTTCAAAGTATTAAGATTTATGTTAGTAAGTCCCGGTTTGAAAGAAGATTACAAACCAGCCCTTGGGGGCTAAGGAGAGTCAGTAAATATTGAAGCGTACAAGCAAGAAAGAGCGTATGGAAGTTACCTCGTATTTATCCCTCATCATATTAATCAGACTGGCTTCATAGTCACGGCTGGCATACAGCCGGTTCAAGTAGCTGGAATGGATATCTTGGGCGTTCAGAGCAGCGTAAGTTGCCAGATCAGCATTCCACTTGCCTTTACCAAAGGCAGCAAATTCTTCCTTGGCAGAGTGTTTGGACAAAGCAACAGGATTGCTTGGCTCGGTATGGCCAGTGCCAGTAATGACAACCTCATCCTCCTGAGTATCGCCGATTTGCACTGGGGCTGTTGGCTTGTCAGTAGGTTTTGCTGGACCGGTGGATCTCTCAATCCGGATGGAGCCTGTGGGCTGATTGACAGGACCTGAGGCATCAGTAGGTCTCTCTTCAGCAATAAGATCGTCGTCTTGCTGCGGTGGATCGTTGGGTATATCCTCAGGAATAGCCGCTTCAAGATCGGCATCTTCTTCGGCCACTTTGTTCAGGCGGGCCTTCTTGCTTGGTCTAGGTTTGGCCCTGGAAAGAATAACAAAATCAAATACAACATATGTTCTAAGGCAATGTACTGTAAGTATCATAATAAGTATAGCTTACCCAAGTACCGTTTTGAGTGATGGCAGTTGAGTAGCCGACGACTCGCCAGAGGATGAGTGGGAAGTAACCTGGTAATCGGAGTCAGATGGATTAAGAGGTTGGCAAAAGCAGCCCGCTTTAGGACAACCACTAACAAGCAAATTAGAGACCTCTGAACGGCGTTTCTGAACCGGACTGTTCGGTAAACCGGCGGAGGTAACTACCTGGCCGCTGTGCCGGGTTGTGCGACGAGCCTCGTGCTGTTGGGTCTTCATAAGAAATTTGGGATCCAAATAAGCAAGAGGATGAGAAAATTTAACTTTCCGATTTGCCTGACGGATTTTTAGCGAAGGCAAAGGTTCTGAATCGGAAGAGAGAATAATTACCTCTGCAGCATCAGCGTGGCTGGCTTCGGCATCATCCTGACAAATATCATCATCAATAAGACGCATGAAAAATAAGCCAATTGAGTCAAGATCTACCTCAAGGTCTGGATTATCCACATCATCATCAAGGGCCGGATTAGAAGATGCAGTAGTTCTTTTCCTGTGGGCAGTCTTCTTTACAGCTTTAGTCTTTTGCTGGGTTGCTCATTCCGGTTTGTCTGGTTTTTCCGGTTTCTCCTGCGGCAATTTCTTGCTCCAAAACGGATCATTGCCCTGATTACACAGCCACTGATATTAAACGATGGCCAGATATATCAACAATAGATTCAGCAAAAGGAAAAATCAAGGTCTTATAGCTGGCGGTTTGTTGGTGGCACAGAAGGGAAGAAGGCCATTTTTAGCACAGATATGTTCCGGTTCATTCAGCATCTTATTCACAGCTTCTGTGATTTCTTCATTGGTGAGCTGGATTCTGGAATGTCGCAGTGGGTCATCAACACTGCCGGTATATTCACACATCAAACTGGAGCGCTGACTAAGGGGCAGTATGCTCCATGATATCCAACAGCGACCGAGATCAACCCCTATTAAACTGTTGGCCATAAAGGCTCTAAGCTTCGACAGTTGAGGAGCATATTTGCTTCTCTCCTGGGCAGTCAATCTTTGCAGAAAAGGGTGTGTATTGCTGAGCCGCTCCGGACGAAAGCCGGGCAAGGGATTCTCACCAGCAGGGGAGGTATCTTTGCAGTAGAACCATGTCTGATTCCACTCTTTGGGGTGGCTGTGCAGTTTGGCATGAGGGTATGTGACCTCTTTCCTTTTCTGGATCGCCACGCCAGCCAACTCCGTATTGGAGCCGTCAGTAAACTCAGTATGGCGGTTTAGATGGAAAAGGTCTCGGAACAATTCCACTGTGGGCTCCTCTTGAAAGAACGCTTCACAGAGCACTTGGAAGTGACACATATTTGTAACAGAATTGGGGCCAGTATCTTGTGGATGGAGTTGGAAATCGGCCAAAACATCTCGATAAAATTTAGAACCGGGTGGTTTAAAGCCCCGAGCTAAGTGATCTACAAAAACAACAACTTCTCCTTCTTGAGGAGTGGGAGGGCATTCTTTGCTAGGAGCCCTCCAATGAATGGTATCTTTGCTGCCTAAAGCGCCGATCAAGACTAGATCGTCCAGCTGAGCCTCTGTGACGCGAGAAGGAACCCAATTGCATTCATATACTTGCTTGGCCATGATGGAATCTACAAGGTAGAAGATCTCGGTTCAAAAATACATTTGATCAAGGTATATTGGTATGTGCAATGTTAAACCGGAGACAGATATATCTGAACCGGAGTTTTATGAAGCAACAACATCTGGCGATTCAACAAGGGGACTAATGGTATAAACCGGTTTGGCAATTTTTTCCTACAAGGTTAAACCGCCGGGTTTAAACATTGAAGCAGAGGAGTAAGTTTACAGAAACAGATTTCGTAAGATTTCTCTACAGCGGTGGATCTGAAGCAAGTTCAGAAAAAAGATAAATATTCAGAGGTCCAAACGGAGCAGTACCGAATCAATGAACAAGACATACATACAGATCTATGGTTTTGAGATGTGCAAGCGAAGGCGAAGGATAAACAGCTACCATTACACAGAATAAAGATTTGCGGAGCCATCTAAAGATCTACCGTATGAGCAAGAGGCAGGCGATGAACACTGAAGAACTGCGAAACCCTAGGTCAGATCTGTAGGGGAAAGGATGGAAGATTTACCGGAGTCGAGGAAGATGCGGAAGGTTGCCGCGATGCTCTGATGCGCTCAGGTTGATGCAGCGGCCAAGGTTGAGGCACAGGTCGACGGTGGCGGTGGAGCTCCGAGGCTGGCGACGCGAGGAAGACGAAGAAGGCACGGAAGGAGAAAAGAAATGACCCTTCGGTCCTATTTATAAGGCGAAAGAACATGTGTCAGGCGCGACAATCAAGGGGCCACGAAACGGAGCTGTCGCCTCGATTTCCGCCGATCTATTAAACAAAGAAGCATAATGGATAGCTTCGTTATAACAGGTGATGTCACTCCGGTTTACAGCAATCAGAGAAAATGACATCATGGCGGTTTACCAATTTACGAGAAGATGTTGAAGATGAAGCTTTTGTTAAAGGATTGACATGAACCCGTTCAAATCAATCTGGGGCCTAATGTTGGGGATATTACTACTGGGCGTAAACCGGCCTATCTGGGCCGGGTTAACTTCGTCAGTAGTTAAGTATGTTAAAGCCCAAGAAGACAGAGGAGGGCTCAAGGCCCATGGTCGGTTCAAGGCCTGTAGCCGTAAACCGGCGTTAGTAATTAAATTGTATTATAAGTTAGGAATAAGTAGAGACCAAACCGGACACATCTATGAGCCGGTATTGGGACTCCGTAAGCCGACGGGAGTCACCCGTGTATATAAGGGGACGACCCGGCGGCGGTTCAAGGAGAACGGACAACAACTCGAGACATAGGCGAAGCTTGTTTGCTCCCTAGTCATCGAAACCCCATCAATTCCATCACAACTAGACGTAGGCTTTTATCTTCATTGAAGGGGCCGAACTAGTATAAAACTCTCTTGCGTCCCCGTGTCTGCTTTAACCCCTTCAAGCTAACCTGTAGCGATGGCTCCACGACTAAGTCCTTTTGCTAGGACATCTGCCGTGACAAAACCACGACATAGGGAGTGTGCGATGATGATCATATCAATCTTGGAACCATTTCCAATACACATCGTCACTTCACCCTTAACTAGTCTCTGTTCATTCTTCAACTCCCGTTTTGAGTTACTATCTTTAGCAACTGAACTAGTATCAAATACTGAGGGGTTGCTATAAACACTACTCCCTCTGTAAACTAATATAAGAGTGTTTAGATCACTAAAATAGTAATCTAAACGCTCTTATATTAGTTTACGGAGGGAGTAGTAAAGTACACATCAATAACATGTATATCAAATATACCTATGTTCACTTTGCCATCCTTCTTATCCGCCAATTACTTGGGGTAGTTCCGCCTCCAGTGACCAGTCCCTTTGCAGTAGAAGCACTCAGTTCCAGGCTTAGGTCCAGACTTGGGTTTTTTCACTTGAGCAGCAACTTGCTTGCCGTTCTTCTTGAAGTTCCCCTTTCTCCCCTTTGTCCCTTTACTTGAAACTAGTGGTTTTGTTTACCATCAACACTTGATGCTTTTCTTGATTTCTACCTTCGTCGATTTCAGCATCACGAAGAGCTTGGGAATCGCTTCCGTTATCCCTTGCATATTATAGTTCATCACAAAGTTCTACTAATTTGGTGATGGTGACTAGAGAATTCTGTCAATCACTATTTTATCTGGAAGATTAACTCCCACTTGATTCAAGCGATTGTAGTACCTAGACAATCTGAGCACATGCTCACTGCTTGATCTATTATCCTCCATCTTTTAGCTATAGAACTTGTTGGAGACTTCATATCTCTCAACTCGGGTATTTACTTGAAATATTAACTTCAACTCCTGGAACATCTCATATGGTCCATGACGTTCAAAACGTCTTTGAAGTCCCGATTCTAAGCCGTTTAAGCATGGTGCACTAAACTATCAAGTAGTCATCATATTGAGCTAGCCAAACGTTCATAACATCTGCATCTGCTCCTGCAATAGGTTTGTCACCTAGCGGTGCATCAAGGACATAATTCTTCTGTGCAACAATGAGGATAATCCTCAGATCACGGATCCAATCTGCATCATTGCTACTAACATTTTTCAACTTAGTTTTCTCCAGGAACATATAAAAATTAAACGGGGAGCAACATCGCGAGCTATTGATCTACAACATAGATATGCTAATACCACCAGGACTAAGTTTATGATAAATTAAAGTTCAATTAATCATATTACTTAAGAACTCCCACTTAGATAGACATCCCTCTAATCATCTAAGTGATCACGTGATCTAAATCAACTAAACCATAACCGACATCACGTTAAATGGAGTAGTTTTCAATGGTGAACATCACTATGTTGATCATATCTACTATATGATTCACGCTCGACCTTTCGGTCTTAGTGTTCCGAGGCCATATCTGCATATGCTAGGCTCATCAAGTTTAACCTGAGTATTCTGCGTGTGCAAAACTGGCTTGCACCCGTTGTAGATGGACGTAGAGCTTATCACACCTGATCATCACGTGGTGTCTGGGCACGATGAACTTTGTCAACGGTGCATACTCAGGGAGAACACTTTTATCTTGAAATTTAGTGAGAGATCATCTTATAATGCTATGGCCATCATCATCTTGTGCCTTTGATCTCCATCTCCAAAGCATCGTCATGATTTCCATCGTCACCGGCAGACACCATGATCTCCATCATCTTGATCTATATCAATGTGTCGTCACATGGTCGTCTCGCCAACTATTGCTCTTGCAACTATTGCTATCGCATAGCGATAAAGTAAAGCAATTATTTGGCTCTTGCATCTTATGCAATAAAGAAACAACTATAAGGCTTCTACCAGTTGCCGATAACTTCAACAAAACATGATCATCTTATACAACAACTTATATCTCATCACGTCTTGACCATATCACATCACAACATGCCCTGCAAAAACAAGTTAGACGTCCTCTACTTTATTGTTGCAAGTTTTACGTGGCTGCTACGGGCTGAGCAAGAACCGTTCTTACCTACGCATCAAAACCACAATGATAGTTTGTCAAGTTAGTGTTGTTTTAACCTTCTCAAGGACCGGGCGTAGCCACACTCGATTCAACTAAAGTTGGAGAAACTAACACCCGCCAGCCACCTGTGTGCAAAGCACGTCGGTAGAACCAGTCTCGCGTAAGCGTACGCGTAATGTCAGTCCGGGCTGCTTCATCCAACAATACCGCCGAACCAAAGTATGACATGCTGGTAAGCAGTATGACTTATATCACCCACAACTCACTTGTGTTCTACTCGTGCATATAACATCAACGCGTAAAACCTGGCTCTGATGCCACTATTGGGGAACGTAGTAATTTCAAAAATTTCCTACGCACACGCAAGATCATGGTGATGCATAGCAACGAGAGGGGAGAGTGTTGTCCATGTACCCTCGTAGGCAGAAAGCGGAAGCGTTAGTACAACGCGGTTGATGTAGTCATACGTCTTCACGATCCAACCGATCAAGTACCAAACGCATGACACCTCCGAGGTCTGCACACGTTCAACTCGATGACATCCCTCAAACTCCGATCCAGCTGAGCTTTGAGGGAGCGTTTCGTCAGCACGACGGCGTGGTGATGATAATGATGTTCTACCAATGCAGGGCTTCGCCTAAGCACCGCTAAGATATGACCGATGTGGTTTATGGTGCAGGGGGGCACCGCACATGGCTAAGAGATCCAAGGGATCAATTGTTGTGTCTATGGGGTGCCCCCTGGCCACGTATATAAAGGAGTGGAGGAGGGGAGGGGCCGGCCCTCTCTATGGCGCGCCCTAGGGGAGTCCTACTCCTACCGGGAGTAGGATTCCCCCTTTCCTAGTAGAACTAGGAGCCCTTCCAAGTAGTAGGAGTAGGAGGGAAGGAAAGGGAAGGGAAAAGGAGAAGGAAGGAAGGGGGCGGCCCCCCTCCCTAGTCCAATTCAGACCAGCCCATGGGGAGGGGTGCTGCCACCCTTTGAGGCCTTTCTCTCTTTTCCCGTATGGCCCATTAAGGCCCAATACGAATTCCCGTAACTCCCCGGTACTCCCGAAAATATCCGAATTACTCAGAACCTTTCCGATGTCCAAATATAGTCGTCCAATATATCAATCTTTACGTCTCGACCATTTCGAGACTCCTCGTCATGTCCCTGATCTCATCCGGGACTCCGAACTCCTTCGGTACATCAAAACACATAAACTCATAATATAACCATCATCGAACTTTAAGCGTGCGGACCCTACGGGTTCGAGAACTATGTAGACATGACCGAGACACGTCTCCGGTCAATAACCAATAGCGGAACCTGGATGCTCATATTGGATTCGACATATTCTACGAAGATCTTTTATCGGTCAAACCGCATAACAACATACGTTGTTCCCTTTGTCATCGGTATGTTACTTGCCTGAGATTCGATCGTTGGTATCTCAATACCTAGTTCAATCTCGTTACTGGCAAGTCTCTTTACTCGTTCCGTAATACATCATTTTGCAACTAACTCATTAGTTGGAATGCTTGCAAGGCTTTAAGTGATGTGCGTTACCAAGTGGGCCCATAGATACCTATCCGACAATCGGAGTGACAAATCCTAATCTCGAAATACGCCAACCCAACAAGTACCTTCGGAGACACCTGTAGAGCACCTTTATAATCACCTAGTTACGTTGTGACGTTTGGTAGCACACAAAGTGTTCCTCCGGTAAACGAGAGTTGCATAATCTCATAGTCATAGGAACATGTATAAGTCATGAAGAAAGCAATAGCAACAAACTAAACGATCAAGTGCTAAGCTAACGAAATGGGTCAAGTCAATCACATCATTCTCCTAATGATGTGATCCCGTCAATCAAATGACAACTCATGTCTATGGTTAGGAAACATAACCATCTTTGATCAACGAGCTAGTCAAGTAGAGGCATACTAGTGACACTCTGTTTGTCTATGTATTCACACATGTATTATGTTTCCGGTTAATACAATTCTAGCATGAATAATAAACATTTATCATGATATAAGGAAATAAATAATAACTTTATTATTGCCTCTAGGGCATATTTCCTTCAGTTTGGAGATAGAGGTGTCGATAAAAATAAAATACGGGCATGAGGGCATCATGATCATTCTTAGAGCAGCAACATATATATATATATATATATATATATATATATATATTGTCATATGATCTCTTATGCTAAAGTAACAATTCAATCACAATTTCAAGTATGAATCATAAACTTCATTGAGAACCAACAAACTCTAATCTCAGTCATTGAGGAAATTGCAATTTATCATAACATAGGGAAGAGTCAATATAAGAGCTTTTCAGCAAGTCCACATACTCAACTATCATTTAGTCTTTCACAATTGCTGACACTCACGCGATATTTATGGTTATGAAGTTTTAATCGGACACAGAGAAAGATAGGGGCATATAGTTTTGCCTCCCAACGTTTTACCTCAAGGGTAATGTCAACAATAATAGTTCATGAAAACTCACATCCAATTAGCTATATATATCTGGATCTTTCCAACACATTGTGCTTGCCAAAGGATAAAATGTAAAAAGAAAGGTGAATATCACCATGACTCTTTGCATGAAGTATAAGACAAGAATAAAAGATAGGCCCTTCGCAGAGGGAAGCAGAGGTTTTCATGCGCTTTTATGGTTGGATGCACGAAATCTTAATGCAAAAGAACGTCACTTTATATTGCCACTTGTGATATGGACCTTTATTATGCAGTTTGTCGCTTTTATTTCCTCCATATCACAAGATCGTATAAAGCTTATTTTCTCCACACTAATAAGTCATACATATTTAGAGAGAAATTTTTATTGCTTGCACCGATGACAACTTACTTGAAGGATGGCAAAAATGGGTTTAGGGATATTTGGAAGCACAAGTAGTATCTCTACTTGATGCAAAGAAATTGGCTAGCAAGAGAGGGAAAGGCAAGCTCAACATGTTGGATGATCCATGACAATATAATTTATCTCAGATGTAAGAAAACATAACCCATTACGTTGTCTTCCTTGTCCAACGTCAACTCTTTAGCATGTCATATTTTAATGAGTGCTCACAATCATAAAGATGTCCAAGGTAGTATATTTATATGTGAAAACCTCTCTTTCTTTATTACTTCCTATTAATTGCAACGATGACCAAAACTATGTTTGTCAACTCTCAACAACTTTTATTCATCATACTCTTTATATGTGAGCTCATTACTCTCCATAAGATCCATATGATCTCTTTATTTCTTTTTATTTCTTCTCTTTTATTTTATTCCCTCAAGATCATAGCAAAATAATTAAGCCCTTGACTCAACACTAATCTTTATTATATATAGCTCACAGACTCGATTACATAAGAAGATCATAAAGCAAAACTCACAACTAGATCATACTAAAACTTTATTCTACTAAATCAAGATATTATCAAAAGGATCGAACTAAGAAAAATGGTAAAGATAAAAGTGATGGTGATACAATACCGGGGCACTCCCCCAAGCTTGGCAGTTGCCAAGGGGAGTGCCCATACCCATGTGATTATGTCTCCTTCTTCAGGGGTGGTGATGTGATATTCTTGGCGATGATGCCCCTCAAGATACGATTTTCTTCTTCGAGCTTATTGACTTGCTGCTTGAGGTCCATTATTTCCTTACGGAGCTTGCCCATGACGGCTAAGGCTCCCTCCACCCAAGGATGTTGCATAGCTGCGGGGGAACAAGTAACACTCTTTTTCATATTTTCATAAGAAAGAAATCTAACATTGGAAGGGATGACCGAGTTTGGAATAGCCAAGCACTGTAGTTCCCCCATAGTGAATCCTGCTCGGAGATGGGAAGTAACTTCTTCATCCTCTTCAATGGCATCTATCCTTTTTAAATCGGCCTCCATCTCTTCCTCAGTTGATGGCCCAAAGTGGTCAGCATTGTTGTTTGCTCTTGTCCCCAGTGCCGGATGAGACACCCGATTCTCCCCGACTGTCTCTTGAGAAGACATCTTGCTCTAAATCTACAGCAGAAACAGCTTGAAACAAAGACAAGAGATATTTGCGTGATACGGTGGTCAAAACCTTCGGGAGATTATATAATGAATTTTTACCGACCAAAAGAAGTATCGTGCAAGAAAACGGAGTCCGGAGAGCATAGGAGGTGCCCACGAGGCAGGGGGCACGCCCAGGGGGTAGGGCGCGCCCTCCACCCTCGTGGAAGCCCCGTGTCCTTTCCGGTCTGCTTCTTATTTTCCTATTTTTTATATATTCCAAAACGGAGAAATATTGCCATTAGAACTGTTTTGGAGTCGGTTTACTTACCGTACCACGTACCTATTCCTTTTCAGAGTCTAAAACGTTTCGGAAAGTGTCCCTTATGTATTCCTCCGGGGTTACGGTTTCAATAATGTTTGATTCTTTGACTGTTCACCACCTTCGAATTTGTGCCTGAGATATAATGTTTGATTCTTTGACTGTTCACCACCTTCGGATTTGTGCCTTCGAAGTTGTTGATTTTTATGGCATCGGAGTGATAGACCTCCTCGATAACGTAAGGACCTTCCCATTTAGAGAGAAGTTTGCCTGCAAAAAATCTTAACCGAGAGTTGTATAACAATACATATCACCTACATTAAACTCATGCTTTTGTATCCTTTTGTCATGCCATCTTTTTACTTTTTCTTTAAACATCTTGGCATTTTCATATGCATGGGTTCTCCATTCATCAAGTGAGCTAATGTCAAAAAGCCTCTTCTCACGGGCAAGTTTGAAGTCATAGTTGAGCTCTTTAATGGCCCAATATGCCTTATGTTCTAATTCGAGAGGTAAGTGACATGCTTTACCATAAACCATTTTATAAGGAGACATACCCATAGGATTTTTATACGCAGTTCTATAAGCCCATAGTGCATCATCAAGTTTCTTGGACCAATTCTTTCTAGATATATTAACAGTCTTTTACAAAATTAATTTGAGCTCCCTATTGCTAAGTTATACTTGACCACTAGACTGTGGATGATATGGAGATGCAATTCTATGATTAACATCATACTTAGCAAGCATTTTACGAAAGGCACCATGAATAAAATATAAACGACCATCAGTCATTAAATGTCTAGGGACTCCAAACCTTGGAAAAATAACTTCTTTAAGCATCTTAATAGGAGTGTTCTGATTAGCACTACTAGTTAGAATAGCTTCTACCCACTTAGTAACGTAATCCACAACATCTAAAATATGTGTATACCCATTAGAGGAAGGAAAAGGTCCCATATAATCAAAGCCCCAAACATCAAATGGTTCAATAACAAGTGAATAATTCATAGGCATTTCCTGACGTCTACTAATATTACCAATTCTCTGGCATCCATCACAAGACAAGACAAACTTACGAGCATCTTTAAAGAGAGTGGGCCAATAGAAACCAGATTGCAATACCTTATGTGCAGTTCTATCTCCAGCGTGGTGTCCTCCATAAGCCTTGGAGTGACACTTGCGTAAAATCTATTCCTGTTCATGCTCAGGTACACAACGTCTAATAACACCATCTACTCCTTCTTTATAAAGATGTGGGTCATCCCAGAAGTAATGTATTAAATCATAGAAGAACTTTTTATTTTGCTGGTATGTGAAACTAGGTGGTATAAATTTAGCAACAATGTAATTAGCATAATCAGCATACCATGGAGCAGTACGAGAAGCATTTATGACAGCTAATTGTTCATCAGGAAAGCTATCATCAATAGGTAGTGGGTCATCAAGAACATTTTCTAACCTAGATAAGTTGTATGCAACGGGGTTCTCAGCTCCCTTTCTATCAATAATATGCAAATCAAATTCTTGTAGCAGGAGAACCCATCTAATAAGACTAGGTTTAGCATTTTTCTTTTCCATAAGATATTTAATAGCAGCATGATCAGTGTGAATAGTTACTTTAGAATCAACAATATAAGGTTTGAACTTATCACAAGCAAATACAACTGCTAAGAATTCCTTTTCAGTAGTAGCATAGTTTCTCTGGGCATTGTCTAGAGTTTTACTAGCATATTGAATAACATTTAATTTTTTTATCAACTCTTTGTCCTAGAACAACACCTACAGCATAATCACTAGCATCGCACATAATTTCAGAGGGTAAATTCCAATCAGGTGGCTGAACAATAGGTGCAGAAATCAAAGCTTTCTTAAGTATTTCAAATGCTTCTACACAATCATCATCAAAGACAAAGGGAATATCTTTTTGTAATAGGTTAGTCAGAGGCCAGGAAATCTTTGAGAAGTCCTTAATGAACCTCCTATAAAAACCGGCATGACCAAGGAAACTTCTTATACCTTTGATGTCCTTGGGACACGACATCTTTTCAATAGCATCAATTTTAGCTTTTTCAACTTCAATACCTCTTTCAGAAATTTTATGCCCCAAGACAATACCTTCATTAACCATAAAGTGGCACTTCTCCCAATTCAAGACAAGGTTAGTTTCTTCACATCTCTGCAAAACTCGATCAAGGTTGCTCAAGAAATCATCAAAAGAGGATCCATAAACAGAGAAATCATCCATGAAAACTTCACAAATCTTTTCACAAAAGTCAGAGAATATAGCCATCATGCATCTTTGAAAGGTAGAAGGTGCATTACATAAACCAAAAGGCATACGTCTATAAGCAAAGGTACCGAAAGGGCAAGTCAAAGCAGTCTTTTCTTGATCATCAGCTGACACAGGTATCTGATAGAAACCAAAGTAACCATCTAGAAAGCAGAAATGTGTATGTTTGGATAATCTTTCTAGCATTTGATCAATAAAAGGTAAAGGGTAATGATCCTTTTTAGTAGCTTTATTTAATTTGTGGAAATCCTATAACCTGTAATAATTCTTTGTGGAATAAATTCATCTTTATCATTAGGAACGACAATAATACCTCCCTTCTTAGGGACACAATGGACAAGGCTTACCCACTGACTATCAGCAACGGGATAAATTATACCTGCTTCAAGGAGCTTTAATATTTCCTTTCTTACCACTTCTTTCATCTTAGGATTTAGCCGTCGTTGGTGATCAATAACTGGTTTGGCATCTTTCTCCAAATTTATTTTGTGTTGACATAGAGTGGGACTAATGCCCTTAAGATCATCAAGAGTATATCCAATAGCAGCACGATGCTTCTTCAGAGTTTTCAATAATCTCTCTTCTTCATGCTCTGAAAGGTTAGCACTAATAATAACATGATATATCTTCTTTTCATCAAGATAAGCATATTTAAAAGTATTAGGCAATGGTTTAAGCTCAAACACGGGATCACCCTTAGGTGGAGGAGGATCCCCTAGAATTTCAACATGCAAGTTGTGTTTCAGAATAGGTCCCTGTTTAAAGAATACATCATCTATTTCCCTTCTTTCATTATTATCGGCCAAGAGATCTTTAACCATAGCAATACTAGGTTCAACTTTAATTTGCTCAGGGGGTTTAGGTGTCTTAATATTACTTTTGTTAACCACAGTTGAAGCTTTAGCATGATTCTTTATTCTAACAGGGAAAGGTGGTTTCTCAATATAAGCAGCAGGAATAACAGGATTATCATAAGTGATAGTCTTTTCTTCAACTTTAATAGGTGCAACTGCTTTTACTTCAATGGGAGGATTATATTTAAACCACTTCTCCTTAGGGAGATCAACATGAGTAGTAAAGGATTCATAGAAAGAAGCTACTATCGCTGAGTCAAGTCCATATTTAGTGCTAAATTCACGAATAGCATCAGTATCCATAAAAGATTTAATACAATCAAACTTAGGTGTTATACCTGACTCCTTACCTTCGTCGAGGTCCCAATCTTTAGAGTTGCGTTTAATTCTTTCCAATAAATCCCATTTGAATTCAATAGTCTTCATCATAAAAGATCTAGTACAAGAAGTATCGAGCATGGAGCGATTACTGAGAGAAAGCCGAGCATAATTTTTTGAATAATCATTTCTCTTGAGAGCTCATGATTGGGGCATGAATATAACATTGAATTAAGCCTCCCCCAAGCTTGAGCTATGCTTTCTCCTTCGCGAGGCCAAAAATTATATATATAATTACGATCACGATGAACACGATGCATAGGATAAAACTTCTGATGAAATTCCAATTTCAATCGCTTGTAGTCCCATGATCCCATATCATCACATAGCCCATACCATGTCAATGCATCTCCCTTCAAAGATAAAGGGAAGACCTTCTTCTTGATAACATCATCGAGCATACCTGCAAGCTTAAACAATCCACAAACTTCATCCACATAGATTAAGTGCAAATCGGGAAGCAATGTTCCATCACCTGCGAAAGGATTAGCTAGCAGTTTCTCTATCATACCTGAAGGAATTTCATAGTAAACATTTTCAGTAGGTTCAGTAGGTTGAGGAGAAACTCTTTTCTCTACTCGTCGGGGTGAAGATACCCCGAACAAGCCCCTCAAAGGATTATGTTCCATAGTAACAAGTGATAGTAAATTTCAGCACACTATATAAATTTTTCCTTACCAAATTCCACCTACCAAAGGCTCTTCACTCCCCGACAAGGACGCCAGAAAAGAGTCTTGATGACCCACAAGTGTAGGGGATCTATCATAGCTTTTCGATAAGTAAGAGTGTCAAACCCAATGAGGAGCAGAAGGAAATGATAAGCAGTTTTCAGTAAGGTATTCTCTGCAGCACTGAAATTATCGGTAACAGATAGTTTTGTGATAAGGTAATTTGTAACGAGTAGCAAGTAATAAAAGTAAATAAGGTGCAGCAAGATGGCCCAATCCTTTTTGTAGCAAAGGACAAGCCTGGACAAACTCGTATATGAAGGAAAGCGCTCCTGAGGACACATGGGAATTATCGTCAAGCTAGTTTTCATCACGTTCATATGATTTGCGTTTGGTACTTTGATAATCTGATATGTGGGTGGACCGGTGCTTGGGTGCTGCCCTTACTTGGACAAGCATCCCACTTATGATTAACCCCCATTGCAAGCATCCGCAACTACAACAGAAGTATTAAGGTAAACCTAACCATAGCATGAAACATATGGATCCAAATCAGCCCCTTACGGAACAATGCATAAACTAGGGTTAAGCTTCTAATACTCTAGCAACCCATCATCTACTTATTACTTCCCAATGCCTCCCTCTAGGCCCAAACAATGGTGAAGTGTCATGTAGTCGACGTTCACATGACACCACTAGAGGGATGACAACATACATCTCATCAAAATATCGAACGAATACCAAATTCACATGACTACTTATAGCAAGACTTCTCCCATGTCCTCAGGAACAAATGTAACTAATCACAAAGCATATTCATGTTCATAACCAGAGGGGTATTAATATGCATAATGGATCTGAACATATGATCTTCCACCAAGTAAACCAACTAGCATCAACTACAAGGAGTAATCAACACTACTAGCAACCCACAGGTACCAATTTGAGGTTTGGATACAAGAGATGAACTAGGGTTTGAGATGAGACGGTGCTGGTGAAGATGTTGTGGAGATTGATCCCCTCCCGATGAGAGGATCATTGGTGATGACGATGGTGATGATTTCCCCTTCCCGGAGGGAAGTTTCCCCGGCAGAACAGCTCTGCCGGAGCCCTAGATTGGTTCCGCCTCGTCGCGGCGGAGTTTCTTCCCCAAAGCTTGCTTATTATTTTATCTTGGACGAAAGACTTCATATATCAGAAGATGGGCATCGGAGGGCCACCAGGGAGCCCACGAGGTAGGGGGCACGCCTAGGGGGTAGGGCGCACTCCCACCCTCGTGGCCAGTGTGTGGGCCCCCTGTAGAACTTCTTTCTCCCAATATTTTTTATATATTCTGGAAATAACTTCCGTGAAGTTTCAGGACTTTTGGAGCTGTGTAGAATATGTCTCTAATATTTGCTCCTTTTCCAGCCCAGAATCCTAGCTGCCGGCATTCTCCCTCTTCATGTAAACCTTGTAAAATAAGAGAGAATATGCATAAGTATTGTGACACAATGTGTAATAACAGACCATAATGCAATAAATATCGATATAAAAGCATGATGCAAAATGGACGTATCGCTCTTCATTAATCAATTTATAATATATCATTTTGAAGGACTAATTATTTGCTAGGAAAACACGGGCATGTAATACATATAGATTCGTTTGCCAATGAAAGAAGATTCGTTTGCGTTCTCAAATGTAGGTGCACCAGGCAGACCAGGGTCGTGTCGTGATGGTCGCGTGTGTTGTATGTAAGGATGGCAATTTTATCCATGGACATGGATATCCATGGATATCCGACCCGAATGGATAGGGTTTGGATATGCTTTTGTGTCGATGGGCGGGGCCCAAACCTGACCTGATTGTTCGTGGGTAGGGCATGGATATACCCAAACCCGACCCGATAGTATGACTTAATGGGAAAAATCTTCCATCCCTGCCCCACGTTCACATGTCCCACGACAATTTTACACTTTTTTATCTAAAACATGCATAAGAAATCACACAATCCCCATCATAACTTTTATAAGTTGACAGTCAATCCCCTCTGTAACATACTCCAACACCCCTTCCCTTATTTTTATCTCCTTCTTAAATGACTCGTCATTCTCATCTGTTAGAAAAATATTAAATGATCTTAGGTTGTTACTGGATGATGATTTACCATAAGTGAAGCCTAGCCTGCCACAGGACGAAGAATGGAAGAGTTTATGTTAATATTGTGTTAAGTTTTATTTATATGTCTCGAGAGGACCCAATGGATATCCATCGGATTTGGACATGGACACAATTTTTCACCCATGGATTTTTTCTTGGGCGGGCAAAGACTGTCTTCATGGATATGGATATGGATTTGATATTGTTCAACCCGATCCAAACCCGACCCATTGCCATCCTTAGTCGTATGGACGCTAGCACCCACCCCCTCCCACTCAAAAGAAGGACGACAAAAAAGCTCGCACTTCTAATACGTCTCCAATGTATCTATAATTTTTGATTGCTCCATGCTATATTATCTACTATTTAGGACATTATTGGGCTTTATTATCCACTTCTATATTATTTTTGGGACTAACCTATTAACCGGAGGCCCAACCCAGAATTGCTGTTTTTTGCCTGTTTTAGGGTTTCGAAGAAAAGGAATATCAAACGGAGTCCAAACGGAATGAAACATTCAAGAACGTGATTTTCTCAACGAACAAGACCCAGGAGACTTGGACCCTACGTCAAGGCACAAGAGAGGAGGCCACGAGGTAGGGGGGCGCGCCTGCCTACCCCAGGCGCGCCCTCCACCCTCGTGGGCCGTTGTTGCTCCACCGACGTACTCCTTCCTCCTATATATACCTACGTACCCCCAAACGATCAGATACGGAGCCAAAACCCTAATTCCACCACCATAACTTTCTGTATCCACGAGATCCCATCTTGGGGCATGTTCCGGAGCTCCGCCGGAGGGGGCATCGATCACGGAGGGCTTCTACATCAACACCATAGCCCCTCCGATGAAGTGTGAGTAGTTTACCTCAGACCTACGTGTCCATAGTTAGTAGCTAGATGGCTTCTTCTCTCTTTTTGGATCTCAATACAATGTTCTCCCCCTCTCTTGTGGAGATCTATTCGATGTAATCTTCTTTTTGCGGTGTGTTTGTTGAGACCGATGAATTGTGGGTTTATGATCAAGTCTATCTATGAAGAATATTTGAATCTTCTCTGATTTATTTTATGTATGATTGGTTATCTTTGCAAGTCTCTTCGAATTATTAGTTTGGTTTGGCCTACTAGATTGATCTTTCTTGCAATGGGAGAAGTGCTTAGCTTTGGGTTCAATCTTGCGGTGTCCTTTCCCAGTGACAGTAGGGGCAGCAAGGCATGTATTGCATTGTTGCCATCAAGGATAACAAGATGGTGTTTTAATCATATTGCATGAGTTTATCCCTCTACATCATGTCATCTTGCTTAAGGCGTTACTCTGTTTTTAACTTAATACTCTAGATGCATGCTGATAGCGGTCGATGAGTGGAGTAATAGTAGTAGATGCATGCAGGAGTCGGTGTACTTGTCTCGGACGTGATGCCTATATACATGATCATGCCTAGATATTCTCATAACTATGCTCAATTCTGTCAATTGCTGAACAGTAATTTGTTCACCCACCGTAGAATACTTATGCTCTCGAGAGAAGCCAGTAGTGAAACCTATGGCCCCCGGGTCTATCTTTATCATATTAATCTCCTACTACTTAGTTATTTCCTTTGCTATTTACTTTGCATCTTTATCACAAAAATACCAAAAATATTATCTTTATCATATCTATCAGATCTCACTCTCGTAAGTGGCCTTATAGGGATTGACAACCCCTATTTGCATTGGTTGCGAGGATTTATTTGTTTTGCGTGCAGGTACGAGGGACTCGCGCATAGCCTCCTACTGGATTGATACCTTGGTTCTCAAAAACTGAGGGAAATACTTACGCTACTTTGCTGCATCATCCCTTCCTCTTTGGGGAAAACCAACACAGTGCTCAAGAGGTAGCAAGAAGGATTTCTGGCGCCGTTGCCAGGGAGGTTTACGCAAAAGTCAACATACCAAGTACCCATCACATACCCTTATCTCCCGCATTACATTATTTGCCTTTTGCCTCTTGTTTTCCTCTCCCCCACTTCACCCTTGCCGTTTTATTCGCCCTCTCTCTCTATCCTCCCTCTCTTTTTTCTTGCTCGCTTTTCCTCCGCCATGTCTGAATCAAAAAGGGTTGGGGGCTCCCTCCCGAGTCATAGTACTTTGGATAACCCTTCTATTCTCGCTAAGCTCATAAATAAAAATACTATGGAAAAACCTACCGGAGTTATCAATGAGAATCTTAATAATTTTGATGAAGATGATTCTGGAATTTTTCGTTATTTACTTGATGAATCATTGAAATATGCTTGGTATAGACTATTAAGGATAAGGGCTAGTTATGTGCCTCAATATCAAATTGAAGTCTACTTAAAAAGTTTTTATATTGCCCTTCCTTCCTCTTTTAAGCATGTCTTAGATTCTATATTTGAAGAAGGTTTTCTGGAAGGGGATGTCGTAGACACTTATGAAAAAATGAAAACCATATTTGGTCACCCCATGAATGAGAAAGTTGAATCTACATCTCTTTTGCTCTCTTACCAAAACGAATCTATTAAAGAGATAAAGGCTAGCCTAGATACAAATTTCCGTAACATACTTAATCTTTCCTCTACCATTAATAGCCATGCTCTTTATCAAAATAGAAGGATAAATTCTATAGATAGCAAGTTTGCTCTTTTCTTTCCTAATACCAAAGATGGCAGTACCTAAATCTATTCTTGCTTGTTATGCCTAGCTTGGGGCGTTAAACGATAGCGCTTGTTGGGAGGCAACCCAATTTTATTTTTATTCCTTGCTTTTTGCTCCTGTTTAGTAATAAATAATTTATCTAGCCTCTGTTTTGGTTGTGTTTTTGTGTTTAATTAGTGTTTGTGCCAATCAGAACCGTTGGGAAGACTTGGGGAAAGTCTTGTTGAACTTGCTGTAAAAAACAGAAACTTTAGCGCTCACGAGAACTACTGCCATTTTTATTTGGAAAGTGATATTTAGTTAATTATTTTTTCAGATGATTAATAGATAAATTACTCACGTCCAGCAATTTATTTTAGAATTTTTGGGGTTCCAGATCTTGCGCTAGCTACAGATTACTACAGACTGTTCTGTTTTTGACAGATTCTGTTTTTCGTGTGTTGTTTGCTTATTTTGATGAATCTATGGCTAGTAAACTAGTTTATAAACCATAGAGAAGTTGGAATAAAGTAGGTATAACACCAATATAAATAAAGAATGAGTTCATTACAGTACCTTGAAGTGGTCTTTTATTTTCTTTAGCTAACGGAGCTCACGAGATTTTCCACTTTAAGTTTTGTGTTGTGAAGTTTTCAAGTTTTGGGTAAAGATTTGATGGATTATGGAACAAGGAGTGGAAAGAGCCTAAGCTTGGGGATGCCCATGACACCCCCAAGATAATCTGAGGACACCTAAAAGCCAAAGCTTGGGGATGCCCCGGAAGGCATCCCCTCTTTCGTCTACTTCTATCGGTAACTTTACTTGGAGCTATATTTTTATTCGCCACATGACATGTGTTTTGCTTGGAGCATCTTGTATGATTTGAGTCTTTGCTTGTTAGTTTACCACAATCATCCTTGCTGTACACACCTTTTGAGAGAGCCATACATGATTTGGAATTTGTTAGAATACTCTATGTGCTTCGCTTATATCTTTTGAGTTATATAATTTTTCTCTAGTACTTCACTTATATCTTTTAGAGCACGGTGGTTGATTTGTTTTATAGAAACTATTGATCTCTCATGCTTCACTTAGATTATTTTGAGAGTCTTAATAGCATGGTAATTTGCTTAAAATCCTAATATGCTAGGTATTCAAAGTTAGTAAAATTTTCTTAAGAGTGTTTTGAATGCTAAGAGAAGTTTGATGCTTGATGATTGTTTTGAGATATGGAGGTAATTATATCAAAGTCGTGCTAGTTGAGTAGTTGTGAAATTGAGAAATACTTGTGTTGAAGTTTGCAAGTCTCGTAGCATGCACGTATGGTAAACATTATGCAACAAATTTGAAACATGAGGTGTTATTTGATTGTCTTCCTTATGAGTGGCGGTCGGAGACGAGCGATGGTCTTTTCCTACCAATCTATCCCCTAGGAGCATGCACGTAGTACCGAGGTTTTTGATGACTTGTAGATTTTTGCAATAAGTATGTGAGTTCTTTATGACTAATGTTGAGTCCATGGATTATACGCACTCTCACCCTTCCATCCTTGCTAGCCTCTTCGGTACTGTGCATTGCCCTTTCTCACATTGAGAGTTGGCGCAAACTTCGCTGGTGCATCCAAACCCCGTGATATGATACACTCTTTCACACATAAAACTCCTTATATCTTCCTCAAAACAGCCACCATACCTACCTATTATGGCATTTCCATAGCCATTCCGAGATATATTTCCATGCAACTTTCCATCATTCTGTTCATCATGACACATTCATTATTGTCATATTGCTTAGCATGATCATGTAGTTGACATAGTATTCGTGGCAAAGCCACCATTCATAATTCTTTCATACATGTCACTCTTGGTCCATTGCATATCCCGGTACACCGTCAGAGGCATTCATATAGAGTCATCTTTTGTTCTAGTATCGAATTGTAATCATTGAGTTGTAAATAAATAGAAGTGTGATGATCATCATTTTCTAGAGCATTGTCCCAAGTGAGGAATAAAAAAAGAAAAGGCCATAAAAAAGGAGAAGGCCCAAAAAAATAATGAGAGAAAAAGAGAGAAGGGACAATGTTACTATCCTTTTCCACACTTGTGCTTCAAAGTAGCACCTTAATCTTCATATTAGAAGTCTCTTGTTTTGTCACTTTCATATACTAGTGGGAACTTTCCGTTATAGAACTTTGCTTGTATATTCCAACAATGGGCCTCCTCAAGTGCCCTAGGTCTTCATGAGCAAGAAAGTTGGATGCACACCACTAGTTTCTTTTGTTGAGCTTTCATACATTTATAGCTCTAGTGCATCCGTTGCATGGCAATCCCTACTCCTTGCATTAACATCAATCGGTGGGCATCTCCATAGCCCATTGATTAGCCTCGTTGATGTGAGACTTTCTCTTTTTTTGTCTTCTCCACATAACCCCCCTCATTATATTCTATTCCACCCACAGTGCTATGTCCATGGCTCGCGCTCATATATTGCGTGAAACTTTATAGGTTTGAGATTACTAAAGTATGAAACAATTGCTTGGCTTGTCATCGGGGTTGTGCATGATGAGAGAATTCTTGTGTGACGAAAATTAAACATGACTAAACCATATGATTTTGTAGGGATGAAATTTCTTTGGCCACGTTATTTTGAGAAGACATAATTGCTTAGTTAGTATGCTTGAAGTATTCTTATTTTTATGTCAATATGAACTTTTGTCTTGAATCTTTCGGATCTGAATATTTATACCACAATTAAGAAGAATTACATTAAAGTTATGCCAGGTAGCACTCCGCATCAAAAATTCTGTTTTTATCATTTACCTACTCGAGGACGAGCAAGAATTAAGCTTGGGGATGCTTGATACGTCTCCAACATATCTATAATTTTTGATTGCTCCATGCTATATTATCTACTGTTTTGGACATTATTGGGCTTTATTATCCACTTTTATATTATTTTTGGGACTAATCTATTAACCGAAGGCCCATCCCAGAATTGTTGTTTTTTTTGCCTATTTTAGGGTTTCGAAGAAAAGGAATATCAAACGAGTCCAAATGGAATGAAACCTTCGGGAACGTGATTTTCTCAACGAACAAGACCCGGGAGACTTGGACCCTACGTCAAGGCACAAGAGAGGAGGCCACGAGGTAGGGGGGCACGCCTGCCTACCCCAGGCGCGCCCTCCACCCTTGTGGGCCCCCTGTTGCTCCACCGACGTACTCCTTCCTCCTATATATACCTACATACCCCCAAACGATCATATACGGAGTCAAAACCCTAATTCCACCGCCGTAACTTTCTATGTCCACGAGATCCCATCTCGGGGCCTGTTCCGGAGCTCCGCCGGAGGGGGCATCGATCACGGAGGGCTTCTACATCAACACCATAGCCCCTCCGATGAAGTGTGAGTAGTTTACCTTAGACCTACGGGTCCATACTTAGTAGCTAGATGGCTTCTTCTCTCTTTTTGGATCTCAATACAATGTTCTCCCCCTCTATTGTGGAGATCTATTCTATGTAATCTTATTTTTGTGGTGTGTTTGTTGAGATCGATGAATTGTGGGTTTATGATCAAGTCTATCTATGAACAATATTTGAATCTTCTTTGAATTCTTTTTTGTATGATTGGTTATCTTTGCAAGTCTCTTCGAATTATCAGTTTGGTTTGGCCTACTAGATTGATCTTTCTTGCAATGCGAGAAGTGCTTAGCTTTGGGTTCAATCTTGTGGTGTCCTTTCCCAGTGACAGTAGGGGTAGCAAGGCACGTATTGTATTGTTGCCATCGAGGATAACAAGATGGGGTTTTCATCATATTGCATGAGTTTATCCCTCTACATCATGTCATCTTGCTTAAGGCGTTACTCTGTTTTTTTACTTAATACTCTAGATGCATGCTGGATAGCGGTCGATGAGTGGAGTAATAGTAGTAGATGCAGGCAGGAGTCGGTCTACTTGTCTCGGACGTGATGCCTATATACATGATCATGCCTAGATATTCTCATAACTATGCTCAGTTCTGTCAATTGCTCAACAGTAATTTGTTCACCCACCGTAGAATACTTATGCTCTCGAGAGAAGCCACTAGTGAAACCTATGGCCCCCGAGTCTATCTTTATCATATTAATCTCCTACTACTTAGTTATTTCCTTTGCTATTTACTTTGCCTTTATTTTACTTTGCATATTTATCACAAAAATACCAAAAATATTATCTTTATCATATCTATCAGATCTCACTCTCGTAATTGGCCTTATAGGGATCGACAACCCCTATTTGCGTTGGTTGCGAGGATTTATTTGTTTTGTGCAGGTACGAGGGACTCACGCGTAGCCTCCTACTGGATTGATACCTTGGTTCTCAAAAACTTAGGTAAATACTTATGCTACTTTGCTGCATCATCCCTTCCTCTTCGGGGAAAACCAACGCAGTGCTCAAGAGGTAGCAACTTCCATGTTTCAGATTGAAATATCTAGCGGCCCCAATTCCATCCCTGCAAAATCTCCCTTCTCCCCCGTCCCCGTCGATGCCCAGAGTGCTGAAATCCCTAATTTGCCACCAAGACAAGCAAAATTTGAATCGCCCCTCGTCTCATCTCTTTCCCCACCTCTGTGCCGGACGACGACGATGAAGACGACAGTCGTGCTTCACCACCGCACCGGAGCTGCCTCAACTATGCCCTCATCCATCGCACCGAGTGGTCCACCGACAACATCGGCCGCCGCAACCGACGTGCCTCACAGACACTTACTTCCACTGCATTAGGTGCGCTTCACCGATGCCGTCTCCCACCTCACCGGGGCTACTTCATAGAGCACATCGACCTCCACCCCCGAGGCCATTGGTGCTTCACCGCATCGTAGCACTCTACTTCCGCTCAAGATCTGCATCCATACGCGGCGAGCCAATGCCTACGCATCACCCTCAACGGCTCTGAAGTGACCCACACCCAAATGCCGGCCCAAACTAGGTATCCACATATCACTCCCATGTGCATTGTTCCGACGATGTTTGGATATCCTTTTACTGCTCTCTTATCTTACACGCCTATGCAACTCTGACTTTAACTCTTATTTCTTCTGGAGATATCATCTGAAACAAGCAAAACCATTTTTTAGCAAAGCATGTGTGACGCCCGGATAATTAGGCTACAGTAATCACACGTTAATGATGCCACGTCACCGCGGTTACTGTTGTTAATCTCGCGTTTGTGCAGAACCGATCCAAATCGAATTTGAAACAAAGACGAACAACAAAAGTTTTGAAACATTAAAATAAAAATGTTTGGTTTGTACTAAGTATTACAAAGGTACTTATGGTGCAACAAACCCATTTTTATAAAATGCCTAAGTAATTTAAAATGAGTTAAAACAGGAAAGAAAATAAATAAAAGAAAACAGAACAAACAAACAAAAAACAAAAGCAAGAGAGGACCCCCCCCCGGCCAACTGGGCCATGAACCAGACCGCCGGCCCATTGGCCCAATCCCCTGGCCTACAAGGCCTCTCATACCTCTCCCCACTCCTCTCGCCCCCACGCCTCCCCCCCGATCCATCTCGTCTCCCCACCCCGCCCGAGTGGATCTGGATCGGGCAACCGATCCGCCCTGACTCCACCG
>NC_041390.1:291870910-291880352 GCF_002162155.2 Triticum dicoccoides
GCCCCCCATCATCACCGCCCGACCATGACGTCGCTCCGAGCCCCCTCGCCGGCGCCACCTTGCCCCGTCTCATGACCCCGAAGCCGCCGGATCGCTGCGCCCTGCCGCCTGGACTCTGCTGCGCCAACACGCCACCCCACCGGACGGCCTCCCGCTCCGCCGGAACTCCCTCGTCGGCCCTCCCCGACCTCCACCGAGCCCACTGCCTCGAACCCTACGGCCCCGCGGTGAGGCACCGCCCTCTCCCCTCTCTCCTTCAGCCCAACGTGCTTCTCCGCGTGCACCCGTGCCGGCCACGACCTGGCCGAACGCCTCGACGTCCACGCCCGACACATGGCCGCGCCCCCCGCTCCTCTGTGAGCCGCTGCGCCGCTGTGCTGCTCTCCCCTGCGCGCCCGGACGGCTCACTGCCTCGCACGCACCCCGTCTCGTGCACGCCCACCGTGGCCGCCTCCCCTGCCACTGCTTTTGCCGCCCTCCCGTGGCGCCACCCTCCGTTCCCTTGGCCGGCGTCGTGGGCACCGGCGGCCACGCCGACGGCCTCGCCACGCCCGTGGCTGGCGCCCCCCTTTCCTGTTGATCTGGGCGCTCGCCCAGTCGGGCACCGACGCCCAGCGCCCGCAACCGCAAACCCACTAGGCCCCCTGGGCCACTGACTAGGGGCCCCCGCCCCAGAACGGTTTTTAGAAAAAAACAGGAATTTTAAAAAATATGTAAATAAAAATAAATATATAAATAAATAATTAATTAACAATTAATTAATTAATAATTAAAATAATTAATGAATTGATTAAGTTAATTAATCATGTTTAATTAATCTAATTACGTAGATAGTTTAATTAAACCCTAACTAGACTAATCAGTCAATGTCGAATGGGACCCACGCGTCAGTTGACCAGTCAATGCCTCATGACGTCAGCATGCACTGTTCTGGATATTATTGAATTTAGATAATTAAATAAATCCTAAAAATGAATTAAATCTTTTGAAATTAATATAAAATAAACTGTAGCTCGGATCAAAAAACTTTGTACATAAAAGTTGCTCAGAACGACGAGACGATTGCGGATACGCAACCCGTTCGTCCGCCACACCCCCCTAACCTATCGAACTCGCAACTTTCCCCCTCCGGCTCCTCTGCCCGAAAACACGAAACACCGGGGATATTTTCCCGGATGTTTCCCCCTTCACCGGTATCGCCTATCCCTACATTAGGTCACCCCTAGCACAATGTATTGCCGCGTCTTGCTTTGTGCTACATTTGATTGCTCTATTATTTATTGTGTTCCCCCTCCGTTACTCCTTTCCGGTAGACTCCGAGACCGATGCTGATGCCCCTGTGGTCGACTACGTCACCGACGACCCCTCCTTGTCTGAGCAACCAGGCAAGCCCCCCCTTGATCACCAGATATCGCCTATTCTACTCTATACTGCTTGCATTAGAGTAGTGTAGCATGTTACTGCTTTCTGTTATACCTATCCTGATGCATAGCCTGTCCTTGATACTACTGTTGTTACCTTTACCTGCAATCCTATATGCTTAGTATAGGATGCTAGTATATTCATCTGTGGCCCTACATTCTTGTCCGTCAGCCGTGCTATACTATCGGGCCGTGATCACTCGGGAGGTGATCACGGGTATATACTATATACGTTATACATGATACATGTGGTGACCAAAGACGGGTCGGCTGGTGGAGCACCCGCGAGTGGATCTTTGTGGCGGAGCGACAGGGCAGGTTGAGACCGCCTAGGAGAGAGGTGGGCCTGGCCCTGTTCGGCGTTCGCGGATATTTAACACGCTTAACGAGATCTTGGTATTTGATCTGAGTTGGCTACGAGCCTATACGCACTAACCATCTATGTGGGAGTAGTTATGGGTATCCCGGCGTCGTGGTATCAGCCGAAGCACTTCAGACGTCAGCGACGGAGCAGCGCGCGCCGGATTGGACTGGAACGCCTGCTAGGCTAGGTCTGCTTCCGGCCGCCCTCGCAACGTGCAGGTGTGCTATGGGCGATGGGCCCAGACCCCTGTGCGCTTAGGTTTAGACCGGCGTGCTGGCCTCTCTGTTTTGCCTAGGTGGGGCTGCGACGTGTTGATCTTCCGAGGCCGGGCATGACCCAGGAAAGTGTGTCCGGCCAAATGGGATCAAGCGTGTTGGGTAAGTTGGTGCACCCCTGCAGGGAAGTTAATTTATTCGAATAGCCGTGATGTTCGGTAACAGGACGACTTGGAGTTGTACCTTGACCTTATGACAACTAGAACCGGATACTTAATAAAACACACCCTTCCAAGTTCTACAGACAACCCGGTGATCGCTTTTCCACAGGGCGACGAGGGGAGGATCGCCGGATAGGATTATGCTATGCGATGCTACTTGGAGATGCTACCTAGAGATGCTACTTGGAGATGGTACTTCGAGGACTTCAATCTACTCTCTTCTACATGCTGCAAGGCGGAGGCTACCAGAAGCGTAGTCTTCGATAGGACTAGCTATCCCCCCCTTATTCTGGCATTCTGCAGTTCAGTCCACTGATATGGCCTCCTTACACATATACCCATGCATATGTAGTGTAGTTCCTTGCTTGCGAGTACTTTGGATGAGTACTCACGGTTGCTTTCTCCCCCCTTTTCCCCCCTTTCCTTTCTTTCTGGTTGTCGCAACCAGATGCTGGAGTCTAGGAGCCAGACGCCACCGTCGACGACGACCCCTACTACACTGGAGGTGCCTACTACTACGTGCAGCCCGCTGACGACGACCAGGAGTAGTTAGGAGGATCCCAGGGAGGAGGCCTGCGCCTCTTTCTATCTGTATCCCAGTTTGTGCTAGCCTTCTTAAGGCAAACTTGTTTAACTTATGTCTGTACTCAGATATTGTTGCTTCCGCTGACTCGTCTATGATCGAGCACTTGTATTCGAGCCCTCGAGGCCCCTGGCTTGTATTATGATGCTTGTATGACTTATTTATGTTTTTTAGAGTTGTGTTGTGATATCTTCCCGTGAGTCCCTGATCTTGATCGTACACGTCGTGCATGATTAGTGTACGATTGAATCGGGGGCGTCACAAGTTGGTATCAGAGCCGACTGCCTGTAGGACTCCCCATTCCACACTCCTTGGCCGAAGTCGAGTTTAGACATTGCAAAAAACTTTTACTGACTTGGCTGTGTGCCTTACGGGCCCACGTCGCCATCGGGTGGTACTAGGGTCTTTTACTCCCCGACCTTTACTCTGGGACTCTGATCTCTCTTCTACTCGGGTTAAATGAATTTTACCAAATCTAACATTAGGATCTCGTTATGACTTTCACCCGGAGAGCCTCTTATTCTAATGATCGTCTGCTGCACGTGAAGACCCTGAAGATACTCTCCGCTGTTAACCCGAGAACTTGTGTTCATCGCGTTTGCAATTCCCCTTCCACCGTCAACCCTTATGGATAACTACTTGCAGTTGTTATTCTTACATTCATCCCCAGTTGGTCTTGTTATTACAAGATACCCCGAAACACTCGTCGTTGTTTCGACAATCCTTTGAGCTTACTGCCTTGCTGTTCTTTGTCACCTGAATACCCCTATGAATAATTCTCGCACTTATCGAGTATCCGCTCATCCCCCAGTTGTTCATGTGTTTCACAATGGTCTTCGAAATACTATTCGATCCTCCAAAAATCCTTTAGTAGCTTATTGCTCTGCCATACTTGTCTACTTGCATGATGGATGCTTTCCATATGTCTGGCAATATTCGTTAGTATCCTTAGACATCGTCATTTTGATCCTTTTGATTCAACATGAGTGCGAATGCATGCAATCATCAGTTGATCCTTTTAAATTATCTTTCTGGCTCCGACGTCATTTTAAACAGGAGCTGGTTCTCAACCAATCCAAATGTCGTCGATAGTACCCCTAAGGCTATTCAACTTATCCACCCCTAATCAGAACATTGCTTCTGTTCCCTTGATTTGAAAATCATAATTCCTTTGCATTTGAGCTCTGGATTAGTCAGTTGTTTCTATAATCCAATGCCCTTGCATTGTTACTTCCTCTGATTGTGTGCCAATTCTCACATCAGCTCTGTTATGGACCAACAGATCCTTTAATGGATTTTATCCGACATTGTCCTTCATATTCAATAACCTTGTGAGCCTTCCCTTGGATACATAATGCCTTTGGTAAATTGTATCCTCCGCTTTCTCAACCATGCTCTGCCTTCGAGCTTGAGTTAATTACTTCTAAAGATTCTGGTATATGATTCTAAGATGCCCCGATGGGTTGAACCTATGCCTTCCTTAATATGTGTGGACTCGGAAGTTTTCACGAGTCGTACTCTTCTGGTATTTTGCCAGATAAAATTTCAACACTACAACTTCATTGAACACGAGAAGTGAATGAAAGGTTGTGCATTGGAGAAGTGGGAGTCGACCTTGAACTTTGTGTTCATGCCCATGGACGCGATGTATATCCTATCATGGAAGCTTCTTGTAATAATAACTATTTCCCTGATAACTAACATATGGTATCTGTGAATTGATCCCTTGCAACCGTGGTTCCGACCATGATTGTTCTTCTTTGATCCCATTTCTCGGACAAGTTAAAACATTTGTCTTCTACAGATCAATGCGTCTGCCTGACCTCTATTATGATCTACCTTTGAGTATTACCCCGGGTATCTTGAGGATATCATGCCATTGCTCTACATCTTATGAATTTTTGAAGAAGTACTACCTTTCCCTGTCGCTGTCACTTCATGGGTGTTGGGTTGTTTGTCAACCCAAAACAACGATAAGTGAATCGATTCAGCACTCCCATTCAATAACTCTAAGTAATTTTCATTGCTTATGAGTGTATTAATCCTTCAAGTCATCGCTAGCCTGATCGGCGAAATCATTATCGTGCAACTTTTTAACTGTGCTACCTGGTCCTTCTTTCCGGAGCACAAATTTAGATGGTAAGCTAATCTTACGTCAATCTTCCTCATCATATCATTTCTCCTTGAACAACAAACTTGATTTCGAGTTTGTGTCGTACCCATGGTTCCAATAAACTTTCGCTTCATCATTCCTTTAACTTGATGTCATCGCCGATTGATTACACCTTCATGTAATCACTTACAAATTTGTGGTGGTCATCGTCAACATTTTGACTCCTTCCAGGGTACCAATCGAATTCATGATGATGAGTACCACCCTCGTCCCTTGGTAATTTGAGTTACCATCGACAACATCCTTGCCTTCCTTCCATCACAAACTTATTCCTGTTATGGTTGCAACTTGCAATCCAGCTTGTCTTATGTTCTACCTTGAAGTACTACTGTCTCTAGTGTCGAGGATGTTGTGAGAATTTCACCACCTCTTAAGAAATACTTGTTGCAGCGATGCTTCTCGCCATCACCAATCTTTCTTGGTCCCCGTGTTGGTTCTAACCAGGATACCAACAGATGAACGGTGCTATTTGGATTCTTCCCTTCTAGCAACCCTATTGCTTTGAAGTTAATGGTCGGCCATTCATTCTTAGACATTTGATTATTGAATCACCTTTCCGACGTTGGTTGTGCAACCCAGCCCATATTTCGGGTGCACCTTTCAACCAATGCTTAATTGTGTATGTTTTCCTTGAGCATACATCATTATATCATTTGATCTGACTAATGTTATCTCCTTGTTCACATAATTGTGGAAACCCATCTTTTGGAAGTCTCGGTGAATTGTCGCTGAGTTTATCAGCTACCTCCTCATCCTCTTCTTGGTTTAATGATGAACTCTTGTTTCGGAACTCGCCTCCATAGTTCATTTCCTGAGAATCTTGCAATGTCATTTCGTCAATTTGTGTTGCACCTTTTCTTCTCGGACATCCTGAGTCTGAGGTATCATGACACCAATCGGATCTGAATCTCGGTCAGAGATGATGGTTGGAACATATTTCCAAGAGTTATAACAATGGTCTTTATGTGACCCGGTAAGGTGATGTCGTGCCTAGCACACCTGGCCGGAGGACCTATTGTTATAGTTTCTTTTTTTAACAAGGTTAACCATTCTTCCATGAGGAAATTGTAAGACTTATTCTACAAGTTATTCCTGATGGATCCTTTGTGTTTCCAAAGTCTGATCTTCACAGGATGACCATGTCAATGCTATCTCGAAGCATGTCTATGGTACTCTGATTTTCAACAAGAACATTTGAAGCCCAATGCTAAATGTTTCCTGCTCTATTATCCAAACACCGTTGTATGGATAATGTCATGAAAATTCTCTCCCCTACCTAAAGAGTTTTCTGCATTGTAACCTGTCATGGATATCATGCTCTGCTTATCCTTGGGAAGGATATAACCCTGAAATATGTGTTTAAACACGTTTTCCTTGTCATTGTTCTGTGTAATTTGATAACCATATTTCCTTTCCGTTGTTTGGTGTTAACCTTTCTTGTGATCTATATAATCTAAGCAGTAATAATTCACTGCTTAGGTAAACACCTCGGCGTACAACTCTGCCAGTGAGACCCTGTTTCTATTGTTGATGACATTTCGGTAACCTCCGATGGATGAGAACTTTGCCTCTTGGCCCGCCTCGTTCAACGAGTAGGAAAATGGTTCTCTTTGTCCCTCGCCTTTGGTATCGACATTGTTGCCAACATAACTGATAGGCTGACCTCTGACATGTCTTGTTATGATGACCGTGCAAGATGTCACTGCTCAAAAAAAAACCACATGGTGGGCCCATAACCCACAGTTCCACAGGATCGAAACCTGACTCTCCTGTACAAACCTGTTTCTAATGGTTATTCCCCACGCTTGGCGTCGTATTTAATCCATGGGCCACCTTCCCAGTGCTCTATTCTGGTATCAGACGCAATACTTACTCTCGTTACTTTGAACCCCTTTCTCACTTAGGTTCAGACTTCGAGCAACTATCTATTTGCTTGAAACTTCTTTTTGTACCTTCGAACTGTACTCTCGATGTGTTTTAATTGTTCAACTCGAGAGGCACTCGTATGATCATTCATGGGTTAATCCCAAATTAGTACCCTTATAGCATTCTGTTGTTGCCAATCTGCCCCGTTACCTATTCGTAAGTACGATAACGATCCCGAAGAAAGGATGTTGACTTCATTATGACGACCGGAAGCAAAGGAATGAAGACATCTATGTATTGGACCGGTCTCTTCGAGAAGAGCGAGCCAGAATGAGAAGACCCGCAAGATTCGTTACTAAACCTTCCCCCCTTTCACTACCTCTTGATGAGGACATCAATACAATTGTTACACCCACAGCCCCTGCTGCTATACATACTGGACCAATTACTAGAGCTCGTGCACGCCAACTAAATTACCAGGTACTTTCGTTTCTTGGTAATGATTCTAATGTTCATGAGAATATGATGCTGCCTAAATTGGATACATTTGTTTTGCTTACAAATGAAGGGCCTAGCTTGGAGAAGGATGAACATTGGAGCAAGAACAAGCATGGAGATGATGGCATGCGCAAGGGAAACAAGAACGGAGTTACAAGTGATGATTTCAGGACTTTGAAGCCACCATAATGGGTGCATGAAGCCTTGGACGAAATATACAAGATGCCACTTCATAAATTTCGTCCCGAGGCTATTTTAGGTGCTGCGTCACCTTATTATTGGGCCAGGCCCATGTAATTTCGAAATACATAAGTATAGGCTATTTTTAGAGTCCGTATGTGTGGGGAAACAAGAGATAGGGTTGATTTCGGACCCCTCCACCAAGGGCCACGAAATTCCCCCCTCTTCCTCCATATATACAGCCCTTAGGGCATCGTTTAGACTTTGGGTTTTGTTTAGATTAAAAGTTCGCCATAGCTGCAACTTCGCGTACTTCGTTTGTGTTCAATGACCAGACAAAGGCGTCAGAGAACCCCACCTTGATCAATAAAGCTTTCACCTTATATTCGCAATATCCAGATTGCAATCTTAGTTTCTTGCTTGTTCTTCGTTTACTCGCAGGAAACAGACCCTCGTGGTCAGGTTGATCGTGCTCCGGCGTGGTCAATAACCTCTCGGAGTTGGTTTAGCGATTGCTAAGGCGCGACGTCCTCGCACGTTCGTAGTCGGATCGTCAAAGTCGACTTCCACCAAAGCGAAAATTCACCATCTCATCAAAAGACGGGACACCTTTGCCTCTATCAAGTGGTATCAGATTTCCAGGTTGCTCGGTGAGATTTTACAGTATTTCGTAGTTTAGATCGAGTCTGTTCTTCATACCTACAGTCCACGAAAAAGCCACAAAAAAAAATTAGGGTTAGTTCATCATATCCGAACCAATCTGAGCCTTTGCATAATCTTTTTAGGGTTTTGCTTTGTTGAATTTGCGGTTGCATCGTCGTGTCTAGTTGCTGGTCTTAGAGTCTAGTCTTTTAGAGTTTCGAGTTCTGGTCATAAGTTGTCACGCCGCCGCCGCACCATCATCATCGCCCCTGCCATCTACCACCACCGCTCCGAATCCGTATCCATATACCACCACCAATCCGTGTCCATATACCACCACCGATCCATATCCATATACTACCACCACCGCTGCCATATACCACCACCATATATCCACCACCAATCCGAGTTCCTTGATTATTAGGGTTGTTTTCGAGATCCATCAAGTTTCCGATTCGTGTTTCCTTGCCGGAGTCGGGTAGCCACGCTCCGTTTAGGCCCAAAATTTTTCGAAAACGCATTTTTCGAAAAAATTTCTGGCTATCCTATTTTTAGGTGTTTCTGAGTGTTTTCAGACAGGTGCCATTATAGGAAGTTTTTTTTGACCCGTTTCCAGTTTTTGGGTCCGGGCAGTCAAAAAAAAAAATTGGTCGAAAAAATTTCGTGCCCATCCTGTCAGTTTGAGCTAAGAAGAGTTTTGAGACACTCGCCATTATAGTGATTTTTCGCAAAAAAAAAAGCAGCGCAAAAAAAAAGCAGCGCAAAAAAAAAGAAGAGCGAAAAAAAAATTCAGAGTGTGCTTTTCCCTTGTTTACGTGCTGCGCCGTGATTTTGTTGGTGTTCTAGGCTCGCGTCTCTAGCACAGTCTAGCCTAGGACCAGCACAGTACCGTCGTTGAGCGTTTATTCAACTTTGCATCTCTCAATTGATTATTGCTGACCCTTTTTGCTACCATACTATAAGCCTTCCCAGCTCCACATACATCTACGTCGTGTGTTTGACTCTCCCTGGTAATCGCTCTATCCAAGCTTTGAGAGTTTTTGACTACAACGGTTGCCGATCACCGCCTGCTGCTGGGTAAGAACTGGTAAGAATTTGAGATTTGCTTGACGGATTTGTGATACACCACCACCACTTCTTAGTAGTCTGTAGGATCATATTCTTGTGTGTTTCTATTGCTGCTAACCATGCCAGGATCACAAGCCGACGAGATTGACTGGGAGAATTTATCGAACAAGGAGCTTCATGATAAGTTTCAGCAAATGATGACTGAACAGGT
>NC_041390.1:291886653-291937187 GCF_002162155.2 Triticum dicoccoides
CATGGTCGCCGTCGACCTAGCCCCCCATCATCACCGCCCGACCATGACTTCACTCCGAGCCCCCTCGCCGGCGCCACCTTGCCCCGTCTCATGACCCCGAAGCCGCCGGATCGCTGCGCCCCGCCGCCTGGACTCCGCTGCGCCAACACGCCACCCCACTGGACGGCCTCCCGCTCCGCCGGAACTCCCTCGTCGGCCCTCCCCGACCTCCACCGAGCCCACTGCCTCGAACCCTACGGCCCCGCGGTGAGGCACCGCCCTCTCCCCTCTCTCCTTCAACCCAACGTGCTTCTCCGCGTGCACCCGTGTCGGCCACGACCTGGCCGAACGCCTCGACGTCCATGCCCGACGCATGGCCGCGCCCCCTGCTCCTCTGTGAGCCGCTGCGCCGCTGTGCTGCTCTCCGCTGCGCGCCCGGATGGCTCACTGCCTCGCACGCGCCCCGTCTCGTGCACGCCCACCGTGGCCGCCTCCCCTGCCGCTGCTCTTGCCGCCCTCCCGTGGCGCCACCCTCCGTTCCCTTGGCCGGCGTCGTGGGCACCGGCGGCCACGACGGCGGCCTCGCCACGCCCGTGGCTGGCGCCCCCCTTTCCTGTTGATCTGGGCGCTCGCCCAGTCGGGCACCGACGCCCAGCGCCCGCAACCGCAAACCCACTAGGCCCCCTGGGCCACTGACTAGGGGCCCCCGCCCCAGAACGGTTTTTAGAAAAAAAGGAATTTTAAAAAATATGTATAATAAAAATAAATATACAAATAATTAATTAATTAACAATTAATTAATTAATAATAAAATAGTTAATGAATTAATTAAGTTAATTAATCATGTTTAATTAATCTAATTACGTAGATAGTTTAATTAAACCCTAACTAGACTAATCAGTCAATGTCGAATGGGACCCACGCGTCAGTTGACCAGTCAATGCCTCATGACGTCAGCATGCACTGTTCTGGATATTATTGAATTTAGATAATTAAATAAATCCTAAAAATGAATTAAATCTTTTGAAATTAATATAAAATAAACTGTAGCTCGGATCAAAAAACTTTGTACATGAAAGTTGCTCAGAACGACGAGACGATTGCGGATACGCAACGCGTTCGTCCGCCACACCCCCCTAACCTATCGAACTCGCAACTTTCCCCCTCCGGCTCCTCTGCCCGAAAACACGAAACACCGGGGATATTTTCCCGAATGTTTCCCCCTTCACCGGTATCGCCTATCCCTACATTAGGTCACCCTAGCACAATGTATTGCCGCGTCTTGCTTTGTGCTACATTTGATTGCTCTGTTATTTATTGTGTTCCCCCTCCGTTACTCCTTTCCGGTAGACTCCGAGACCGATGCTGATGCCCCTGTGGTCGACTACGTCACCGACGACCCCTCCTTGTCTGAGCAACCAGGCAAGCCCCCCCTTGATCACCAGATATCGCCTATTCTACTCTATACTGCTTGCATTAGAGTAGTGTAGCATGTTACTGCTTTCTGTTATACCTATCCTGATGCATAGCCTGTCCTTGATACTACTGTTGTTACCTTTACCTGCAATCCTATATGCTTAGTATAGGATGCTAGTATATTCATCTGTGGCCCTACATTCTTGTCCGTCAGCCGTGCTATACTATCGGGCCGTGATCACTCGGGAGGTGATCACGGGTATATACTATATACGTTATACATGATACATGTGGTGACCAAAGACGGGTCGGCTGGTGGAGCACCCGCGAGTGGATCTTTGTGGCGGAGCGACAGGGCAGGTTGAGACCGCCTAGGACAGAGGTGGGCCTGGCCCTGTTCGGCGTTCGCGGATATTTAACATGCTTAACGAGATCTTGGTATTTGATCTGAGTTGGCTACGAGCCTATACGCACTAACCATCTACGTGGGAGTAGTTATGGGTATCCCGGCGTCGTGGTATCAGCCGAAGCACTTCAGACGTCAGCGACGGAGCGGCGCGCGCCGGATTGGACTGGAACGCCTGCTAGGCTAGGTCTGCTTCCAGTCGCCCTCGCAACGTGCAGGTGTGCTATGGGCGATGGGCCCAGACCCCTGTGCGCTTAGGTTTAGACCGGCGTGCTGGCCTCTCTGTTTTGCCTAGGTGGGGCTGCGACGTGTTGATCTTCCGAGGCCGGGCATGACCCAGGAAAGTGTGTCCGGCCAAATGGGATCAAGCGTGTTGGGTAAGTTGGTGCACCCCTGCAGGGAAGTTAATCTATTCGAATAGCCGTGATCTTCGGTAACAGGACGACTTGGAGTTGTACCTTGACCTTATGACAACTAGAACCGGATACTTAATAAAACACACCCTTCCAAGTTCCACAGACAACCCGGTGATCGCTTTTCCACAGGGCGACGAGGGGAGGATCGCCGGGTAGGATTATGCTATGCGATGCTACTTGGAGATGCTACCTAGAGATGCTACTTGGAGATGCTACTTCGAGGACTTCAATCTACTCTCTTCTACATGCTGCAAGGCGGAGGCTACCAGAAGCGTAGTCTTCGATAGGACTAGCTATCCCCCCCTTATTCTGGCATTCTACAGTTCAGTCCACTGATATGGCCTCCTTACACATATACCCATGCATATGTAGTGTAGTTCCTTGCTTGCGAGTACTTTGGATGAGTACTCATGGTTGCTTTCTCCCCCCTTTTCCCCCCTTTCCTTTCTTTCTGGTTGTCGCAACCAGATGCTGGAGTCTAGGAGCCAGACGCCACCGTCGACGACGACCCCTACTACACTGGAGGTGCCTACTACTACGTGCAGCCCGCTGACGACGACCAGGAGTAGTTAGGAGGATCCCAGGCAGGAGGCCTGCGCCTCTTTCAATCTGTATCCCAGTTTGTGCTAGCCTTCTTAAGGCAAACTTGTTTAACTTATGTCTGTACTCAGATATTGTTGCATCCGCTGACTCGTCTATGATCGAGCACTTGTATTCGAGCCCTCGAGGCCCCTGGCTTGTATTATGATGCTTGTATGACTTATTTATGTTTTTTAGAGTTGTGTTGTGATATCTTCCCGTGAGTCCCTGATCTTGATCGTACACGTTTGCGTGCATGATTAGTGTAATTGAATCGGGGGCGTCACAGCATGGCGGCGATACGGGATCTGGTACACATCCTACACGCTGGTATAGCCTTGTAAGTACCTGTCGCCGGTACAACAACAAGGTCGATTCCTCTCATTTGATCAACCATTTGTCGTGCCAAAAATGCAGAGGGGGATGCAAGGAGCACAGGCCTGCACATTCAAGCAAGTGGTAACATGGACCTGTACATGGAACATCCCAAGCGCAAGCAGAGATGTAGTGAGGTTGTACAACAAGCCAGCGTTAGTCCCTGCATTTCATTTAATTCGTACTGCCTTGCATGTATTATTTGTGTACTATGGCGGACCCACAAATTCAAGTTACCAGGGGCAAAAATTTAACTTAAAAAACATGAAGGCACTTGCACTCCGGAAATCAACATAACTTGAGAAATGTGAAGCTACATGCACTTTGAATACCATCTAATGAACCAAAGTAGTTCCAGATTATAAACTACTAGATGATGCAAGCACGAAAAAACACAAAATATGATGAGGACATCAATACAATTGTTACACCCACAGCCCCTGCTGCTATACATACTGGACCAATTACTAGAGCTCGTGCACGCCAACTAAATTACCAGGTACTTTCGTTTCTTGGTAATGATTCTAATGTTCATGAGAATATGATGCTGCCTAAATTGGATACATTTGTTTTGCTTACAAATGAAGGGCCTAGCTTGGAGAAGGATGAACATTGGAGCAAGAACAAGCATGGAGATGATGGCATGCGCAAGGGGAACAAGAACGGAGTTACAAGTGATGATTTCAGGACTTTGAAGCCACCATAATGGGTGCATGAAGCCTTGGACGAAATATACAAGATGCCACTTCATAAATTTCGTCCCGAGGCTATTTTAGGTGCTGCGTCACCTTATTATTGGGCCAGGCCCATGTAATTTCGAAATACATAAGTATAGGCTATTTTAGAGTACGTATGTGTGGGGAAACAAGAGATAGGGTTGATTTCGGACCCCTCCACCAAGGGCCACGAAATTCCCCCCCTCTTCCTCCATATATACAGCCCTTAGGGCATCGTTTAGACTTCGGGTTTTGTTTAGATTAAAAGTTCGCCATCCTATTCCTAGGCTCGATGATATGCTTGATGAATTGAGTGGCTCTACAATATTCTCCAAAGTTGATTTGCGTAGTGGATACCATCAAATTCGTATGAAATTGGGAGATGAATGGAAAACAGCATTTAAAACTAAGTTTGGATTATATGAGTGGTTAGTCATGCCTTTTGGGTTAACTAATGCACCTAGTACTTTCATGAGATTAATGAACGAAGTTTTACGTGCTTTCATTGGACGATTTGTGGTAGTTTACTTTGATGACATATTGATTTATAGCCGATCTTTGGAAGAACATTTGGAACATTTACGTGCTGTTTTTATTGCTCTACGTGATGCACGTTTGTTTGGTAACCTTGGGAAGTGCACCTTTTGCACCGACCGAGTATCTTTTCTTGGCTATGTTGTTACTCCACAGGGAATTGAAGTTGATAAAGCCAAGATTGAAGCTATTGAGAGTTGGCCGCAGCCCAAAACGGTCACACAAGTGAGGAGTTTTCTTGGCCTCGCTGGATTCTATAGGCGTTTTGTGAGAGATTTCAGCACCATTGCTGCACCTCTCAATGAGCTTACAAAGAAAGATGTGCCTTTTCTTTGGGGTACCGCACAGGAAGAAGCCTTCTCGGTATTGAAAGATAAGTTGACACATGCTCCTTTACTCCAACTTCCTGATTTTAATAAGACTTTTGAGCTTGAATGTGATGCTAGTGGAATTGGATTAGGAGGTGTGTTATTACAAGATGGCAAACCTGTTGCATACTTTTATGAAAAATTGAGTGGGCCTAGTCTGAATTATTCTACTTATGATAAAGAATTATATGCTCTAGTTCGGACTTTAGAAACATGGCAACATTATTTATGGCCCAAAGAATTTGTTATACATTCTGATCATGAATCTTTGAAACATATTAGAAGTCAAGCTAAACTGAATCATAGACATGCTAAATGGGTTGAATTCATTGAGACTTTCCCTTATGTCATTAAACACAAGAAGGGAAAAGAAAATGTTATTGCTGATGCATTGTCTCGTCGCTATACTATGCTTTCACAACTTGACTTCAAAATATTTGGTTTGGAGACCATCAAAGATCAATATGTGCATGATGCTGATTTTAAAGATGTAATGCAGAATTGTAAAGAAGGAAGAATGTGGAACAAGTTTGTTGTTAACGATGGATTTGTGTTTCGTGCTAACAAGCTATGCATTCCAGCTAGCTCCGTTCGTCTTTTGTTGTTACAGGAGGCGCATGGAGGAGGATTAATGGGACACTTTGGCGTGAAGAAGACGGAGGACGTACTTGCTACACATTTCTTTTGGCCAAAGATGAGACGGGATGTTGAGCGTTTTATTGCTCGCTGCACTACATGTCAAAAAGCTAAGTCACGACTCAATCCTCATGGTTTATATATGCCTTTGTCTGTACCTAGTGTTCCTTGGGAGGATATATCTATGGACTTTGTTTTAGGTTTACCTCGAACAAAGAAGGGGAGGGATAGCATATTTGTTTTCGTGGATAGATTCTCGAAAATGGCACACTTTATACCATGTCATAAAAGCGATGATGCTGTTAATGTTGCTGATTTGTTCTTTCATGAAATTATTCGCTTGCATGGTGTGCCAAATACTATTGTTTCAGATCGTGATACTAAATTTCTTAGCCACTTTTGGAGATGTTTATGGGCTAAGTTGGGGACTAAACTGCTTTTTAGTACTACTTGTCACCCCCAAACTGATGGACAAACTGAAGTAGTCAATAGAACGTTGTCTACTATGCTTAGGGCTATTTTGAAGAATAATAAGAAAATGTGGGAGGAATGCTTGCCTCATATTGAATTTGCTTATAATCGTTCATTGCATTCTACTACTAAGATGTGCCCTTTTGAAGTTGTGTATGGTTTCCTACCTCATGCACCTATTGATTTGTTGCCTCTTCCATCTTCGGAGAAGGTTAATTTTGATGCTAAACAACGTGCTGAATTGATTTTAAAAATTCATGAGTTAACTAAGGAAAACATTGAGCGCATGAATGCTAAATATAAACTTGCTGGAGATAAGGGTAGAAAACATGTTGTGTTTGCACCTGGAAATCTTGTTTGGTTTCATTTGCGTAAGGATAGATTTCCTGATTTGCGCAAATCAAAGTTAATGCCACGTGCTGATGGTCCCTTTAAGGTGTTAGAGAAAATAAATGATAATGCATATAAACTTGAGCTGCCTGCAGATTTTGGGGTTAGTCCCACTTTTAACATTGCAGATTTGAAGCCTTATTTGGGTGAGGAAGATGAACTTCCGTCGAGGACGACTTCATTTCAAGAAGGGGAGGATGATGAGGACATCAATACAATTGTTACACCCACAGCCCCTGCTGCTATACATACTGGACCAATTACTAGAGCTCGTGCACGCCAACTAAATTATCAGGTACTTTCGTTTCTTGGTAATGATTCTAATGTTCATGAGAATATGATGCTGCCTAAATTGGATACATTTGTTTTGCTTACAAATGAAGGGCCTAGCTTGGAGAAGGATGAACATTGGAGCAAGAACAAGCATGGAGATGATGGCATGCGCAAGGGGAACAAGAACGGAGTTACAAGTGATGATTTCAGGACTTTGAAGCCACCAGAATGTGTGCATGAAGCCTTGGACGAAATATACAAGATGCCACTTCATAAATTTCGTCCCGAGGCTATTTTAGGTGCTGCGTCACCTTATTATTGGGCCAGGCCCATGTAATTTCGAAATACATAAGTATAGGCTATTTTTAGAGTCCGTATGTGTGGGGAAACAAGAGATAGGGTTGATTTCGGACCCCTCCACCAAGGGCCACGAAATTCCCCCCCTCTTCCTCCATATATACAGCCCTTAGGGCATCGTTTAGACTTTGGGTTTTGTTTAGATTAAAAGTTCGCCATAGCTGCAACTTCGCGTACTTCGTTTGTGTTCAACGACCAGACAAAGGCGTCACAGAACCCCACCTTGATCAATAAAGCTTTCATCTTATATTCGCAATATCCAGATTGCAATCTTAGTTTCTTGCTTGTTCTTCGTTTGCTCGCAGGAAACAGACCCTCGTGGTCAGGTTGATCGTGCTCCGGCGTGGTCAATAACCTCTCGGAGTTGGTTTAGCGATTGCTAAGGGGCGACGTCCTCGCACGTTCGTAGTCGGATCGTCAAAGTCGACTTCCACCAAAGCAAAATCCACCATCTCATCGAAAGACGGGACACCTTTGCCTCTATCAAGATGATGAGGACATCAATACAATTGTTACACCCACAGCCCCTGCTGCTATACATACTGGACCAATTACTAGAGCTCGTGCACGCCAACTAAATTACCAGGTACTTTCGTTTCTTGGTAATGATTCTAATGTTCATGAGAATATGATGCTGCCTAAATTGGATACATTTGTTTTGCTTACAAATGAAGGGCCTAGCTTGGAGAAGGATGAACATTGGAGCAAGAACAAGCATGGAGATGATGGCATGCGCAAGGGGAACAAGAACGGAGTTACAAGTGATGATTTCAGGACTTTGAAGCCACCATAATGAGTGCATGAAGCCTTGGACGAAATATACAAGATGCCACTTCATAAATTTCGTCCCGAGGCTATTTTAGGTGCTGCGTCACCTTATTATTGGGCCAGGCCCATGTAATTTCGAAATACATAAGTATAGGCTATTTTTAGAGTCCGTATGTGTGGGGAAACAAGAGATAGGGTTGATTTCGGACTCCTCCACCAAGGGCCACGAAATTCCCCCCTCTTCCTCCATATATACAGCCCTTAGGGCATCGTTTAGACTTTGGGTTTTGTTTAGATTAAAAGTTCGCCATAGCTGCAACTTCGCGTACTTCGTTTGTGTTCAACGACCAGACAAAGGCGTCACAGAACCCCACCTTGATCAATAAAGCTTTCATCTTATATTCGCAATATTCAGATTGCAATCTCAGTTTCTTGCTTGTTCTTCGTTTGTTCGCAGGAAACAGACCCTCGTGGTCAGGTTGATCGTGCTCCGGCGTGGTCAATAACCTCTCGGAGTTGGTTTAGCGATTGCTAAGGCGCGACGTCCTCGCACGTTCGTAGTCGGATCGTCAAAGTCGACTTCCACCAAAGCGAAATCCACCATCTCATCGAAAGACGGGACACCTTTGCCTCTATCAAAATACAACATGGTGGACAAGGACTACTAACATGGAATGTACCTACTTGAATTATTCGTTCTCTGGCCGAAAATATCCAAGTCTAATTGCACCTATGACTAGTGCACAAACTGCATATCAATATATCTATCTTGCACAAGTATGCCAATAGTTTGAAACAACAGATTAGAAAATTATTTATTCTAGGTTGTCATGATACGGCGACGTTGTGGTAGATGGCCTTGACGTTTCCTCAAGCCATTATAATTTGCTTGTCATCAGTTCCTGCAAATCTCTCTCTCTCTCTCTCTCAACATAGCAGATCATCATTACACACTAAATCCTTCAATGGGAGCTTGCAAAATGCTTGCATTAGATCCCTCATTAGACACTATATGTTCATCACCAGGAGCATGTAAAATGTTTGCATCAAATCCTTCATTACCAGCCTGTTCATTAGACACTTCAGGCTGAAGAACAACATGAGCTTGTATGTTTGCACCGGAAACTTGATTAGACACATCAGGTTCAGTCAGTTCAGTATTGATTGGGGGAGTTATAAAATAAGCAGAAATTGGTTTCATTTTCTTGTAGATTCCCTACACACAAGAAGTTTTACGACACCATCAGGTTTAACTAATGGCCGGAAATTGAACAGTTGAATTAGATATAATCAGGGATGTGATGTACCTGCTCATTGCGCATGGTGCTATTGCAAGCTGCGACTATCCGTTTGCACAAGCTCGATGCCATGCTTGTGCGGCCGCCACTGTGTCTCACGCAGGCTACACCCAGGGTTGGATCTTCAACTTCTTGTCATTCCATTCACTTGAAGCCTGGCGACCGATGTCCAATGAGGGCGCGAGGAAAAGCTCTATCGATCTGTCTAGCGGCGGCTAGGTTAGGAGCAAACCAGACTGGAGGCTGGAGCGAATGAATTGGGGATTTTTCCTGGTATCAATCGATATGGGAGGCGCTCGTGTGGGCCGTAAGCCTGCTATAGGGCCTGCCTTGCACTTACTTATTGAACCATCCAAATTGAAATGTTTTTCTTCATTTTTTTACATTGCTTGCTCGTGCGCTGGTGATACGTCCATTTTGCATCATGCTTTTATATTGATATTTATTACATTATGGGGTTTTATTACACATTATATCACAATACTTATGCCTATTCTCTCTTATTTTATAAGGTTTACATGAAGAGGGAGAATGTTGACAGCTGGTATTCTGGACTTGAAAAGGAGCAAATATTAGAGACCTATTTTGCACAACTCCAAAAGTCCTGAAACTTCATGGAGCATGTTTGATGTGGATCATCCCAAGGTCATCCCCATGGACCTACCATCATCTCATCAAGTGCCTAGTGGACCCATGACTCGATCACGTGCAAGAGCTCTTGAAACCGAGGTGACATCTTTCCTCTCACAATTCCACTTCGATGCACATGAAGCATGGCTACTACCTCATATGGATACTTTGTGCATACTCAGGTACCATGGAGAAGCTAAGGAGCAAGGACAAGAAGAAGAGGAAGATGGACAAGAAGACGGAGAAGAAGGAGGGCTGAAGGAAAAGTCCCAGCCACCGGATGACCGGCCGGGACCGGACGTCCGGCGCCTGAAGCATCAGCCGAGCCCCAGCGAGCGGACGTCCGGTCTAGACCGGACGACCGGTGCCCCTGCACCCGAAGCAAACGAGCGGACGTCCGGTCCGGACCGGACGACCGGCGCACCTGCATCCGAACCAACATCAGCGGAAGTCCGACGTTTCCGGACGTCCGGCACCCCCATCACAGAGCAGAACCAGCGGACATCCAGAGGACACCGGACGACCGGCCGCTCCTGAGACACCGGACGACCGGCCACCAGCGGACGTCTGGTACCTGGCTGCGTCCAGATTCGGGCTGAGGCCCATGTACCCCTACTTTCACCCCCATTTGCACTTAGACTATAAATAGACCTCTCCCACCTCCTTTCTTGGGTTAGCAAATGTTTAGCTCATATTTGTGAGAGAGCTTTGCTCATCCACTTGGTTACCTTCTCCTCGGAGATTCGAGCCTCCACCGGAGAAGATCCCCCAAGCGGATTCAAGCCCCATTTACGGGAAGATCCCCTAGTGGATTCAAGACCTCCTCACGGAGAAGAACCGGTTATCGTGTATCGTCCCTAGTTGTCCGTGGATTCATGTATCGTTCTATGTACTCGAGGATCTAGCCCATGTGTGACTTATTCGTGTCGGTTTAGTGATTTCCTCTTGTGTTTTCCTTCCGTTCTTCCCCGTGTTCTTCGTGATTTCCCCGGGATCCGCTCCTTTCATGAAAGATCGGGTGATTAGGGTCTCTACCCTACATCATCTCGGTATCTAGAGCAAGGTTGATCACGATTTCGGAGCCCCCTCTTCGTTTTCTAGCTTGATTTTGTTCTTTTTCGTCCTATTCCGAAAATCCCCACAAAAATAGCCCCAAATTTTTTTCTTGTGTTTTGTGAGTTTTGATGATGTTTTGTTGGTTTTGATCCGTGAATTTGTTGTGTTGCCAGTGGATCTAGCCATCCCCCACCATCTCCACCTCGAAATCCATCCAAAATCCATGAAATCATATTAATTTTGACCCCGACCCACGGGACGACCGCAACTTACCGGACGTCCGGAGCCGCAGGAACCAGCGGACGTCCGACCTTACCGGACGACCGGAACCTCTAAGCCGAGCTGAAATTAGCGGATTTCCGACCCTACCGGACGTCCGGCGACCGGACATCCGTCCATTTCCGGACGACTACTACTTTAAAAACTGATTTCGCTCAAATTTTGGTTAGACTTCCACCACATCTTCCGCTACACCACCACCGACTTCCCCAAACCTTTCCAATATCCCATCCCACACCACCACTTACCCGCACCTACTCCGATGCTTTTGGTCGCACTTGGTTTTGAGAATTTCAGTTGCGGCACCGTATCCTTTCGTGTTTCGGCTATCTAGGTACGATTCGACATCGACATCAACGCCGCTCATCTTCGCCACAGACGCGTCATCAACAACGACCACCTCGACTACGACTTGGTATTTGTGCCACCATTTTGACACCATACCGGAAGCAAGACCGGTAACCTCATCTTGGTATTGGACATATCACTCTTGCCATTACATTGATAGCCATCATAGCCTTACTCCTTTGCGTTGCTTACCAATCGAGACTAGCCATTGAGTATTGCCGGCAACGAGACTTGTGCACATTAGTGATCATACTTCCCATAGCATACATACATACATCATTGTTGCCTATATTGGTATCATCTCTTGTGTCACAAAGTTGTCATCGCATACTCACTTGCTATCTTGGTTCGTCAAGCATTGCATGAGAAAAGAGCTCAAACATCAAAGAGCCAACCAAGCTTTTAAGCAAAGAGCTTTTAAGCAAGAACCATAGCATCATACAACATTAAGATTGTCATACTCGATCATCTTGGATCATATCATAGCAACACCTTGCATAGAACATATTTGGGATAGAAGTCGTTGCATTTTTGCTAAGTAGGTTGTGCACAAGTTCTTGTATCCGCCTATCGTGCAATTGTGCTAACGTCTCTCTAGTGTTGTGCAACAAGAGCATTTTTGTGGATTCCACATTTTGGCTCACCCTTGGTTGCACAACCCCACTTATCTTTTTGCGCGTGTGTTTCCGTGTACCTTATATGCTTGGTCTACTTGTTACATTGTATCTTGCGAATCTTTTCCAACATTATTGAATCTTGCTTACTTTCACATCCAAAATTGTGCCACCATCCTAACCAAGCTCCACCATAAGCTTTTACTTGTGTAGGTGTGAGAAACCAATGAGATTTCGTACCAATTGGGCTATTTCCTTGTCCTACATTGGAGTGATCATCGGTTCACTTTCAACTTCGGTCAAGGTACATTTGGTATTCGTTCTTCTCTTTCTACCACTCACATTTGTCTTGGAATGACGGATAGGCCAAGTACTTCTACCAACCCACTCTTCATGGAGCAAGACGACGACATGAACTCCTTCATCACCAAGAGTCATCTCTTTGGTGCACAACGTGCTTTGCATCAAGAGCAACAAGCTATGAGTGAACGCATCGACAACCTTTCCGCCGACTTGCGACTTTCCGAGCAACGTACAAGGGACTACTTCGACCACAAGCTCAACGATCACAAGCAAGAGAATGATGCAAGGATGGACGAGATTCGTGCTTTGTTGCTCAACCGCTCTTCTTCCACTTCAATAAGGGGCCGTTCAAGCCGCCATTCCGACTTTACCCTCTCCGGCTCAAGTACACCGACATCGAACACTCTTCGTCGAGCCGCACGCACCGACCGTCAAGCAAACCTCAATCCACTTCAGGACACCGACTCGCAAGAACATCGACGACGTCAAGCCGAAGAAGCCTTTGCGCTAGCTCGAGAACGGCAACAACAACGCCAACATGAAGAGGAAGAACGTGCGCGTCTCCACCAACTTGCACAAGATGCTGAGACACAATGTCAAGAACAACAACTCCGTGACGCTCAAGCTCTTGCGGCGCAACAAGCTCTACGCGATTCGAGTCGAGCCGTTGCCGACCGACGTCGACAAGCCCGTGAACAAGAGGAAGCACTTCGCGAAGAAATTCAAGAACGCCGATTTCAAGCTCGCATCCATCATCTAGTTCCTCCTCGAGCTCGACGCGCTCCTCCACAAGCTCGCCAAGACCATCAAGTTCATCAAGAGCATGAAGACAATGGGAATCCTCTGCGACAAGAGCAACATGAGGTTGACAACCCTCCGCGTCAAGAACACCACGGGTTGAACAATCATCTAAAACATGGGTGTCATCATCCCCGACCCCAACACAATGAAGAGCAAAGCTACGGCAAGCTGAAGTTCACCATGCCCAAGTTCAACGGAAGCAACGATCCCGAAGAATACCTTTCATGGGCATTGAAAGTTGACAAGATCTTCCGTTTGCACAATTATGAAGAAGAGAAGAAGATCGTGATGGCATCCCTTGAGTTCCAAGACTACGTCCTCATTTGGTGGGAACAAATCATAGAGCACCACGAGGCAAGAGGTGAACCACCCATCACTACTTGGGCACAAATGAAGGATGTCATGAGAGCACGCTTCGTGCCTAACTACTACAACTGCGACCTCTTCAAGAAACTCCAACAACTCAAGCAAGGAACATAGAGCGTTGAAGAATACTACAAGGAGATGGAGATTGCAATGATAAGATGATAGAGGCGGGGTGTCCCGTCTCTCAATGAGATGATGGATATCGCTTTGGTGGAAGTCGACTTTGACGATCCGACTACGAACGTGCGAGGACGTCGCGCCTTAGCAATCGCTAAACCAACTCCGAGAGGTTATCGACCACGCCGGAGCACGATCAACCTGACCACGAGGGTCTGTCTCCTGCGAGCAAACGAAGAACAAGCAAGAAACTGAGATTGCAATCTGGATATTGCGAATATAAGATGAAAGCTTTATTGATCAAGGTGGGGTTCTGTGACGCCTTTGTCTGGTCGTTGAACACAAACGAAGTACGCGAAGTTGCAGCTATGGCGAACTTTTAATCTAAACAAAACCCAAAGTCTAAACGATGCCCTAAGGGCTGTATATATGGAGGAAGAGGGGGGAATTTCGTGGCCCTTGGTGGAGGGGTCCGAAATCAACCCTATCTCTTGTTTCCCCACACATACGGACTTAAAAAATAGCCTATACTTATGTATTTCGAAATTACATGGGCCTGGCCCAATAATAAGGTGACGCAGCACCTATAATAACCTCAGGACGAAATTTATGAAGTGGCATCTTGTATATTTCGTCCAAGGCTTCATGCGCCCATTATGGTGGCTTCAAAGTCCTGGAATCATCACTTATAACTCCGTTCTTGTTCCCCTTGCGCATGCCATCATCTCCATGCTTGTTCTTGCTCCAATGTTCATCCTTCTCCAAGCTAGGCCCTTTATTTGTAAGCAAAACAAATGTATCCAATTTAGGCAGCATCATATTCTCATGAACATTAGAATCATTACCAAGAAACGAAAGTACCTGGTAATTTAGTTGGCGTGCACGAGCTCTAGTAATTGGTCCAGTATGTATAGCAGCAGGGGCTGTGGGTGTAACAATTGTATTGATGTCCTCATCATCGCCCCTATCAAGTGGTATCAGTTTTCAGGTTGCTCGGTGAGAATTTCCAGTTTTTCCTAGATTAGATTTTTTTTCTTACCTATTGTCCAAGAAAAAGCCACAAAAAAAAGTTAGATATGTTCATCCTTTATCCAAGCCAGTCTGAGCCTTTGCAATTTTGTATTCATTGCTTGCATAGTTGAATTATCGGTTGCATCGTCGTGTCAGTTGCTGGTCTTAGTGTCTAGTTCCTTTAAAGTTTCGAGTTCTGTTCACATTAGTCACGCCGCCGCTGCATCATTATCCCTTCCGCCGTCCATCATCCCATCTATTAATTTCCACCACGTGCTACGCACTGTTCATTGTCATAATCATAGTTGAGGTCATTCACATCTTCGCCTAATCCAACCTGCATCTTATCTAGTTTGTCTTGGAAAGAGGGAGAAAAAAAGAGAGAGAAAAAAAAGAGAGAAAAAAGGAAAGAAAAAAAAAAGAAAAAGAGGGAGAAGAAAAAGAAAAAAAAGCGTGAGAAAAAAAAGAGAGAAGAAAAAAAATGGATCTATCTAGAATCAATCTCGTACCTGAATTCGGATTGGAATCTGTTTTGTGCACTGTTCAGTAAACAGCTTGGCTATTGTTTCACATCATTATCTTTACTACCGTTGTGATCTTCACTTATATCTTGCTGTCCAGAGCTACTTTGTATCCTTCATTGATGCTGGTTGTGCTACGACGTGACCTCATTAGTGTTCTAGGCTCGCGTCTCTAGTCCGGTCTAGCCTAGGACCAGCACAGTACCGTCGTTGAGCGTTTATTCAACATTGCATCTTTGAATCGATTATTGCTAATCTTTTGCTACCATATATAGCCAACCCAGCTCCACATATTTCTACACCGTGTATACATACGCTCCCCTGGCAATCGCTTTACTCAATATTCGGAGTTACTTGACACCGCTGGTTGCCGATCACCGCCTGTTGCATGGTAAGAACTTGTAAGACATTGATATTTGCTTTACTGTGAGCGTTTTCCCACCACATCCTAGTAGTTATAGGAACATTATTTTTGGGTTTTGTTTCTTCTTCTACTAATCATGACAGGATCCAGAGTCAATTCATGGGCTTTGTCGATCGCGGGAGACGTGCCACCACCTTTGCAAATACCACAACCGTCACGAGAGGTGCACAAACATCCAAATGCACATGATCAGGTTAATGTATCTATACCACCATTTAATGGCCGTTTTAAACCTGCTTTATATATTGAATGGGAATTCGACATAAAAAATATATTTGCTTCCCATAATTTCAATGAACATAAAAAGGTTAAGGTTGCGGTTGGTTCTTTCACTGGTTATGCTTTGGTTTGGTGGAGTGAATATTGTCGGTTACACCCTGATTATATACCTACTACTTGGGATGATTTGAAACTTGCCATGCGACATACTTTCGTCCCTGCTTATTATACTCGTGACATGATTAAGAAGTTGCAACACTTAAAACAAGGTAGTGAAACTGTAACAAAATATTATGATGATTTACAAACTACCTTGTTGCATTCCTCTTTAGAAGAAAGTGAAGATGATTTTATGGATTGATTTTGGGGAGGATTAAACCGTGATATTCAAGAGATACTAATTCATGAAGAGTGTTATCCTATGGACCATTTGTTTCATCTTGCTTGCAAAGCTGAACAGGAAATAAAACGACGTGTTGGCCACGAGGAGAACAAGCGCACGATGCACATTCCAAGAGTTGATATGATTGTTCCTTCAACTACTAGGCATACTATGACAACCACATCCGTTGTTGTCAGGACTACATCACCTCCACCATGTGACACATCGCCCCCGAGAGTGGCTACATCACCTGAGTTGATCATAAGAGGTAATGACAAAGGTACTGATCTTCCATCTCTACATGAGAATGATGAATGCCTTGTCAATTTGAATGCACCATCTGATGAGCTACCCACTACTTTGATCACACCACCTATTTTAGAGGACTACGTTGATAATTTGACTTTGCCATGTGATCAAACAACTGAAATACCAACAATTTTGAGTGCACCCATTGAATTAACTATTGATGCAAAAGAACCAATGTTTAATCATTTTGATATGACCTCTAATCTTGGTGATGATTCTGTGTTGAATGACTTATTGCATGTTTGCTTATTTAAGCATGTTGTAGCATGTAAATTTGATGCAAGTAAGGTTTATTCACCAATGTTGGGATGGTTTAATGATGAACATTGTCAATCTTTTGAAATGAATAAGAGCTTCACTTATATGTGCAAACTGAGTTGCAATATTTTCATGCCTTCTACTTCTTATGCTAATTTTTTGGCTTTAGATTTTATGAACTATGCAAATTACTCATCTATTCATGTGTCATATATGCAAAAATCAAGGGAAGTAAAAATGGATGACATATACATATACAACATGTACACCTTGTCTCTTTTGTTAGCCACATTTCAGATTAAGCAACGCCGAGGACGGCTTTATTTTCAAGAAGGGGAGGATGATGAGGACATGACTACCTTGGATATGACCAAAAATATTGCATATATGCATATTTGTCAGGTGATTTCTAGTGCAAACTATTCAATAATCTATTTATGTTATCCAGAACAAAAATACTTCACACACTTTTGTGTTTTGTCTAATTGCAGGTGTATGGGACATTTGTACAATCCACATATGAAGATAAGGAAGAAAGAGATGTTTATTTGCTGTCCAAAAAATTCTCTCACGTCACTTTTGGCCCAAGAGAAGATAGAGTCCAAGTCTCTCACGTTCTGGATTCAGATTCGGACTGCACAGACATACCTGACTCAAAACGCACACAAGTTTTTCATACGGACTCCGAATTGGGTGATTCTTTTTTTCTTGGAAACTAGATTTCGTGCACTTTCCAACCCAATTGGAATCACCTTAAAATTCGTCCGGAGTGTTGAGTTGTGGACGAAACAATCTGATGCTGCAGCAGAATCCGAGTCAAACTACAAGTCCAAAGGTGTTACATCACCTCCACTTGGGCCCATTGGCCTTGTACGACCTAGATTTAGTTTTAGGCTGCCTTGGGACGTCCTCCCACCTCCTTGGCCGCCACCCCTTGCTCCTATATAAGTAGATCCATCTAGTAGCTTTTCCTTGGGATTTGTTTAGTTAAAAGTTAGCCATTGCAACTTCGTGTACTTCGTTTGTGTCCAACGACCAGACCAAGACCGCTTACGGATCCCCACCATTATCAATACCTCATATATATTTGCAATATTCAGATTGCTTTATCATATTCTTGCTCGTTCTTCGATTGCTTGCAGGAATAGACCTTCGTGGTCAGGCTGACCGTGCTTCCGGCATCGTCGGTAACCTTAGGAGATTGGTTTAGCAATTGCTAAGGCGCAACGTCGTGCACGTTTGTAGTCGGATCGTCAAAGTCGTCTCCACCAAATCGATAGTTATCATCTCATCGAAAGATCGGGACACCCTCGCCTCTATCATGTGGTGGATTGCCTCGGGGGCTGATGATGAACAATACAGGGGGAAGAACGGCCTCGCGAGAGGTGTTCTTGAGCTAGTGCAGTGTGTTCTACTTGGTGCGGACCTCTCTCTCTCTTTCTTTCTCTTCTCTCTTTCTTTCCTCTAGACCTCCCTCTCTTTCTTTTCCACTCGGGGGCTAGTCCTATTTATAGAGACCTTGGTCCTCTTCCCAAAAAATGAGCGGGAAGGGCGCCAACAATTGGTCATTTTGAAGGGGAACATCTAGTACAAGTTATCCTGACCAAAGGTGGTCTTCGGCTGCCAAATGCACTCGTGATGACGCCGTCTTGGGCTCCACGGTGACCTCCGTCCTACCGCTCTGCTGGTCTTGGTCTCGTTGCATCGGAATGGTAACCTTTGCCCGATGCCTTGGCCTGTGCTTGCTCCCTTTGCACCGAAGGGCAAACAAGGACACTGCGCATGCCGGCGCCCGCCTGGCGCCCACCTAATCTCGATCGTCATGGCTTGCGTCACGGGCTCCTCGCGAGGCACCCCTGCCTTGATCTCTCTGCCTCCTCGCGAGCCTGCCTGATGAGGCTGCTCCTGAGGAAGCCTCCTGTCGTCCGCCCCGCAAGGCTTGGCCCCTTGCGAGGGTCTTGAGCTTGAGCTGATGAAGCTGGGCCGCACTAGGCCCCCACTCGAGCCACGCCGTAGGCCGCAGGCAGGCAAGTCTGGGGACCCCCGTTCCCAGAATGCCGACAGTAGCCCCCGGGCCCAAGGCGCACTCGGGCTTGGCTTAGCAGAGAAGCTAAGGGGCAAGCGCGAAGTGCCGCGGGCCCCAATAGCCTGCGGCCTTGGGCGCCGCGTGGCGATTGATTGCACGTGGGCGTCTGCGCTTCCCCACGGCGCATTGTTACGCACCCGGCTAATCGGACCTGTAGTTGCACACAGTTGTTCCCTTTTCCGCTGCTCGCTCGCCTCCTACCTTTCCTTCTTCTTCGAGCTCCAACCTCCGCCGCCAATCCGGCTCGAGCTCTTCCCTCTTTCCATCGCCATGGTGCCAACAAAGGAAGGAAAGGGGAAGAAGCCCGCGCCTTCGCCCCGCTCACCTCCGGTGGCGGCCCCTGTCGTTGATCGGTCGATCATACTCAATCCAGAAGCCCTGAACAAGGTCCGCTCTGCCCTTGCCACTATATTCAATGAGTGCGGCAGGACCATAGTCTGGCCTGCGTCCCATGCCTCCCTTGATAGGATCGTCACGGAGGTCCGATTCTTTGCTGATGCCCTGTGGGCGGGTCTGGTTCCCCCCTTTTCCGCTTTTTTCAATGCGGTGCTCTCCCATTATCAGATCTGCATGATGCACCTCGGGCCTGAGTCCATCACCCTTCTGGCTGTCTTTGCTTTTGTTTGCGAGGCAATGGTAGGCATTCCTCCTTCCGTTGCCCTGTTGCGCCACTTCTTTTCCTTGCACTTGAGCGACCCCACTCAGTGCTCAGGGTGCATGGGCTTCTTCGCCGTGCCAGAGACGGCCGCTTCAGGGATCAACTTCGGCCTTCCTCCTTCTGAGGCCAGGTTCAGAGAGCGGTGGCTGTATGTGGACGTCGGAGTTCCCAACCCTCTGCTCTCACACCCGACCTCGCCTGCTGTTCCCCACTCGGGCTGGGACCATGAGATGCTCGTGAGCCCCCGGCTCGCCTTCGTCTGGCGCCGCTTCCAGAGTTTGAGGGCGCTCAATGTGACTACACCCAAGGTGGTGAAGGAGTTCCTCCAATGCCGCATTGCTCCTCTCCAGCGCCACTCTCGCCGGATGTGGGACTTTGCGGGGCACAGAGACCGCATGCGACTTCAGGAGGAGGACTTGGCGCCTGAAGTGCTGCGGACGGTGCCCAGGGTCTTGACTGGCGATCCTTCCCCAAGCAGCCTTTGGCGTGATGGTGCCCTTTTGTATCTTTGCTCTGGCAGGGCCGATTTTGTGAGGCAGATGCCCAGCTTCGACGAGTGGGGGTTGCGCCCGGCTGGCTTCACGGGGCCCCGCAAGAACCCAGCCGCCGTGGTTGCTCCCCCTGTCGTCCACGGTGATCCTTCCTTAGGCGATAGAGCGGGGAGACGAGAATCGGCGGGAGCTGAGGCGACTAATGTCGAGGTGCCGATGCCGCGAGAAGCCCTAAAGGCGGCGCCTCCCGAGGCCTGCCCTGGAGCGGCGGCTGGCGCGAAGTTGCGGCCCTCGGCTCTTGAGGCCGGGGCTCCCGAGGCCCCGGCCGTTCCTCGCGAGGCGATGCCTGATGGCGTCCCCCAGGTCGGCTCCTTCGGCGCTGATCTTCTTGATGCTTCTTCCACGCCCCAGGCCGACCCCTGCGTCGGGCGCTTAGGTCGGTTCCGTGTAGATTTGGAGGCCCTCCGCAAGAGGAAGGAGGCTAGGGATGGCAATGGGTCGGGTTTGGGGCGGGTGGAGCTGGTCCAAATCCAACCCATGACCCATCTTCCTACCCTCTGCCCATCCACCAAATTATCCATGGGCAAAACTTGTGCCCATGTCCAAACCCACTGGATACCCACATACCCATGGAGCTCCATGGGCATAGAAAAGTCAGCATGAAGCCTTCCCAAAGAGCAAATTAACTCATCATTATTCACTCACAAATGACAACATAAGCTACATGCATAAGTAGGCAACAAGTAATACGATGAGTCCTTAAGTGTGACATACCATATTTTGATTCTCCAGCATATAGCTCATGGAACAAGTTGCATATTTCCTGCCATTTCCCATTGATTCGCTCTTTCTACTATCACTGGCATATGGCCCCACATGTCATACGGGTATCCATTGGATATCCATGGAGCACAAACTATAACCATGCCCAACCTGGTTGTTTGTGGGTATCCATATCCATGGACCCATGGGCGAAAATGTGCTCCATACCCTTGCCCAACCGGGTCGGGTATCCATGGATATCCAGATCCGTGGATAAAATTGCCATCCCTAAAGGAGGCCTTGGGTGGCAACGACCGCCCTTGCCGCTTGTTGAAGCGCAGGAAGTACTTTCCCATGGACGAGTAAGTCCTCTTCTTTCTCTACTCATTTACTTTACTATCCCTGCGGCTGATTGTGGCCTTTCAGGCCCTGTCCTGCCAAATTCGCCGAGTCGGCCCAGGAGCCAGCCCCCAAAGCTTTGCCTTCTCCGCTGGCTCTGGGCGCGCCGAGCTCGAGCGGCACCCTCGCCGCTGGACCGGTTGGTGGAGTGGTCTGTTCCACCGGGCACCTTGAGCCTACGCGCCCGCTGTCCCTTCTTCATGAGTCCTCCCGGGGCACATCTGGCTTGCCCCGCGTTCCTCCTCTGATCATAGAGGGTGAATGGTTGAAGTCTGCCTTCAGCTCCTCCTCCGTGGGTGGACCGACGCCCGGCTGGATTCCTAGAGGGGTCCATTCGGCGATGGCTAGGGCGCCAGCCCCCAGCTCCGTGCCGGGAGGGGGCATGCCACCTCGGGGCCCTCCGCATACTCCGGTGGAAGAGGGTGATGCGAAGACGTGCTCAGGCACGCTCGGGAGCGTCGCGCCCTTCGCCAAGAGTTCGTCCAGGGGGCGGCGGATGCGGTGAGCCAGATCAGGGCAGAGCTTGCTGGCGAGGATGCGCGCCTCGAGGCTAAAGGTTTCCGCCTTGCTAAGGAGAGGCGCAAACTGAAGGTAGCCGTCGCCCTCGCGCGTCACCAACGTGATCTTGACAACGCGAAGGCTGAGGATGACGTTGTTGCGCGCGATGTCCGGGCCCAGGAAGAGGCTGACCGCCGTGTGGCGGAAGCTCGCTCGGCCTTCAAGCGCGAATACGAAGCGAGGTTGGGGCTGATCAGGGCCGAGGCTGAGGGTAGGACTGTGGCCCTCAGGGCCAAACTAGCTGAAGTGAAGCGGCGTGCGGACTCATCCGCAGCCGCCCTTGGCACATCGCAGGCGGAGCTGGCCTCTTCCCGGGCCAAGCTGCTTCTTCTCCAACAGAGGGTTGATGACGCCGAGGCCATCGCGCAGCGGAATGAGGACGGGATCCGTCGGCGGCGGGTTCTGGAACACGTGCATGCCCCCATGCTTCGAACGCTCAGGGAGAGGGCCAACACAACTTTGGGCAACATTTGCGAGGCTGCCGCTAAAGAGCCGCATGAGGCCAGCTACGCCGGCAACCTCCAGTTTTTCACCGACATGGTGACGCTTCTGGAGAACCGCTCCGAGAGGTCCCGTTGGCTTGTCGAAGAGAGGAGCCGAGCCTTGCTCGGGCGTGCCTTCTCCCGTGTCTTCAGCTATCTGCAGGACAGGGACCCCCACTTCGACTTCGACGCTGCCATCGCACCCGTGCCCATAGCCGTCCGGGGTGACCTGGCGCAATGGGTGGAGGACAATGTGGACTCCCTCGTCAGGGCCTTTGCGTCTGACGATGACGGCATGATCATGGCCGCCGATGAAGGCGGCGTTGTGGACGATCCTGGCGCTGTCGGAGGTGTTGGTGGTGGCGGCGACGATGTCAGCGACGCTAGTGATGCCTCCGGGGGTGCCCTAGAAGACGCGGTGAGTGATATGTCCGACTGACCGTATGTCGCTGCTGTTTACCCTGCACGAAGAAGGTTCGGGCTCGGCCCTGAAGAATGTAAGAGCATTTTGGGAGGGGAGGCCCCTCATGTAAAGGTTTGCGATCAGTATCCTGGTAAACATAACATTGTGTGTGAGCTTACCTGCTAGCCCGATGATTTGTCAGCCGACTTGTTTTCCTTTCGACTCCTACGAGTTCCGAGCGGGCCTGCGGGGGCCGCCGCGCCTCGGGTGTATTCTGATTATCCTGTTGATCCTGTGATGAGAACCTCCAGAGAGGGTGCGGTGACAGCAGTCCCGTATGTAGTCGTGCCTCGCCCGGCCCGGCTCGCGAGGGGTTTGCGAGGGGGGGGGGCAGCCGACGCTAACTTTGGACGCAAAGCCGAAATCAGAACACGAGAGATTGCTCGAACGAGACTAAACACCCCTTCCCCAAACACACGCAAGTCTCGAGCTCAAATCCATCTTAAATCCAAACCGAAGAAACTTGTCAACAAGGAAGAAGCGAAAAGCAAAAGGCCGCGTCCGACAGCTAGTCTAGTCTTCGACGTCTTCTCACCAGCGCGGAGCTAAGTGCTGCCACTAGGCGTGGGCGGGAGCCCCCGAGGCCCGAGGGCGGCTCTCCGGAGACTCCGGGGCATGTACAGCCCCACTCATTATTACGTGAGAGTGTCACGGGCGGCGAGCTTCATAGGCACTGGGCCTTCTTCACAGGTACCAGCCTTGCTTCATATCACCTGACGAGGGCCCCGCCTTGCGCCACACTCTACCGCCATTGATAGCGGCCGGAGACCAAGGATGACGCCAATGGGGTAGAGCGGTCGCCAGCGGTTCCCCCGACGACCACGGGTCCTCTGCCGGGGGCAGGCCCTGGGGCACCTCCCCGGCAGAGGGCCTACCTCCTAAGAGCGCCTTGCTCCGATCGCCGCGGGGGCGGACCCAGATCTCGGCCCCTCTCCTGCAGCCCCCTGCGCCCTCCTCCTGAGGGATAGGAGGCTGCAGCATTGGGGCAGCCATCTGCTGCGGTGACCTGTATCTCCTGCGACCCATGGTTAGCATAAGCTTGCTCCTGAGGAATGAGTGGTACCCGATAGTTTCTGCCACTGGTGCGGTTGTCGAGGCTCTCTTGGGGTTCTTGAAAGAGCTCAGCTTCTGGCGCCTCCTCGCCCAGCCTGGCCCGAGGAATGAGCCATGATCTTCTTCCAGCGTGCATCCCTGATCCACCATGCGGGGCACATAAGCTTCTGGGTCCACCGCCTCGTGGGCCTCGCCGTAGCGCCCCGCATGCAACGCAGTCCGGCTTGGAGCGTCGTCTTGGGGGTGATGGCGCGACAGTCTGCCGAAACCGGAGGCCATGGCGTGCACCCCTTCGCTGGCCGGAGGTGGGGCCGACGCGACTTGTTGCTCAGTGCCGACGGAGGCGTTGGCGCTGAACAGGCCCTAGAGCCCACTTAAAGTTGTGTGAGCACGTATAATGCCGCCATACGGCCCGCCCTGGACCTAGGGCGGCAGCTGGACGCAGAAAGGAGGTGCTCCTGAGGCGGCGGCGTCTAGGAGCTCGGCTACTCGCTCCAACAACATGTCGCGGCCGCCCTCTAGCAGCCGGCACCATAGCAGCTCTCGTGCCACCGTGAGCGCGGCCCTGGAGTTCGCCTGTTCCCGTCGGGTGTGCGGCGCTGTGGCCGCGGCGTGGTTTGAGGCCCTTGATGCGGCCCGCACCTGCCGTGGTGTGAGGGCAGGCGGCGTCTGGCCGCGTCGCCCGCGCCCCGCAGGGCCCTGTGTAGCGCGGGCTGCCTGAGGCGCAAGGTTGAGGTCGCCCTGAGCCGGCGACATGGTGTGGGCGGGCCACGCCGCCCAGTGGTTGGCGTTGGCAGCCGGATCGCTCGACATCTGAACGGCGTGGCGACCGAACGCGACGTGGAAGAAGAAGGATTCCGGCGGACCCCTACCTGGCGCACCAAATGTCGGATTTCGGGTTCCGGCAGACCCTTAAGGTTCGAACTCTGGGGTGCGCACGGAGATCTTTCCCCTACCGACTTGCGCTTCTATGGCTCGCAACAAATCTAGGCCGGAAAGAAGAACACACAAGGGACACGAGGTTTATACTGGTTCGGGCCACCGATGTGGTGTAATACCCTACTCCAGTGTGTGGTGTGGTGTATTGCCTCATGGGCTGATGATGAACAATACAGGGGGAAGAACGGCCTCGCGAGAGGTGTTCTTGAGCTAGTGCAGTGTGTTCTACTTGGTCCGGACCTCTCTCTCTTTCTTTCTCTTCTCTCTTTCTTTCCTCTGGACCTCCCTCTCTTTCTTTTCCTCTCGGGGCTAGTCCTATTTATAGAGGCCCTGGTCCTCTTCCCAAAAAATGAGCGGGAAGGGCGCCAACAATCGGCCATTTTGAAGGGGAACATCTAGTACAAGTTATCCTGACCAAAGGTGGTCTTCGGCTGCCAAATGCACTGGTGATGATGCCGTATTGGGCTCCATGGTGACCTCCATCCCGTCGCTCTGCTAGTCTTTGATAGAGGCGGGGGTGTCCCGATCTTTCGATGAGATGATAACTATCGATTTGGTGGAGACGACTTTGACGATCCGACTACAAACGTGCAACGACGTTGTGCCTTAGCAATCGCTAAACCAACTCCGAGAGGTTATTGACCACGCCGGAGCACGATCAACCTGACCACGAAGGTCTATTCCTGCAAGCAATCGAAGAACAAGCAAGAATATGATAAAAGCAATCTGAATATCGCGAATATGTATGAAGTATTGATAATGGTGGGGATCCAAAGAGTGGTCTTGGTCTGGTCGTTGGACACAAACGAAGCACACGAAGTTGCAATGGCTAACTTTTAACTAAACAAATCCCAAGGAAAAGCTACTAGATGGATCTACTTATATAGGAGCAAGGGGTGGCGGCCAAGGAGGTGGGAGGACGTCCCAAGGCAGCCTAAAACTAAATCTAGGTCGTACAAGGCCAATGGGCCCAAGTGGAGGTGATGTAACACCTTTGGACTTGTAGTTTGACTCGGATTCTGCTGCAGCATCAGATTGTTTCGTCCACTACTCAACGCTCCGGACGAATTTGAAGGTGATTCCAATTGGGTTGGAAAGTGCACGAAATCTAGTTTCCAACAAAAAAAGAATCACCCAATTCGGAGTCCGTATGAAAAACTTGTATGCGTTTTGAGTCAGGTATGTCTGTGCAGTCCGAATCTGAATCCAGAACGTGAGAGACTTGGACTCTATCTTCTCTTGGGCCAAAAGTGACGTGAGAGAACTTTTTGGACAGCAAATAAACATCTCTTTCTTCCTTATCTTCATATGTGGATTGTACAAATGTCCCATACACCTGCAATTAGACAAAACACAAAAGTGTGTGAAGTATTTTTGTTCTGGATAACATAAATAGATTATTGAATAGTTTGCACTAGAAATCACCTGACAAATATGCATATATGCAATATTTTTGGTCATATCCAAGGTAGTGATGTCCTCATCATCCTCCCCTTCTTGAAAATAAAGCCGTCCTCGGCGTTGCTTAATCTGAAATGTGGCTAACAAAAGAGACAAGGTGTACATGTTGTATATGTATATGTCATCCATTTTTACTTCCCTTGATTTTTGCATATATGACACATGAATAGATGAGTAACTTGCATAGTTCATAAAATCTAAAGCCAAAAAATTAGCACAAGAAGTAGAAGGCATTAAAATATTGCAACTCAGTTTGCACATATAAGTGAAGCTCTTATTCATTTCAAAAGATTGACAATGTTCATCATTAAACCATCCCAACATTGGTGAATAAACCTTACTTGCATCAAATTTACATGCTACAACATGCTTAAATAAGCAAACATGCAATAAGTCATTCAACACAGAATCATCACCAAGATTAGAGGTCATATCAAAATGATTAAACATTGGTTCTTTTGCATCAATAGTTAATTCCATGGGTGCACTCAAAATTGTTGGTATTTCAGTTGTTTGATCACATGGCAAAGTCAAATTATCAACGTAGTCCTCTAAAATAGGTGGTGTGATCAAAGTAGTGGGTAGCTCATCAGATGGTGCATTCAAATTGACAAGGCATTCATCATTCTCATGTAGAGATGGAAGATCAGTACCTTTGTCATTACCTCTTATGATCAACTCAGATGATGTAGCCACTCTCGGGGGCGATGTGTCACATGGTGGAGGTGATGTAGTCCTAACAACAACGGATGTGGTTGTCATAGTATGCCTAGTAGTTGAAGGAACAATCATATCAACTCTTGGAATGTGCACCGTGCGCTTGTTCTCGTGGCCAACACGTCGTTTTATTTCCTGTTCATCTTTGCAAGCAAGATGAAACAAATGGTCCATAGGATAACACTCTTCATGAATTAGTATCTCTTGAATATCACGGTTTAATCCTCCCCAAAATCTATCCATAAAATCATCTTCACTTTCTTCTAAAGAGGAATGCAACAAGGTAGTTTGTAAATCATCATAATATTTTGTTACAGTTTCACTACCTTGTTTTAAGTGTTGTAACTTCTTAATCATGTCACAAGTATAATAAGCAGGGACGAAAGTATGTCGCATGGCAAGTTTCAAATCATCCCAAGTAGTAGGTATATAATCAGGGTGTAACCGACAATATTCACTCCACCAAACCAAAGCATAACCAGTGAAAGAACCAACCGCAACCTTAACCTTTTTATGTTCATTGAAATTATGGGAAGCAAATATATTTTTTATGTCGAACTCCCATTCAATATATAAAGCAGGTTTAAAACGGCCATTAAATGGTGGTATAGATACATTAACCTGATCATGTGCATTTGGATGTTTGTGCACCTCTCGTGACGGTCGTGGTATTTGCATAGGTGGTGGCATGTCTCCTGCGATCGACAAAGCCCATGAATTGACTCTGGATCCTGTCATGATTAGTAGAACAAGAAACAAAATCCAAAAATAATATTCCTGTAACTACTAGGATGTGGTGGTAAAACGCTCACAGTAAAGCAAATATCAATGTCTTACAAGTTCTTACCATGCAGCAGGCGGTGATCGGCAACCAGCGGTGTCAAGTAACTCCGAATATTGAGTGAAGCGATTGCCAGGGGAGCGTACGTATACACGGTGTAGAAATATGTGGAGCTAGGTTGGCTATATATGGTAGCAAAAGATTAGCAATAATCAATTCAAAGATGCAATGTTGAATAAACGCTCAACGACGGTACTGTGCTGGTCCTAGGCTAGACCGGACTAGAGACGCGAGCCTAGAACACTAATGAGGTCACGGTGTAGCACAACTAGCATCAATGAAGGATACTAAGTAGTTCTGGACAGCAAGATATAAGTGAAGATCACAACGGCAGTAAAGATAATGATGAAAAACAACTGCCAAACAGGATATACAACAACTCTCTCTCCAACTTCCCTCTTGAAAAGTTTGAGCCAATTTTCTGATAAATTCTTTCAAAGAATGCTACTAACTCAAGCTTTCCAATGCAAAAAGAATCACTCAATTCCGAGTTGATATGAGGAGTCAAAGAATTCTAAAACTGGCCTGAAAAATTGGAACAAGCTGTGTTCACGAAATTCAGAGGGCAAAAAGACCTATTTAGAAGCCGATTTTGAGGTGTCAAATATTGAACTAGCTTCTGCAACTATTTAGATGCGGCTCGTCGCTAGCTTCAATTTGAGTACTCACGGAGCCAAAACGGACTTCGTATGAGGAAGATACACCTGTTTTACTGAACAGTGCGCAAAACAGATTCCAATCCGAATTCAGGTACGAGATTGATTCTAGATAGATCCGATTTTTTTTCTTCTTTTTTTTTCTCACGCTTTTTTTTTCTTTTTCTTCTCTCTCTTTTTCTTTTTTTTTCCTCTTTTTTTTCCTCTATCTTTTTTTTCTCCCTCTTTCCAAGACAAACTAGATAAGATGCAGATTGGATCAGGCGAAGATGTGAATGACCTCAACTACGATTATGACAATGAACAGTGCGTAGCACGTGGTGGAAATTAATGGATGGGATGGTGGACACCGGAAGGGATAATGATGCAGCGGCGGCGTGACTAATGTGAACAGAACTCGAAACTCTAAAGGAACTAGACACTAAGACCAGCAACTAACACGACGATGCAACCGATAATTCAACTATGCAAGCAATGAATAGAAAATTGCAAAGGCTCAGACTGGCTTGGATAAATGATGAACAGATCTAACTTTTTTATGGCTTTTTCATGGACTGTAGGTATGAATGACAGATGCGATCTAAACTATGAAAAACTGTAAAATCTCACCGAGCAACCTGAAAACTGATACCACTTGATAGAGGCGGGTTGTCCCGATCTTTCGATGAGATGATAACTATCGATTTGGTGAAGACGACTTTGACGATCCGACTACAAACGTGCACGACGTTGCGCCTTAGCAATCGCTAAACCAATCTCCTGAGGTTACTGACGATGCTGGAAGCACGGTCAGCCTGACCACGAAGGTCTATTCCTGCAAGCAATCGAAGAACAAGCAAGAATATGATAAAAGCAATCTGAATATCGCGAATATGTATGAAGTATTGATAATGGTGGGGATCCGAAAAGTGGTCTTGGTCTGGTCGTTGGACACAAACGAAGCACACGAAGTTGCAATGGCTAACTTTTAACTAAACAAATCCCAAGGAAAAGCTACTAGATGGATCTACTTATATAGGAGCAAGGGGTGGCGGCCAAGGAGGTGGGAGGACGTCCCAAGGCAGCCTAAAACTAAATCTAGGTCGTACAAGGCCAATGGGCCCAAGTGGAGGTGATGTAACACCTTTGGACTTGTAGTTTGACTCGGATTCTGCTGCAGCATCAGATTGTTTCGTCCACAACTCAACGCTCCGGACGAATTTGAAGGTGATTCCAATTGGGTTGGAAAGTGCACGAAATCTAGTTTCCAACAAAAAAAGAATCACTCAATTCGGAGTCCGTATGAAAAACTTGTGTGCATTTTGAGTCAGGTATGTCTGTGCAGTCCGAATCTGAATCCAGAACGTGAGAGACTTGGACTCTATCTTCTCTTGGGCCAAAAGTGACGTGAGAGAACTTTTTGGACAGCAAATAAACATCTCTTTCTTCCTTATCTTCATATGTGGATTGTACAAATGTCCCATACATCTGCAATTAGACAAAACACAAAAGTGTGTGAAGTATTTTTGTTCTGGATAACATAAATAGATTATTGAATAGTTTGCACTAGAAATCACCTGACAAATATGCATATATGCAATATTTTTGGTCATATCCAAGGTAGTCATGTCCTCATCAGTCTTGGTCTCGTTGCACCGGAATGGTAACCTTTGCCCGATGCCTTCGCCTATGCTTGCTCCCTTTGCACCGAAGGGGAAACAAGGACACTGCGCAGGCCGGCGCCCGCCTGGCGCCCGCCTAATCTCGATCGTCATGGCTTGCGTCATGGGCTCCTCGCGAGGCACCCCTGCCTTGATCTCTCCGCCTCCTCGCGAGCCTGCCTGATGAGGCTTCTCCTGAGGAAGCCTCCTGTCGTCCGCCCCGCAAGGCTTGGCCCCTTGCGAGGGTCTTGAGCTTGAGCTGACGAGGCTGGGCCGCACTGGGCCCCCACTCGATCCACCCCGCAGGCAGGCAAGTCTGGGGACCCCCGTTCCTAGAACGCCGACAGGAACTTTAAGACGAGATAGAATACCTAATATGGGAGTGGTTTAAGTGAGAGAATAGCTCCCTTACCAAACCAACTGAGCTATTTGCCATGTTTTTGACAAATGACCTAACTTTGATGTGATGTGCCCGGCTAGCCCGGTTCATTCTTAGAGCAATCGAGGTTATCGGAATTACGGCCTTCCGTACAAGAACTGGCACTATTGTAACTTGCTATGGGCCTCCTGCCTTCTCGAAAGAAACTGACTTTTGAAGAAATTACTCTATTTTATGCATTTAGTTTAAGCGGATTCAAAGAGCTCTATCAAGCAAGGAAGGAGTATACTATACTGTAGCTGGATAAGCTAGATACCAAAATTTGATAAAGATTGAGGCAACCCATTTGAGGAAGGACCGGACGGACCCATGTGGAGATGGCATAAACAATCCTTTGACGAACATTTGGTTAACATAGAATCTATGAGTTTTTTCTTCTAATTACTACTACTAACATTATTCAATCTGGTATCCAAGAATTTCTTAAGCTCATCCCGCAAGCACATGTACACATCTTGGATTTTACCGTCTTAAGATGGAAGAAGATTCGTTCTCCTACCCATTTCTAAGTTAAGCAAGAGATAACTCATAATTTGATATGCACTCGCACTCGCATCTTGGGTCACTGGAACCTGATGATAATTACTCACTCCTTCACCCTGAGAAAGGATCTTGGCTATGAAAAAAATGGATCACTAGCTTGCGCAACAAATTGAATGAAACTTTCGTCCGAAGTAAACATTTCAGTCTGGTGTTCGTTATACCATTTAAGGGCATCATCTAAGTTCAAGAACTTTGGATACTTAAAGGCTGCATCACATGCTAAGTGTTGACTGAGATTCTTTTTTTCCAACAGGTGGTTTTGTGCTTGAGGTTGAGGATGATCGGCAGAAAAGAGTAATAAACTTTTTGACAAATCATGCTCATGAAAATGCAATACACCTGAACGGTAGATTCTACCACGGAAGTCCATGAATGCTGGCAAATAGAATTGATAACCTTCGTATGCTGACACAAGTCTTATTACAAAATCTTCATAACTAGCGTGCTGCACTTATTTTAATAATTTATTTAACAGTATGTTATAGCTACAAGCATTCGTAATACCTTTGACGTTATTGAAGTAGCACTCCCTCAATATGTCTGAGGCTTCTGTCGGATTTCACGCGAGCCAGAGCATTTGGTAAAAGAAGCCCACACTCAACTAAACATTGACGATTCTTTTCCAGAAATCTCAAGAGCCTTTTGTTTATTTCAAACGCTTGAGACTGAAGCCCATCCAAAATATCACACATCTGCTTGTATTCTTTTTTATGTAACTTTATATAGAAGTGGTCTAAGTCATGGGAAGTTACTAGCCGAAAGTGATTCTAGATATCCCCCGTGGGTTTGCATAAGTAACCTCCTATCAGATCCGATAATGTATCAGGATCAGACCCCCTCTCTGCTGGTTGCCAATCCAAGGGTTTGGAAAGCATCGTAAGATTGAGTTTGATAGGGAGCAGATTTATGTTCAAATTGCACTTAACATAACAAGAATTCTCTATACACTCTTGACCTTTCTTAAGAACCAGCACTGGATCTTCTTTTGTTACTCCCCTATCTGTTGATATATGTAGAACATTTCTTTCAATCATGAATTGGAGCAAGTATTTCCCGATATCATAATGACACTGAATTTTTTCTTTTTTGCTAGCACCTTGGGGCTGAACAACCTCCTTAACTGATTCTACCTTACTAGTGAGTACTGCTTCCACCTTACCACTACCTGGTGCTTTGTATTATAGAAACCTTGCTTGTTCTCATACAGTTGAGTTAAGTTGATCTATAAATCTAGCTGCCTTAACTGCGGATGATTCCTGAAGAGTATTGAATACCAAGCCTAGTACATGAATCATGATAGCCTCAAGCGTATAGATACCAAACATCTTAAGCATAGGTAAGCTACTTGGTAGGCAACCCTTTAGATATTGCTTAGCGTTAGGCTGAACTTTATTAATCAAGAACTTTACTATGTTAGGAGTTACTTTAAATAGATTATCCTCATCAAACTTCATTGTGCAATTTGCAATTTGATTCTGTAAATCTATTAATTCAGTATCGGAAAACACACCATTTTGATTCTTCTTTTCATTAATCAACAACTTTCTAACATCATCCTGATACATATCAACATTAGAAGTCTTTTCGTTTTGTCAATATCCAACATCTTAGCGTAGTAATCGTTCTAGAACTCCTTAATAGTTCGAAGTAATGTAACAGGAGCACCATCTTAGAAACTTCTCAGGATCCGGAGTTTTTCGATAAAAGGTCCCATCCTTCAATATCATGATTGGGTCAACTAGGCCAGATCGTAAGTGAAATAGTTTGATCGGGTCGACCAGGTCAGGCCCGATCATGAGTGAATAGAAAATCGAGAACGTACATAGCTGTTCCAGCGGAAATACTTTGTTTAATTCTACCACTTCTACTAGGAGTAGACTTTTTAGTGCTAGCTGAATGTAAAGTAATGGCTTTTGTGCAACGTCGAAAGGGTCTTGATGTAGTGGGATCGTTCAGATTGTTACAACCTCTAGCAGATGGTTTGAAATTGATTCTAAAAGAACCTATTTCACCAAGTAGTGCTAATTTCTCCCTTTTTAGAATGGCTCCAGTGGCTACATTTATGTTAAGTCGGGTCGCTTGGGCCGTTGTACCTTTTGATTATGGTATGGTATTGTCAGATCCGAACATAAGGCTACTTTATTTGTTTGCCATATCTTCGGTAGGTTTCTAGAATTGCTCAAGTTCCTGCTCAACGCTTCTTGTCTAGCTCCAGTCTAGCACTTGTACCAGTCGCCTACCAGATCACGGCTTTGCTCCAATTCGACTCTCCAATTATGCATTCCTCTCCAAAATTGGGGCTTTTCTTCACTTCAGCACTTCCCCTCGCAGTGGATTCCACTAGGTTCTTAACCTCTTCCCAATTCTTAAACTAAAACCTGCGATGTCTAATCCAACTCGGCACCTAACCAGCTTGATCCTGTATAAAAGTATGCAGGTTCTATTTTATTGTTCTGGGACATATGATGATAGCATTAAGAATGAGAAATCTTTGCAAAATGCACGTATTATTAAGGACCTCTCGACCACCGGTCAACTACTGGTCAAGCTTCTGACATCAAGCGGTTCAAGGCTGGTACATCCCCGGTTTATCCCTACAACAGCCACCTGACTGATACAACCGCCCCAAGCACCGGTACAACCGCTGAGCACATCCGGAAATGCCTCCAGGAACCAGTACCTGAGCTCCCAATGGTACAACCGCCACCATGACCAGTACAACCGCCCTGCCTGCATGCAGCGACAGGGGTTTCACCCCATGTATCCCCCAACTTACCACTTGGACTATATATACTTGTCCCTTAGCTCCATACTAGGGTTAGCGTTGGTTTAGCTCATTTTGAGAGATAGAGCTTCACTCATCCACATCGGATCTACTCCTAGTGAGAGACCGCGGCCTCTTCGGAGAAGATCCCTTTGCATTCAAGACCCCTCTTTAGGGAAGAACATCAAGACCTCCTCACGGAGAAGACCGGCTACCCTTGTATCGTCCTTGGTTGATTGTGTACCGTGTGAACCCTATGTATTCGACGATCTAGCACATGTGTGACTTTCTTGTGTTGGTTTAGTGTTTCTCTTGTATTTTCCCTCTCTTTCCACCTCGTGTTCTTCGTGTTCATGGGATCCGCTCCTATCGTGAAAGATCGGGCTATAGGGTTTCTACCCTACATCAGTATGGAATACTTTCCTAGAACTAGAATTAAGCCACCTTATGAATCAATCATGAGGGCGTCTTATGGATCTCGAACCAAAGATGACAAAACTAAGATCCTTGATTTATGCCTAGCTAAGGGCGTAAAACTATAGCGCTTGTTGGGAGGCAACCCAATGAATACATTTTATTTTTGCTGTTTGCTTTCTGTTCTTGAGTGTGAGCACAATTATGCTACTATTATGATCGTGTTTTTTATGTTTTAATTACTGTTTGATGAGGACATCAATACAATTGTTACACCCACAGCCCCTGCTGCTATACATACTGGACCAATTACTAGAGCTCGTGCACGCCAACTAAATTACCAGGTACTTTCGTTTCTTGGTAATGATTCTAATGTTCATGAGAATATGATGCTGCCTAAATTGGATACATTTGTTTTGCTTACAAATGAAGGGCCTAGCTTGGAGAAGGATGAACATTGGAGCAAGAACAAGCATGGAGATGATGGCATGCGCAAGGGGAACAAGAACGGAGTTACAAGTGATGATTTCAGGACTTTGAAGCCACCATAATGGGTGCATGAAGCCTTGGACGAAATATACAAGATGCCACTTCATAAATTTCGTCCCGAGGCTATTTTAGGTGCTGCGTCACCTTATTATTGGGCCAGGCCCATGTAATTTCGAAATACATAAGTATAGGCTATTTTTAGAGTCCGTATGTGTGGGGAAACAAGAGATAGGGTTGATTTCGGACCCCTCCACCAAGGGCCATGAAATTCCCCCCCTCTTCCTCCATATATACAGCCCTTAGGGCATCGTTTAGACGGTGGGTTTTGTTTAGATTAAAAGTTCGCCATCGCTGCAACTTCGCGTACTTCGTTTGTGTTCAACGACCAGACAAAGGCGTCACAGAACCCCACCTTGATCAATAAAGCTTTCATCTTATATTCGCAATATCCAGATTGCAATCTCAGTTTCTTGCTTGTTCTTCGTATGCTCGCAGGAAACAGACCCTCGTGGTCAGGTTGATCGTGCTCCGGCGTGGTCAATAACCTCTCGGAATTGGTTTAGCGATTGCTAAGGCGCGACGTCCTTGCACGTTCGTAGTCGGATCGTCAAAGTCGACTTCCACCAAAGCGAAATCCACCATCTCATCAAAAGACGGGACACCTTTGCCTCTATCAGGTGGTATATGGACACGGATTGATGGTGGTATATGGATACGGATTCGGAGCGGTGGTGGTAGATGGCAGGGGCGATGATGATGGTGCGGCGGCGGCGTGACAACTTATGACCAGAACTCGAAACTCTAAAAGACTAGACTCTAAGACCAGCAACTAGACCGACGATGCAACCGCAAATTCAACAAAGCAAAACCCTAAAAAGATTATGCAAAGGCTCAGATTGGTTCGGATATCATGAACTAACCCTAAATTTTTTTTGTGGCTTTTTCGTGGACAATAGGTATGAAGACAGACTCGATCTAAACTACGAAAAACTGTAAAATCTCACCGAGCAACCTGGAAATCTGATACCACTTGATAGAGGCAAAGGTGTCCCGTCTTTCGATGAGATGATGGATATCGCTTTGTTGGAAGTCGACTTTGACGATCCGACTACGAACGTGCGAGGACGTCGCGCCTTAGCAATCGCTAAACCAACTCCGAGAGGTTATTGACCACGCCGGAGCACGATCAACCTGACCACGAGGGTCTGTTTCCTGCGAGCAAACGAAGAACAAGCAAGAAACTGAGATTGCAATCTGGATATTGCGAATATAAGATGAAAGCTTTATTGATCAAGGTGGGGTTCTGTGACGCCTTTGTCTGGTCGTTGAACACAAACGAAGTACGCGAAGTTGCAGCTATGGCGAACTTTTAATCTAAACAAAACCCAAGGTCTAAACGATGCCCTAAGGGCTGTATATATGGAGGAAGAGGGGGTGGATTTCGTGGCCCTTGGTGGAGGGGTCCGAAATCAACCCTATCTCTTGTTTCCCCACACATACGGACTCTAAAAATAGCCTATACTTATGTATTTCGAAATTACATGGGCCTGGCCCAATAATAAGGTGACGCAGCACCTAAAATAACCTCGGGACGAAATTTATGAAGTGGTATCTTGTATATTTCGTCCAAGGCTTCATGCACACATTATGGTGGCTTCAAAGTCCTGAAATCATCACTTGTAACTCCGTTCTTGTTCCCCTTGCGCATGCCATCATCTCCATGCTTGTTCTTGCTCCAATGTTCATCCTTCTCCAAGCTAGGCCCTTCATTTGTAAGCAAAACAAATGTATCCAATTTAGGCAGCATCATATTCTCATGAACATTAGAATCATTACCAAGAAACGAAAGTACCTGATAATTTAGTTGGCGTGCACGAGCTCTAGTAATTGGTCCAGTATGTATAGCAGCAGGGGCTGTGGGTGTAACAATTGTATTGATGTCCTCATCACTTGTTCTTCGTTTGCTCGCAGGAAACAGACCCTCGTGGTCAGGTTGATCGTGCTCCGGCGTGGTCAATAACCTCTCGGAGTTGGTTTAGCGATTGCTAAGGCGCGACGTCCTCACACGTTCGTAGTCGGATAGTCAAAGTCGACTTCCACCAAAGCGAAATCCACCATCTCATCGAAAGACGGGACACCTCCGCCTCTATCAAGTGGTATCAGATTTCCAGATTGCTCGGTGAGATTTTACAGTTTTTTAGTAGTTTAGGTCGAGTCTGTTCTTCATACCTATAGTCCACGAAAAAGCCACAAAAAAAAATTAGGGTTAGTTCATCATATCCGAACCAATCTGAGCCTTGCATAATCTTTTTAGGGTTTTGCTTTGTTGAATTTGCGGTTGCATCGTCGTGTCTAGTTGCTGGTCTTAGAGTCTAGTCTTTTAGAGTTTCGAGTTCTGGTCATAAGTTGTCACGCCGCCGCCGCACCATCATCATCGCCCCTGCCATCTACCACCACCGCTCCGAATTCGTATCCATATACCACCACCAATCCGTGCCCATATACCACCACCGATCCATATCCATATACTACCACCGCTACCACCACCGCTGCCATATACCACCACCATATATCCACCACCAATCCGAGTTCCTTGCTTATTAGGTTTGTTTTCGGGATCCATCTAGATTCCGATTCGTGTTTCCTTGCCGGAGTAGGTTTCGGAAAAAAAAAAGAGTCGGGTAGCCACGCGACATCAATACAATTGTTACACCCACAGCCCCTGCTGCTATACATACTGGACCAATTACTAGAGCTCGTGCACGCCAACTAAATTACCAGGTACTTTCGTTTCTTGGTAATGATTCTAATGTTCATGAGAATATGATGCTGCCTAAATTGGATACATTTGTTTTGCTTACAAATGAAGGGCCTAGCTTGGAGAAGGATGAACATTGGAGCAAGAACAAGCATGGAGATGATGGCATGCGCAAGGGGAACAAGAACGGAGTTACAAGTGATGATTTCAGGACTTTGAAGCCACCATAATGGGTGCATGAAGCCTTGGACGAAATATACAAGATGCCACTTCATAAATTTCGTCCCGAGGCTATTTTAGGTGCTGCGTCACCTTATTATTGGGCCAGGCCCATGTAATTTCGAAATACATAAGTATAGGCTATTTTTAGAGTCCGTATGTGTGGGGAAACAAGAGATAGGGTTGATTTCGGACCCCGCCACCAAGGGCCACGAAATTCCCCCCTCTTCCTCCATATATACAACCCTTAGGGCATCGTTTAGACTTTGGGTTTTGTTTAGATTAAAAGTTCGCCATAGCTGCAACTTCGCGTACTTCGTTTGTGTTCAACGACCAGACAAAGGCGTCACAGAACCCCACCTTGATCAATAAAGCTTTCATCTTATATTCGCAATATCCAGATTGCAATCTCAGTTTCTTGCTTGTTCTTCGTTTGCTCGCAGGAAACAGACCCTCGTGGTCAGGTTGATCGTGCTCCGGCGTGGTCAATAACCTCTCGGAGTTGGTTTAGCGATTGCTAAGGCGCGACGTCCTCGCACGTTCGTAGTCGGATCGTCAAAGTCGACTTCCACCAAAGCGAAATCCACCATCTCATTGAAAGACGGGACACCTTTGCCTCTATCACTGTTTGTGCCAAGTAAAGCCTTTAGGATCTTCTTGGGTGATAGTTGTTTGATCTTGCTGAAAAAACAGAAACTTTTGCGTCACGAAATTAATTTTTATTTTTCACCCGAGAGCGATAAAATACCCATTCCACTTGCACTAGATCAATATACAAATTTATCAGGTCGTCCTATTGTTTTAGAATTTTTGGAGTTACATAAGTATTCGAAATAGTCAGATTGCTACAAACTGTTCTGTTTTGACAGATTCTGTTTTCTTTGTGTTGTGTGCTTATTTTGATGGCTCTATGGTTTTCTTTGATGAATTTTTGCCATATAAAAGTTGGAATACAATAGATATAATACAAAAACAAGATATGAATTGGTTTGATACAGTATTATAGTAGTGATTTATTATTCTTATACTAACGGATCTCACGAAGGTTTTGTTGAGTTTTGTGTGATTGAAGTTTTCAAGTTTTGGGTTATCTTACGATGGATGAAGGAAGGATGGAAGAGCCTAAGCTTGGAGATGCCCCGACATCCCAAGCTATTATCCAAAAATGAGCAACCAACTAAGCTTGGTGATGCCCCCCGAGTGGCATCCCCGTTTTCTTCCAACAATCATCGGTATTTTACTTGAAACTATATTTTTATTCGTCACATGATATGTGTTTTGCTTGGAGAGTATTGTATGATATGAGCCTTTGCTTGTTTTATTTTGTGTTTTAAGTCATCAATCCTTACTGGAGACACCTATTTTAGAGAGCCAAAATTATGTCATGGCTTGTTAGAATTGCTCTCTATGCTTCACTTAATTTTTTATGAGCAATGGACTTGCTCTAGTGCTTCACTTATATCTTTTTGAGCACGGTGTGCTTTAGTATTTTTGAAGAAATGCTCTCTTGCTTCACTTAAATTTATTTTAGAGTTGGTAAAATTTTCAAGAAATTATCTCTTGCTTCACTTAAATAATTTGAGAGAAAGAAAAATATATTATGCCCATGATCTTCACTTGTTGGAGCTTGTCCAAAGCAATACATGAAAATTAGTCCCAAAGTGATAGATATCCAAGAAGGATATAATAAAAACTTTCATGAAGATCATTGGACAAAATAAACTTGATTCTTAGTAATTGTTTTGAGATATTATGATGTGATATGTGAGTTATGTTGGTGAGTAATTATGCTTTAGTAAGAATATTGGTGTTAAGGTTTGTGATTCCCTATGCAAGTACGAAAGTCAATAGTCATGCAATGAAATTATATCCTACTTATGGTGCAATTAGAAGCCTGCTGAGTTAGAAGATATTGATATCACAATTAAACTTGCTAATAGAGATACTATTTCAGCAATGGGAACTGTTAGAGATGTCGAAGTCTTGTGCGGGAAAACTAAATATCCTGCTGATTTTCTTGTTCTTAGTTCCCCACAAGATAGCTTTTGTCCCATTATATTTGGTAGACCCTTCTTGAATACAGTTAATGCTAGGATAGACTGCGAAAAGAATGTTGTTACTATTGGCTTGGATGATATGACTCATGAGTTTAATTTCTCTAAATTTAGTAAACAACACGCGAAGAAGAATTGCCTAGTAAGGATGAAATTATTGGTCTTGCTTCTATTGCCGTACCTCCTAGTGATCCTTTAGAACAATATTTGCTAGACCATGAGAATGATATATTTATGAATGGAAGAAGGGAAATAGATGAAGTATTCTTTAAACAAGAACGTATGTTAAAACACAATTTGCCTGTTGAAATCCTAGGGGATCCTCCTCCACCTAAGGGTGATCCCGTGTTTGAGCTTAAACCGTTGCCTGATAATCTTAAGTATGCTTATCTTGATGAAAATAAGATATATCCTGTTATTATTAGTGCTAACCTTTCAGAGCGTGAAGAAGAAATATTACTGAAAACTCTGAAGAAGCACTGTGCTGCTATTGGATATACTCTTGATGATCTTAAGGGCATCAGTCCCACTCTATGTCAACATAAAATAAATTTGAAAGCAGATGCCAAACTAGTTCGTGATCCTCAACGACGTCTTAATCCTAAAATGAAAGAAGTGGTAAGAAAAGAAATACTAAAGCTTCTAGAGGCAGGTATAATTTATCCTATTGCTGATAGTCAGTGGGTAAGTCATGCTCATTGTGTCCCTAAGAAGGGAGGTATTACCGTTGTTCCTAATGATAAAGATGAATTGATTCCACAAAGAATTATTACATGTTATAGGATGGTAATTGATTTCCTCAAATTAAATAAGGCTACTAAGAAAGATCATTACCCCTTACCTTTTATCGATCAAATGCTAGAAAGATTATGCAAACATACACATTACTGCTTTCTAGACGGTTATTCTGGTTTCTCTCAAATACCTGTGTCAGCCAAAGATCAATCAAAGACTACTTTTACATGCCCTTTGGTACTTTTGCTTATAGACGTATGCCTTTTGGTTTATGTAATGCACCTACTACCTTTCAAAGATGCATGATGGCTATATTCTCTGACTTTTGTGAAAAGATTTGTGAGGTTTTCATGGACGACTTTTCTGTCTATGGATCTTCTTTTGATGATTGCTTGAGCAATCTTGATCGAGTTTTGCAGAGATGTGAAGAAACTAATCTTGTCTTGAATTGGGAAAAGTGCCACTTTATGGTTAATGAGGGTATTGTCTTGGGGCATAAAGTTTCTGAAAGAGGTATTGAAGTTGATAAAACCAAGGTTGATGCTATTGAAAAGATGCCATGTCCCAAGGACATCAAAGGTATAAGAAGTTTCCTTGGTCACGCCGGATTTTATAGGAGGTTCATTAAGGATTTCTCAAAAATTTCTCGGCCTTTGACTAATTTATTACAAGAAGTTATACCATTTGTATTCGATGATGATTGTGTAGAAGCATTTGAAATACTTAAGAAAGCATTAGTCTCTGCACCTATTGTGTAGCCACCTGATTGGAATTTACCCTTTGAAATTATGTGTGATGCTAGTGATTATGCTGTAGGTGCTGTTCTAGGGCAAAGAGTTGATAAGAAATTAAATGTTATCCATTATGCTAGTAAGACTCTAGACAATGCTCAAAGAAATTATGCTACTACTGAAAAAGAACTTTTAGCAGTTGTATTTGCTTGTGATAAGTTCAGACCTTATATTGTTGATTCTAAAGTAACTATCCACACTGATCATGCTGCTATTAAATATCTTATGGAGAAGAAAGATGCTAAACCTAGACTTATTAGATGGGTTCTCTTGCTACAAGAATTTGATTTGCATATTTTTGATAGAAAAGGAGCTGAGAACCCCGTTGCAGACAACTTATCTAGGTTAGAGAATGTTCTTGATGACCCACTATCTATTGATGATAGCTTTCCTGATGAACAATTAAATGTCATAAGTACTTCTCGTAGTACTCCTTGGTATGATGATTATGCTAATTACATTGCTGCTAAATTCATACCACCTAGCTTCACATACCAACAAAAGAAAAAGTTCTTCTATGATTTGAGAAATTACTTTTGGGATGACCCACATCTTTATAAAGAAGGAGTAGATGGTGTTATTAGACGTTGTGTACCTGAGCATGAACATGAACAGATCCTACGCAAGTGCCACTCCGAAACTTATGGAGGATACCACGCGGGAGATAGAACTGCACATAAGGTATTGCAATCCGGTTTTTATTGGCCTACTCTCTTCAAGGATGCCCGTAAGTTTATCCTATCTTGTGATGAATTTCAAAGAATTGGTAATATTAGTAGACGTCAAGAAATGCCTATGAATTATTCACTTGTTATTGAACCGTTTGATGTTTGCGGCTTTGATTATATGGGACCTTTTCCTGCCTCTAATGGATATACACATATTTTAGTTGCTGTTGATTACGTTACTAAGTGGGTAGAAGCTATTCCAACTAGTAGTGATGATCATAACACTTCTATTAAAATGCTTAAAGAAGTTATTTTTTGAGGTTTGGAGTCCCTAGATATTTAATGACTGATGGTGGTTCACATTTTATTCATGGTGCTTTCCGTAAAATGCTTGCTAAATATGACGTCAATCATAGAATTGCATCTCCGTGTCACCCACAATCTAGTGGTCAAGTAGAATTGAGTAATAGAGAACTCAAATTAATTTTGCAAAAGACTGTCAATAGGTCTAGAAAGAATTGGTCAAAGAAACTTGATGATGCATTATGGGCCTATAGAACTGCATATAAAAATCCTATGGGTATGTCTCCGTATAAAATGGTATATGGAAAAGCATGTTACTTACCTCTCGAACTAGAACATAAGGCATATTGGGCTATTAAAGAGCTCAACTATGATTTCAAACTTGCCGGTGAAAAGAGGTCATTTGATATTAGCTCACTTGATGAATGGAGAACCCAAGCTTATGAAAATGCCAAGTTGTTTAAATAAAAGGTTAAAAGATGGCATGACAAAAGGATACAAAAGCGTGAGTTTAATGTAGGTGATTATGTATTGCTATACAACTCTCGTTTAAGATTTTTTGCAGGGAAACTTCTCTCTAAATGGGAAGGCCCCTATGTTATCGAGGAGGTCTATCATTCCGGTGCCATAAAAATCAACAACTTCGAAGGCACAAATCCGAAGGTGGTAAACGGTCAAAGAATCAAACATTATATCTTAGGTAATCCCATAAATGTTGAAACCAATATAATTGAAACCGTAACCCCGGAGGAATACATAAGGGACACTTTCCAGAACGTTTCAGACTCCGAAAAGGAATAGGTATGTGGTACGGTAAGTAAACCGACTCCAAACCATTTTAAGGCAATATTTCTCTGTTTTGGAATATTTAAAAATAGAAAATTAAGTAGCAGTCCGGGAAGGACACGAGGGCCTCACGAGGGTGGAGGGCGCGCCCTACCCCCCTAGGTGCGCCCCCTACCTCGTGAGCACCTCGTGTGCCTTCCAGACTCTGTTTTCTTGCACGATACATATTTTGGTTGGTAAAAATTCACTATATATTCTCCCGAAGGTTTCGACTCCCGTATCACGCAAAAATCTCATGTCTTTGTTTCGAGCTGTTTTCTGTCAGGGTTGTCAAGGCCACGCACTATGTCGTCTCCCTCCTCCTCCAACCATGAGGGCAACGATGCTTGGCTAATGAAGATGGAGCTGAAGAGAGAAGAACCTATGGAGATCAACAAGGATGAAGGGATCAAGAAGGCCGTGGAGGACCAAGTTCCAGCAATAGAAGACACCCTTGAACTGGATCATTATCTTCTTACCCCTGCAGAAATCGAAGCTTTCATGATGAGTGAGTTGGCTCGTATACAAAATAAGTATCTCACACGTGAAAAATATTTTGTTGAAGGAGCATATCATCGCACTCAAGGGCATTATCTGCAAGTTAGAAGACCTTCTATGCTCGATGTGCGACTATCCATCATCAACAACACCTCCACCTTCTTCTCCAACAAAGAAGAATTGAGTATCTGGGTACGGGCACTCCATTTGGCAACTGCCAAGCTTGGGCGAGTGCCCCGGTATCGTATCACCATCACTTTTATCTTACCATTTTCCTTAGTTCGATCTTATTAGTAGTATTTTGATCTTGTAGAATAAAGTTTATGGCATGATCTAGTTGTGAGTTTTGCTTTATTATCCTTCTATGTAATCGAGTCTATGAGCTATATAATAAAGATTAGTGTTGAGTTAAGGGCTTGATTATTTTGCCATGATCCTAAGTGAATAAAAGAAAAGAGAAAGAAATAAAAAGAAACAAAGAGATCATATGGATCTCATGGAGAGTAATGAGCTCACATAGAAAAAGTATGATGAATAAAAGTTGTTGAGAGTTGACAAGCATAGTTTTGGTCATCGTTGCAATTAATAGGAAGTAATAAAGAAAGAGAGGTCTTCACATATAAATATACTATCTTGGACATCTTTTACGATTGTGAGCACTCATTAAAATATGACATGCTAAAGAGTTGACATTGGACAAGGAAGACAACGTAATGGGTTATGTTCTCTTACATCTGAGATAAATTATATTGTCTTGGATCCTCCAACATGTTGAGCTTGCCTTTCCCCCTCATGCTAGCCAAATTCTCAGCACCAAGTAGAGATACTACTTGTGCTTCCGAATACCCTTAAACCAGTTTTGCCATGAGAGTCCACCATATCTACCTATGGATTGAATAAGATCCTTCAAGTAAGTTGTCATCGGTGCAAAGCAATAAAAAATGCTCTCTAAATATGTCTGATTGATTGGTGTGGGAGAAATAAGCTTTATACGATCTTGTGATGTGGAAGTAATAAAAGCGACGGACTGCATAATAAAGGTTCATATCACAAGGGGCAATATAAAGTGACGTTCTTTCGCATTAAGATTTTGTGCATCCAACCATAAAAGCGCATGGCAACCTCTGCTTCCCTCTGCGAAGGGCCTATCTTTTATCATTATCTTCTACCTTATGCAAGAGTCATGGTGATCTTCACCCTTCCTTTTTACATTTTATCCTTTGGCAAGCACAATATGTTGGAAAGATCTTGGTATATATGGCTAATTGGATGTGAGTTTTCATGAACTATTACTGTTGACATTACCCTTGAGGTAAAACGTTAGGAGGCAAGACTATAAGCCCCTATCTTTCTCTGTGTCCGACTAAAACTCCACACGCATAAGTATTGCGTGAGTGTCAGCAATTGTGAAAGATTATATGATAGTTGAGTATGTGGACTTGCTTAAAAGCTCTTATACATTGACTCTTTCCTATGTTATGATAAATTGCAATTGCTTCAATGACGGAGATTGTAGTTTGTTAGTTTTCAATGAAGTTTACGATTCATACTTGATATTGTGATTGAATTATTACTCTAGCATTAGAGACCATATGACAAAAATTATATAAGTTGCTGTTATAAGAATGATCATGATGCCCTCATGTCCGTATTTTATTTTTATCGACACCTTCATCTCTAAACATGTGGACATATTTTTCGATTTTGGCTTTTCGCTTGAGGACAAGCGAGGTCTAAGCTTGGGGGAGTTGATACGTCCATTTTGCATCATGCTTTTATATCGATATTTGTTGCATTATGGGCTGTCATTTCACATTATGTCACAATACTTATGGCCATTCTCTCTTATTTTAGAAGGTTTACATAAGAAGGGAGAATACCGGCAGCTGGAATTCTGGGCTGGAAAAGGAGCAAATATTAGAGACCTATTCTGCACAACTCCAAAAGTCCTGAAACTCCACGGAACACCTTACAATAAATAATGAAAAATCCTCGCCAAAGATGAAGACCAGGGGGCCCACACCCCGCTCACGAGGGTGGGGGCGCCCCCCTAGGGCGCGCCCCCTACCTCGTGGGCCCCCTGGTGGCTCTCCAATGACAATCTTTGTAACACCCTCGATGCGGCTATATCTCCCACGTGTCGAAGCACGACTTAGAGGCATAACCGCATTGAAGGCAATGTCGCAAGAGGGGTAATCTTTACACACCCCATGTACTGAATAAAGGAAAGAGATACATAGTTGGCTTACAATCGCCACTTCACACAATACATGAATACAACATTACATCATCCAGATACAATCAAGGTCCGACTACGGAACCAAAATAAAAGAAGACTGCCCCTAATGCTACAGATCCCCGATTGCCCCAACTGGGCTCCACTACTGATCAACTGGAAAACGGAACAACATAACGAACACGAACTTCATCGAGCTCCTCCTTGAGCTTGGTTGCATCACCTGCATGATATCATCGGCACCTGCAAGCTGGTTTTGGAAGTATCTGTGAGTCACGGGGACTCAGCAATCTCACACCCTCGCGATCAAGACTATTTAAGCTTATAGGAAGGGTAAAAGGTATGAGATGGAGCTGCAACAAGCACTAGCATATATGGTGGCTAACATACGCAAATGAGAGCGAGAAGAGAAGGCAAGGCACGCTCGATAAACTATGATCAAGAAGTGATCCAAGACTACTTACGTCAAGCATAACTCCAACACCGTGTTCAATTCCCGAACTCCGCCGGAAAGAGACCATCACAGTTACACACGCGGTTGATGCATTTTAATTAAGATAAGTTTTAGATTTTCTACAACCAGACATTAACAAATTCCCATCTGCCCATAACCGCGGGCATGGCTTTCGAAAGTTCAAAACCCTGTAGGGGAGTCCCAACTTAGCCCATCACAAGCTCTCATGGTCAACGAAGGATATTCCTTCTCCCAGGAAGACCCGATCAGGCTCGGAATCCCGGTTACAAGACATTTCGACAATGGTAAAACAAGACCAGCAAAGCCACCCAGATGTGCCGACAAATCCCGATAGGAGTTGCACATATCTCGTTCTCAGGGCACACCGGATGAGCCAGACGTTGGGTGGGCCAGCCCAGAGTTGCCCCGGGTAGCTGCGAACATCGCTCAGTTGGACCAACACTTAGAGAAGCACTGGCCCAGGGGGGTTAAAATAAAGATGACCCTTGGGTTGGCCGACCCAAGGGAAAGAAAAAGGCTAGGTGGCAAATGGTAAAACCAATGTTGTACCTTCCTGGAGGAGTTTTATTCAAGGCGAACTGTCAAGGGGTTCCCATTATAACCCAGCCATGTAAGGAACGCAAAATCCGGGAACATAACACCGATATGACGGAAACTAGGGTGGCATGAGTGGAACAAAACACCAGGCATAAGGCCGAGCCTTCCACCCTTCACCAAGTATATAGATGCATTAATATAAATAAGAGATATTGTGATATCCCAACAATAACCATGTTCCAACAAGGAGCAAACTCCAATCTTCACCTGCAACTAACAACGGTATAAGAGGGGCTGAGCAAAGCGGTAACATAGCCAAACAACGGTTTGCTAGGACAAGGTGGTTAGAGGCTTGGCTTAACAATATGGGAGGCATGATAAGCAAGTGGTAGGTATCGCAGCATAGGCATAGCAAAAGAGCGAGCAACTAGCAAGCAAAGATAGAAGTGATTTCGAGGGTATGGCCATCTTGCCTAAAATCCCGCAAGGAAGACGAACGAGTCCATGAAGAAGACAAACGAACGTAGTTGAATGGATCCTCACAAACGCGACGTTAACGGAACTAACCCGAAGAAGCAACACCGGAAAGAAGCAAACAACATGGTAAATAACCATCACATAAACATGGCGTGATGCACAACCAAGTATGATGCATGTCCGGTTTAAATATGCATGACATGGCAAAGTGCAACAACCAAAACTACAAATTAAGTGGAGCTCAATGTGCAACGGGTTGCATATTGACGAAACACCACAACAATTATTTAGTTCTCTCCCGGTTAGGTACTCAACAATATTAAATGTTGGTTAACATGGCAAGAAGTGAAACATGAGTAAAATACATAGTTAGGCATTTTAAATGAGGCCGAAAAAATCAAACAACAATTCCGGTAAAACCTCATGTGCAATTAGTAATTTAAGCAAACAACACTTTTAACCATTTTAAATGTTGTTATCATGATGCGAATGGCATATGCAAGTTTATACAATACTTATTAAAAGTTAACAAGAGCATTAAGAAGCATTTGGCATCGTGGCGGAAAGAAAGGGTGCCACGGCGACGATAACGGAAACGGTGCCACGGCAATGTTCCGGTTCCGGTAATTCGATTGAGATACCGATGCAAAGGAGAAGTGTGCGGATGCGTGCAAAAGATGGTGGGGCGTTCCCGGATTTTGGGTGTCCCACGAGTTGGCAATAAGGGAACGAGTGACAATTTGGACACAGTGCAAAAACACAAGCATCTCAAACATCGCAAGCATTCGTTCACGGACGTCGTCTCGAGGTTATACCTTCGAAGCGTGCATTATCGGAACAGACCGAGTTCGGCGGTAGGGGTACACGTGTCGAAGGGGAAGTAGTTGTTCACGGGGTCATTGAGGGAGTCTTGGATTAGGGGGTGTCCGGATAGCCGGACTATAACCTTTGGCCGGACTCTCGGACTATGAAGATACAAGACTGAAGACTTCGTCCCGTGTCCGGATGGGACTTTCCTTGGCGTGGAAGGCAAGCTTGGCAATACGGATATGTAGATTTCCTCCCATTGTAACCGACTCTGTGTAACCCTAGCCCTCTCCGGTGTCTATATAAACTGGAGGGTTTTAGTCCGTAGGACAAACAACAATCATACCATAGGCTAGCTTCTAGGGTTTAGCCTCTCTGATCTCGTGGTAGATCTACTCTTGTACTACCCATATCATCAATATTAATCAAGCAGGACGTAGGGTTTTACCTCCATCAAGAGGGCCCGAACCTGGGTAAAACATTGTGTCCCCTGCCTCCTGTTACCATCTGGCCTAGACGCACAGTTCGGGACCCCCTACCCGAGATCCGCCGGTTTTGACACCGACATTGGTGCTTTCATTGAGAGTTCCTCTATGTCACCGCCGTTAGGATTGATGGCTCCTACTATCATCAATGGAGATGCAGTCCAGGGTGAGACTTTTCTCCCCGGACAGATCTTCATATTCGGCGGCTCTGCACTGCGGGCCAATTCGCTTGGCCATCTGGAGTAGATTGAAAGTTACGCCCCTGGCCACCAGGTCAGGTTTGGAAGCTTAAACTACACGGCCGATATCCGCGGAGACTTGATCTTCGACGGATTCGAGCCTCTGCCTTGTGCGTCACGCGGTCACGACGAGTGCGGTTTAGCGCTACCATCGGATAGTGTTCAAGAGATCGCACAGGCAGCCGCTCCGACCCTCAATTCGGAGCCAGGTGCGCCTTCCGTGGACGGGTGGATGGACCCCGCCACGGAGGCCTTACCTCAGTGGCGATTGAGCCAAACATCGACCTTACCTTACACGCGAGCCGTGTTGTTAAACTGCCGGATCCTTCTGATGAGGACATCAATACAATTGTTACACCCACAGCCCCTGCTGCTATACATACTGGACCAATTACTAGAGCTCGTGCACGCCAACTAAATTACCAGGTACTTTCGTTTCTTGGTAATGATTCTAATGTTCATGAGAATATGATGCTGCCTAAATTGGATACATTTGTTTTGCTTACAAATGAAGGGCCTAGCTTGGAGAAGGATGAACATTGGAGCAAGAACAAGAACGGCGTTACAAGTGATGATTTCAGGACTTTGAAGCCACCATAATGTGTGCATGAAGCCTTGGACGAAATATACAAGATGCCACTTCATAAAATTCGTCCCGAGGCTATTTTAGGTGCTGCGTCACCTTATTATTGGGCCAGGCCCATGTAATTTCGAAATACATAAGTATAGGCTATTTTTAGAGTCCGTATGTGTGGGGAAACAAGAGATAGGGTTGATTTCGGACCCCTCCACCAAGGGCCACGAAATCCACCCCCTCTTCCTCCATATATACAGCCCTTAGGGCATCGTTTAGACCTTGGGTTTTGTTTAGATTAAAAGTTCGCCATAGCTGCAACTTCGCGTACTTCGTTTGTGTTCAACGACCAGACAAAGGCGTCACAGAACCCCACCTTGATCAATAAAGCTTTCATCTTATATTCGCAATATCCAGATTGCAATCTTAGTTTCTTGCTTGTTCTTCGTTTGCTCGCAGGAAACAGACCCTCGTGGTCAGGTTGATCGTGCTCCGGCGTGGTCAATAACCTCTCGGAGTTGGTTTAGCGATTGCTAAGGCGCGACGTCCTCGCACGTTCGTAGTCGGATCGTCAAAGTCGACTTCCACCAAAGCAAAATCCACCATCTCATCGAAAGACGGGACACCTTTGCCTCTATCAAGTGGTATCAGATTTCCAGGTTGCTCGGTGAGATTTTACAGTTTTTTAGTAGTTTAGATCGAGTCTGTTCTTCATACCTATAGTCCACGAAAAAAATAAAAAATAAAATTAGGGTTAGTTCATCATATCCGAACCAATCTGAGCCTTTGCATAATCTTTTTAGGGTTTTGCTTTGTTGAATTTGCGGTTGCATCGTCGTGTCTAGTTGCTGGTCTTAGAGTCTAGTCTTTTAGAGTTTCGAGTTCTGGTCATAAGTTGTCACGCCACCGCCGCACCATCATCATCACCCCTGCCATCTACCACCACCGCTTATCCGCCACCGCTTCGAATCCGTATCCATATACCACCACAGCTGTCATATACCACCACCGCTGCCATCTACCTCCATATATCCACCACCAATCCGAGTTCTTGTCATATTAGGTTTGTTTTCGAGATCCATCTAGATTCCCATTCGTGTTTCCTTGCCGGAGTAGGTTTCGGAAAAAAAAAAGAGTCGGGTAGCCACGCTCTGTTTAGGCCCAAAATTTTTCGAAAACGCATTTTTCGAAAAAATTTCTGGCTATCCTATTTTTAGGTGTTTCTGAGTGTTTTGAGACAGGTGCCATTATAGGAAGTTTTTTTTGACCCGTTTCCAGTTTTTGGGTCCGGGCAGTCAAAAAAAAAAAAAAATTGGTCAAAAAAATTTCGTGCCCATCCTGTCAGTTTGAGCTAAGACGAGTTTTGAGACACTCGCCA
>NC_041390.1:291942413-291950610 GCF_002162155.2 Triticum dicoccoides
GTTAGAGAAAATAAATGATAATGCATATAAACTTGAGTTGCCTGCAGATTTTGGGGTTAGTCCCACTTTTAACATTGCAGATTTGAAGCATTATGTGGGTGAGGAAGATGAACTTCCGTCGAGGACGACTTCATTTCAAGAAGGGGAGGATGATGAGGACATCAATACAATTGTTACACCCACAGCCCCTGCTGCTATACATACTGGACCAATTACTAGAGCTCGTGCACGCCAACTAAATTACCAGGTACTTTCGTTTCTTGGTAATGATTCTAATGTTCATGAGAATATGATGCTGCCTAAATTGGATACATTTGTTTTGCTTACAAATGAAGGGCCTAGCTTGGAGAAGGATGAACATTGGAGCAAGAACAAGAACGGAGTTACAAGTGATGATTTCAGGACTTTGAAGCCACCATAATGTGTGCATGACGCCTTGGACGAAATATACAAGATGCCACTTCATAAATTTCGTCCCGAGGCTATTTTAGGTGCTGCGTCACCTTATTATTGGGCCAGGCCCATGTAATTTCGAAATACATAAGTATAGGCTATTTTTAGAGTCCGTATGTGTGGGGAAACAAGAGATAGGGTTGATTTCGGACCCCTCCACCAAGGGCCACGAAATCCACCCCCTCTTCCTCCATATATACAGCCCTTAGGGCATCGTTTAGACCTTGGGTTTTGTTTAGATTACAAGTTCGCCATAGCTGCAACTTCGCGTACTTCGTTTGTGTTCAACGACCAGACAAAGGCGTCACAGAACCCCACCTTGATCAATAAAGCTTTCATCTTATATTCGCAATATCCAGATTGCAATCTTAGTTTCTTGCTTGTTCTTTGTTTGCTCGCAGGAAACAGACCCTCGTGGTCAGGTTGATCGTGCTCCGGCGTGGTCAATAACCTCTCGGAGTTGGTTTAGCGATTGCTAAGGCGCGACGTCCTCGCACGTTCGTAGTCGGATCGTCAAAGTCGACTTCCACCAAAGCGAAATCCACCATCTCATCGAAAGACGGGACACCTTTGCCTCTATCACCTTCTCCGGCCACGGACTCCGAACCGCCTGTGCCCGTTCCTATCGAATCCGATTTGGCCCCGATCATGGAGTTTACCTCCGCGGCTATTTTTCAGCAGCCCTTTGGCGACATACTGAACTCATTAAGGTCTCTCTCCTTGTCAGGAGGATCCTGGCCGAACTATGTCTGGCAGGACTGGGATGCGGACGACAAAGAAATTCGCGACCCACCCACCACCCACTTAGTAGCCACTGTCGATGACTTAACTGACATGCTCGACTTCGACTCTGAAAACATCGACGGTATGGACGACAATGCGAGAGACAAAGAGGAACCACTTCCCGTGGGGCACTGGACGTCCACCTCATCACATGACGTATACATGGTGGACACACCAAAGGAAAATGACGACGAGGAACGGAAGGACGCAATGAAGGGCTGTCCCCTCGAGAAGCAGTCAAAGCGGCGGTGTAAGCGCCGCCCCAAATCCCGCCTTGACAGAAATAATGATCATATAGACCCAGCGTTAGAGCAGGGCGAACCACTGCCGAACCACAACAACGCGGAGAATCAAACCGAACAAACCAACTCTGTCAAGGATAATAGTCCGGAGGACATAACACCGGACAGACACCCGGAGCAACAAATTGCCCATCAAAGGCTTATTGCCACCGCGAGGAGTCTAAAAAGGCAGAAGCACAGGCTCAAGGCGGCGCAAGACACACTCCAAATCAGATGGAGTAAAGTACTCAACACAGCAGCGAAGTATGGCGGTAATCGCCTCACCAAGAGCTACCCGAAGCGGAAGTTGCTACCTGAATTCGATGAGGAGGCCTTAGATCCTCCGCAACAAAAAATTAAAACGGCCACCCGGCCGGATAGACGACCTCACGACCAACATGGAGCGGCAAGCAACGCCGCACAGAAGCCAATACGCGATCCACGCAAGTGCTCGCATCAAAAGAACGGAGCAACTAGATCCATCTATGGACCGCGCAAGCGCACTCCAGCACACAATGCAACACACCAAACATCCGAACACCACGGCATGCCCAGATACAGGGGCGCCGCACACCCCCTATGTTTCACCGATGAGGTGCTGGACCATGAATTTCCAGAGGGATTCAAACCCGTAAACATAGAGGCATACGACGGAACAACAGACCCTGGGGTCTGGATTGAGGACTATATCCTCCACATCCATATGGCTCAAGGAGACGATCTCCACGCCATTAAATACTTACCCCTCAAACTCAAAGGGCCAGCTCGGCACTGGCTTAAAAACCTCCCCGCAAACTCCATTGGAAGCTGGGAAGAGCTCGAAGACGCTTTTCGGGCAAATTTTCAAGGGACTTATGTCCGACCTCCGGACGCGGACGATTTGAGTCTTATAACTCAATAGCCCGGAGAGTCAGCCCGAAAGCTTTGGAACAGGTTTCTTACTAAAAAGAACCAAATAGTCGACCGTCCGGACAGCGAAGCCTTGGCAGCTTTTAAGCATAGCGTCCGTGATGAATGGCTTGCCAGACACCTCGGCCAAGAAAAGCCGAGAACAATGGCAGCATTAACAAGCCTCATGACCCGCTTTTGCATGGGTGAGGATAGCTGGCTAGCCAGATGCATCACCAGCGACCCCAATACATCCGAAGCTAGAGATGGAAACGGGAAATCACGGCGCAACAACAATAACAAACGTCGGAATAAAGAAGACAACACGAAGAGCACGACAGTAAACGCCGAATTCAAAAGCTCTCGGCCAAGTCAGCAAAAGCCGCCCTCTAAAGGCGCCAGAGACGAACTGTCCAGCCTAAACAAAATTCTGGACCAAGTATGTCAGATCCATAGCACCCCTGGTAAACCCACTAATCATACCCACAGAGAATGTTGGGTCTTCAAGCAGTCCGGCAAGCTCAACGCCATACACAAGGGGGAGGATACACCAAGCGAAGACGAGGATGAGCCTCTCAAGCAAGACACTGGGGAACAAAAGAAGTTCCCACCAGAAGTCAAAACAGTCAACATGTTACACGTGATCAAGGGAAGAAAAGCGGCACTCCCAGAGAGACATGCCCAAGGGCCTATCACAACAAAGTCCTACCACTGGTCATCTCAAACGATCACTTCCGACCATCGTGATTACTCAGCAAGTATCCGACGTGCAGGATGGGCTGCCCTGGTATTAGACCCAATAATTAACGGATACCACTTTACACGAATCCTGATGGACGGTGGTAGCAGTTTAAACCTGATATACCAGGATACAATCCGTGAAATGGGGATAGACCCAACGAAAATCCGCCATAGCAACACTACCTTTAAAGGAGTAACGCCAGGCCCAGGGGCTCACTGCACGGGCTCCCTGCTACTAAAAGTTGTGATGAGGACATCAATACAATTGTTACACCCACAGCCCCTGCTGCTATACATACTGGACCAATTACTAGAGCTCGTGCACGCCAACTAAATTACCAGGTACTTTCGTTTCTTTGTAATGATTCTAATGTTCATGAGAATATGATGCTGCCTAAATTGGATACATTTGTTTTGCTTACAAATGAAGGGCCTAGCTTGGAGAAGGATGAACATTGGAGCAAGAACAAGCATGGAGATGATGGCATGCGCAAGGGAAACAAGAACGGAGTTACAAGTGATGATTTCAGGACTTTGAAGCCACCATAATGGGTGCATGAAGCCTTGGACGAAATATACAAGATGCCACTTCATAAATTTCGTCCCGAGGCTATTTTAGGTGCTGCGTCACCTTATTATTGGGCCAGGCCCATGTAATTTCGAAATACATAAGTATAGGATATTTTTAGAGTCCGTATGTGTGGGGAAACAAGAGATAGGGTTGATTTCGGACCCCTCCACCAAGGGCCACGAAATTCCCCCCCTCTTCCTCCATATATACAGCCCTTAGGGCATCGTTTAGACTTTGGGTTTTGTTTAGATTAAAAGTTCGCCATAGCTGCAACTTCGCGTACTTCGTTTGTGTTCAACGACCAGACAAAGGCGTCACAGAACCCCACCTTGATCAATAAAGCTTTCATCTTATATTCGCAATATCCAGATTGCAATCTTAGTTTCTTGCTTGTTCTTCGTTTGCTCGCAGGAAACAGACCCTCGTGGTCAGGTTGATCGTGCTCCGGCGTGGTCAATAACCTCTCGGAGTTGGTTTAGCGATTGCTAAGGCGCGACGTCCTCGCACGTTCGTAGTCGGATCGTCAAAGTCGACTTCCACCAAAGCGATATCCATCATCTCATCAAAAAATCGGGACCCTCGCCTCTATCAAAAACTAAGTTTGGATTATATGAGTGGTTAGTCATGCCTTTTGGGTTAACTAATGCGCCTAGTACTTTCATGAGACTAATGAACGAAGTTTTACGTGCTTTCATTGGACGATTTGTGGTAGTCTATTTTGATGATATACTGACTTATAGCAGATCTTTGGAAGAACATTTGGAACATTTACGTGCTGTTTTTATTGCTCTACGTGATGCACGTTTGTTTGGTAACCTTGGGAAGTGCACCTTTTGCACCGACCGAGTATCTTTTCTTGGCTATGTTGTTACTCCACAGGGAATTGAAGTTGACAAAGCCAAGATTGAAGCTATTGAGAGTTGGCCGCAGCCCAAAACGGTCACACAAGTGAGGAGTTTTCTTGGCCTCGCTGGATTCTATAGGCGTTTTGTGAGAGATTTCAGCACCATTGCTGCACCTCTCAACGAGCTTACAAAGAAGGATGTGCCTTTTGTTTGGGGTACCGCACAGGAAGAAGCCTTCACGGTATTGAAAGATAAGTTGACACATGCTCCTTTACTCCAACTTCCTGATTTTAATAAGACTTTTGAGCTTGAATGTGATGCTAGTGGAATTGGATTAGGAGGTGTGTTATTACAAGATGGCAAACCTGTTGCATACTTTTCTGAAAAATTGAGTGGGCCTAGTCTGAATTATTCTACTTATGATAAAGAATTATATGCTCTTGTTCGGACTTTAGAAACATGGCAACATTATTTATGGCCTAAAGAGTTTGTTATACATTCTGATCATGAATCTTTGAAACATATTAAAAGTCAAGCTAAACTGAATCGTAGACATGCTAAATGGGTTGAATTCATTGAGACTTTCCCTTATGTCATTAAACACAAGAAGGGAAAAGAAAATGTTATTGCTGATGCATTGTCTCGTCGCTATACTATGCTTTCACAACTTGACTTCAAAATATTTGGTTTGGAGACCATCAAAGATCAATATGTGCATGATGCTGATTTTAAAGATGTAATGCAGAATTGTAAAGAAGGAAGAATGTGGAACAAGTTTGTCGTTAACGATGGATTTGTGTTTCGTGCTAACAAGCTATGCATTCCAGCTAGCTCCGTTCGTCTTTTGTTGTTGCAGGAGGCGCATGGAGGAGGCTTAATGGGACACTTTGGCGTGAAGAAGACGGAGGACGTACTTGCTACACATTTCTTTTGGCCAAAGATGAGACGGGATGTTGAGCGTTTTATTGCTCGATGCACTACATGTCAAAAAGCTAAGTCACGACTCAATCCTCATGGTTTATATATGCCTTTGCCTGTACCTATTGTTCCTTGGGAGGATATATCTATGGACTTTGTTTTAGGTTTACCTCGAACAAAGAAGGGGAGGGATAGCATATTTGTTGTCGTGGATAGATTCTCAAAAATGGCACACTTTATACCATGTCATAAAAGCGATGATGCTGTTAATGTTGCTGATTTGTTCTTTCGTGAAATTATTCGCTTGCATGGTGTGCCAAATACTATTGTTTCAGATCGTGATACTAAATTTCTTAGCCATTTTTGGAGATGTTTATGGGCTAAGTTGGGGACTAAACTGCTTTTTAGTACTACTTGTCACCCCCAAACTGATGGACAAACTGAAGTAGTCAATAGAACGTTGTCTACTATGCTTAGGGCTGTTTTGAAGAATAATAAGAAAATGTGGGAGGAATGCTTGCCTCATATTGAATTTGCTTATAATCGTTCATTGCATTCTACTACTAAGATGTGCCCTTTTGAAGTTGTGTATGGTTTCCTACCTCGTGCACCTATTGATTTGTTGCCTCTTCCATCTTCGGAGAAGGTTAATTTTGATGCTAAACAACGTGCTGAATTGATTTTAAAAATGCATGAGTTAACTAAGGAAAACATTGAGCGTATGAATGCTAAATATAAACTTGCTGGAGATAAGGGTAGAAAACATGTTGTGTTTGCACCTGGAGATATTGTTTGGTTACATTTGCGTAAGGATAGATTTCCTGATTTGCGCAAATCAAAGCTAATGCCACGTGCTGATGGTCCCTTTAAGGTGTTAGAGAAAATAAATGATAATGCATATAAACTTGAGCTGCCTGCAGATTTTGGGGTTAGTCCCACTTTTAACATTGCAGATTTGAAGCCTTATTTGGGTGAGGAAGATGGACTTCCGTCGAGGACGACTTCATTTCAAGAAGGGGAGGATGATGAGGACATCAATACAATTGTTACACCCACAGCCCCTGCTGCTATACATACTGGACCAATTACTAGAGCTCGTGCACGCCAACTAAATTACCAGGTACTTTCGTTTCTTGGTAATGATTCTAATGTTCATGAGAATATGATGTTGCCTAAATTGGATACATTTGTTTTGCTTACAAATGAAGGGCCTAGCTTGGAGAAGGATGAACATTGGAGCAAGAACAAGCATGGAGATGATGGCATACGCAAGGGAAACAAGAACGGAGTTACAAGTGATGATTTCAGGACTTTGAAGCCACCATAATGGGTGCATGAAGCCTTGGACGAAATATACAAGATGCCACTTCATAAATTTCGTCCCGAGGCTATTTTAGGTGCTGCGTCACCTTATTATTGGGCCAGGCCCATGTAATTTCGAAATACATAAGTATAGGCTATTTTTAGAGTCCGTATGTGTGGGGAAACAAGAGATAGGGTTGATTTCGGACCCCTCCACCAAGGGCCACGAAATTCCCCCCTCTTCCTCCATATATACAGCCCTTAGGGCATCGTTTAGACTTTGGGTTTTGTTTAGATTAAAAGTTCGCCATAGTTGCAACTTCGCGTACTTCGTTTGTGTTCAACGACCAGACAAAGGCGTCACAGAACCCCACCTTGATCAATAAAGCTTTTATCTTATATTCGCAATATCCAGATTGCAATCTTAGTTTCTTGCTTGTTCTTCGTTTGCTCGCAGGAAACAGACCCTCGTGGTCAGGTTGATCGTGCTCCGGCGTGGTCAATAACCTCTCGGAGTTGGTTTAGCGATTGCTAAGGCGCGACGTCCTCGCACGTTCGTAGTCGGATCGTCAAAGTCGACTTCCACCAAAGCGAAATCCACCATCTCATCGAAAGACGGGACACCTTTGCCTCTATCAAGTGGTATCAGATTTCCAGGTTGCTCGGTGAGATTTTACAGTTTTTCGTAGTTTAGATCGAGTCTGTTCTTCATACCTATAGTCCACGAAAAAGCCACAAAAAAAAAATTAGGGTTAGTTCATCATATCCGAACCAATCTGAGCCTTGCATAATCTTTTTAGGGTTTTGCTTTGTTGAATTTGCGGTTGCATCGTCGTGTCTAGTTGCTGGTCTTAGAGTCTAGTCTTTTAGAGTTTCGAGTTCTGGTCATAAGTTGTCACGCCGCCGCCGCACCATCATCATCGCCCCTGCCATCTACCACCACCGCTCCGAATTCGTATCCATATACCACCACCAATCCGTGTCCATATACCACCACCGATCCATATCCATATACTACCACCGCTACCACCACCGCTGCCATATACCACCACCATATATCCACCACCAATCCGAGTTCTTTGCTTATTAGGTTTGTTTTCGGGATCCATCTCGATTCCGATTCGTGTTTCCTTGCCGGAGTAGGTTTCGGAAAAAAAAAACAGTCGGGTAGCCACGCTCCGTTTAGGCCAATTTTTTTTTCGAAAATGCATTTTTCGAAAAAATTTCTGGCTATCCTATTTTTAGGTGTTTCTGAGTGTTTTGAGACAGGTGCCATTATAGGAAGTTTTTTTTGACCCGTTTCCAGTTTTTGGGTCCGGGCAGTCGAAAAAAAAAATTTGGTCAAAAAAATTTCGTGCCCATCCTGTCAGTTTGAGCTAGGAAGAGTTTTGAGACACTCGCCATTATAGTGATTT
>NC_041390.1:291950760-292142861 GCF_002162155.2 Triticum dicoccoides
TATAGTGATTTTTCGCAAAAAAAAAACAGCGCAAAAATAAAAAGAGCGCAAAAAAAAAAAGAGCGAAAAAAAAATTCAGAGTGTGCTTTTCCCTTGTTTTCGTGCCGCGCCGTGATTTTGTTAGTGTTCTAGGCTCGCGTCTCTAGCACAGTCTAGCCTAGGACCAGCACAGTACCGTCGTTGAGCGTTTATTCAACTTTGCATCTCTGAATTGATTATTGCTGACCCTTTTTGCTACCATATTATAAGCCTTCCCAGCTCCACATACATCTACGTCGTGCGTTTGACTCTCCCTGGTAATTGCTCTATCCAAGCTTTGAGAGTTTTTGACTACAACGGTTGCCGATCACCGCCTGGCTGCTGGGTAAGAACTGGTAAGAATTTGAGATTTGCTTGACGGATTTGTGACACCCACCACCACCACTTGTTCGTAGTCTGTAGGATCATATTCTTGTGTGTTTCTATTGCTGCTAACCATGCCAGGATCACAAGCCGACGAGATTGACTGGGAGAATTTATCGAACAAGGAGCTTCATGATAAGTTTCAGCAAATGATGACTGAACAGGTGCAAGATGTGCTGAACAATTTTGAAGAGGCCATGGAGAAGATCACTAGCCTTGAGAAGACGTTCGAAACAAAGCTCGATAACAAGTTTAATGAATTGCTCGCACGTCTTCCACCACCACCACCCGCTGCACCTAACGCACCTCTCCAACAACAACAACAACGACTACCTCCACGTCGCGAAGCAGACCTCCGCCGAGCAAGCCGTGTTCCTCTTGCGTTTGGCCAAACTGTTGGTGCTGCTGTTGATACTTCTGTGGCTCCTGCTGCTGATGCGGAGGAGGATGATTATGTGGGAGATTATGAGGATGAGGTTGATCAAAATCAACACTACGTGCAGCCACCTGTACCACCACCAGCAGGTCGACCTCAGGTATATATTCGTAATGGTAGGCCTGCACCACCACCTCAGGTACGAGATGATGTCCATATTCCTAAACTGAAATTGAATATTCCACCATTTGAGGGTAGATATGTTCCTGATATATATCTTACTTGGGAGTTAGAAACTGAACAACGATTTACATGTCTACAATATCCTGAGGAGAGACGAGTTGCTGCTGCTGTTTGTGCTTTCACTAGTTTTGCATGTGTATGGTGGTCTGAACATTGTAGATTATATCCTATTCCAACTACTTGGGCTGCTTTGAAAACTGCTATGCGTACGCGTTGGGTTCCACCATATTATCAACGTGAATTGCTTCAAAAATTGCAGTGTTTAAGACAAGGGAAAAATTCTGTAGAAGAATATTATCAGGAATTACAAACTGGCATGATTAGATGTGGTATTGTTGAGGAGAATGAAGCTATGCTTGCACGTTTTCTGGGTGGATTAAATAGAGAGATTCAGACCATTCTAGACTATAAGGAGTATACTAATATCACTCGTTTATTCCATCTTGCTTGTAAAGCTGAACGTGAAGTGCAGGATCGACAAGCATTGGGGCGAACTAACTTTTCTGCAGGCCGACCTTCATCATGGACACCACGTGCATCTTCTACTTCAACTGCACCAGCACCTCCATCCGGTGCCACCTCCAGCCGTGATACAAGAAAACAGGCACAACCACCATTATCTGCCAAGAGCGCACCTGCGGGGCCTGCACAGCGTTCTTCTTCTTCGATGGCATCAATAGGGCACACAAGTGATATTATTTGTCGTCGTTGTAAGGGAGGAGGTCATTATGCGAGGGAATGCAAATCTCCGCGTGTGATGATTGCTACCGCGGATGGTGGATATGAGTCCCCTAGTGACTATGATGAGGAGACATTGGCTCTTATTACACGTGAAGAACATGGTGGAGATGATTCTGATCATGAGACGCAATACATGGCTCCTGAAGACGCTGACAGGTATGAATGTTTAGTTGCTCAACGTGTTTTGAGTGTGCAGGTCACACAAGCTGAGCAAAATCAGAGGCACAATTTGTTCCATACCAAGGGAGTTGTGAAGGAACGTTCTGTGCGCGTCATAATAGACGGAGGGAGCTGCAACAACTTGGCTAGCATGGAGATGGTGGAGAAGCTTTCTCTCACCACAAGACCACATCCACATCCTTACTACATCCAATTGATAGAGGCAAAGGTGTCCCGTCTTTCGATGAGATGATGGATTTCGCTTTGGTGGAAGTCGACTTTGACGATCCGACTACGAACGTGCGAGGACGTCGCGCCTTAGCAATCGCTAAACCAACTCCGAGAGGTTATTGACCACGCCGGAGCACGATCAACCTGACCACGAGGGTCTGTTTCCTGCGAGCAAACGAAGAACAAGCAAGAAACTGAGATTGCAATCTGGATATTGCGAATATAAGATGAAAGCTTTATTGATCAAGGTGGGGTTCTGTGACGCCTTTGTCTGGTCGTTGAACACAAACGAAGTACGCGAAGTTGCAGCTATGGCGAACTTTTAATCTAAACAAAACCCAAAGTCTAAACGATGCACTAAGGGCTGTATATATGGAGGAAGAGGGGGGGGGGGAATTTCGTGGCCCTTGGTGGAGGGGTCCGAAATCAACCCTATCTCTTGTTTCCCCACACATACGGACTCTAAAAATAGCCTATACTTATGTATTTCGAAATTACATGGGCCTGGCCCAATAATAAGGTGACGCAGCACCTAAAATAGCCTCGGGACGAAATTTATGAAGTGGCATCTTGTATATTTCGTCCAAGGCTTCATGCACCCATTATGGTGGCTTCAAAGTCCTGAAATCATCACTTGTAACTCCGTTCTTGTTTCCCTTGCGCATGCCATCATCTCCATGCTTGTTCTTGCTCCAATGTTCATCCTTCTCCAAGCTAGGCCCTTCATTTGTAAGCAAAACAAATGTATCCAATTTAGGCAGCGTCATATTCTCATGAACATTAGAATCATTACCAAGAAACGAAAGTACCTGGTAATTTAGTTGGCGTGCACGAGCTCTAGTAATTGGTCCAGTATGTATAGCAGCAGGGGCTGTGGGTGTAACAATTGTATTGATGTCCTCATCATCCTCCCCTTCTTGAAATGAAGTCGTCCTCGACGGAAGTTCATCTTCCTCACCCAAATAAGGCTTCAAATCTGCAATGTTAAAAGTGGGACTAACCCCAAAATCTGCAGGCAGCTCAAGTTTATATGCATTATCATTTATTTTCTCTAACACCTTAAAGGGACCATCAGCACGTGGCATTAACTTTGATTTGCGCAAATCAGGAAATCTATCCTTACGCAAATGTAACCAAACAAGATCTCCAGGTGCAAACACAACATGTTTTCTACCCTTATCTCCAGCAAGTTTATATTTAGCATTCATACGCTCAATGTTTTCCTTACTTAACTCATGCATTTTTAAAATCAATTCAGCACGTTGTTTAGCATCAAAATTAACCTTCTCCGAAGATGGAAGAGGCAACAAATCAATAGGTGCACGAGGTAGGAAACCATACACAACTTCAAAAGGGCACATCTTAGTAGTAGAATGCAATGAACGATTATAAGCAAATTCAATATGAGGCAAGCATTCCTCCCACATTTTCTTATTATCCTTCAAAACAGCCCTAAGCATAGTAGACAACGTTCTATTGACTACTTCAGTTTGTCCATCAGTTTGGGGGTGACAAGTAGTACTAAAAAGCAGTTTAGTCCCCAACTTAGCCCATAAACATCTCCAAAAGTGGCTAAGAAATTTAGTATCACGATCTGAAACAATAGTATTTGGCACACCATGCAAGCGAATAATTTCACGAAAGAACAAATCAGCAACATTAACAGCATCATCGCTTTTATGACATGGTATAAAGTGTGCCATTTTCGAGAATCTATCCACGACAACAAATATGCTATCCCTCCCCTTCTTTGTTCGAGGTAAACCTAAAACAAAGTCCACAGATATATCCTCCCAAGGAACACTAGGTACAGGCAAAGGCATATATAAACCATGAGGATTGAGTCGTGACTTAGGTTTTTGACATGTAGTGCAGCGAGCAATAAAACGCTCAACATCCCGTCTCATCTTTGGCCAAAAGAAATGTGTAGCAAGTACGTCCTCCGTCTTCTTCACGCCAAAGTGTCCCATTAATCCTCCTCCATGCGCCTCCTGCAACAACAAAAGACGAACGGAGCTAGCTGGAATGCATAGCTTGTTAGCACGAAACACAAATCCATCGTTAACGACAAACTTGTTCCACATTCTTCCTTCTTTGCAATTCTGCATTACATCTTTAAAATCAGCATCATGCACATATTGATCTTTGATGGTCTCCAAACCAAATATTTTGAAGTCAAGTTGTGAAAGCATAGTATAGTGACGAGACAATGCATCAGCAATAACATTTTCTTTTCCCTTCTTGTGTTTAATGACATAAGGGAAAGTCTCAATGAATTCAACCCATTTAGCATGTCTACGATTCAGTTTAGCTTGACTTTTAATATGTTTCAAAGATTCATGATCAGAATGTATAACAAATTCTTTGGGCCATAAATAATGTTGCCATGTTTCTAAAGTCCGAACAAGAGCATATAATTCTTTATCATAAGTAGAATAATTCAGACTAGGCCCACTCAATTTTTCAGAAAAGTATGCAACAGGTTTGCCATCTTGTAATAACACACCTCCTAATCCAATTCCACTAGCATCACATTCAAGCTCAAAAGTCTTATCAAAATCAGGAAGTTGGAGTAAAGGAGCATGTGTCAACTTATCTTTCAATACCGTGAAGGCTTCTTCCTATGCGGTACCCCAAAGAAAAGGCACATCTTTTTTTGTAAGCTCATTGAGAGGTGCAGCAATGGTGCTAAAATCTCTCACAAAACGCCTATAGAATCCAGCGAGGCCAAGAAAACTCCTCACTTGTGTGACCGTTTTGGGCTGCGGCCAACTCTCAATAGCTTCAATCTTGGCTTTATCAACTTCAATTCCCTGTGGAGTAACAACATAGCCAAGAAAAGATACTCGGTCGGTGCAAAAGGTGCACTTCCCAAGGTTACCGAACAAACGTGCATCACGTAGAGCAATAAAAACAGCACGTAAATGTTCCAAATGTTCTTCCAAAGATCTGCTATAAATCAATATGTCATCAAAGTAAACTACCACAAATCGTCCAATGAAAGCACGTAAAACTTCGTTCATTAATCTCATGAAAGTACTAGGTGCATTAGTTAACCCAAAAGGCATGACTAACCACTCATATAATCCAAACTTAGTTTTAAATGCTGTTTTCCATTCATCTACCAATTTCATACGAATTTGATGGTAGCCACTACGCAAATCAACTTTGGAGAATATTGTAGAGCCACTCAATTCATCAAGCATATCATCTAGCCTAGGAATAGGATGACGATAACGAATAGTAATATTATTAATGCCTCTACAATCAACACACATACGTGATGTACCATCCTTTTTCGGCACTAGAATAATAGGAACAGCACAAGGACTAAGGGATTCGCGTATATAACCTTTGTCGAGAAGCTCTTGTACTTGACGCATAATCTCCTTCGTCTCCTCTGGATTGGTACGGTATGGTGCACGGTTTGGCAGTGAAGCACCGGGAATTAAGTCAATCTGATGCTCAATCCCTCGAATAGGCGGTAATCCCGGTGGCACGTCTTGTGGAAAAACGTCAGCGAACTCCTACAAAATGTTAGTGACAGCAGGAGGCAAAGAGGAAGGCACGTCCTCGAATGAAAATAATGCCTCTTTGCACACAAAAGCATAGCAAACAGATTTGCTAAAATCTAGCTCATCAATATCAGATTTGGTGGCAAATAAGCATGCACTTTTCAATTTAATTTCAGAAGCAACACTAGATGGTTTATTATTAGGCTTCATTTGTTGCTCAAATTCTATTGCCACAATCTGATTTTCACTCTTATTCTTCTCCTGTTGTGCTTTATTAGCTCTATTAATATCATCTTTCAAAATGGAATCAGGAGTCATAGGAAGCAAAGTAATATTTTTATCCTTATGAACAAGAGTATAGTGATTGTTTCTACCATGGTGTACAGAATTTTTATCAAATTGCCATGGTCTACCAAGTAATAAGGAACATGCTTGCATAGGTACCACATCACAATCAACATAATCAGCATATGTAGAGATACTAAAATGCACACGAACAGTACGTGTTACCTTAACCTTGCCGCTGTTGTTGAACCATTGGTGATGAGGACATCAATACAATTGTTACACCCACAGCCCCTACTGCTATACATACTGGACCAATTACTACCAATCCGTGTCCATATACCACCACCGATCCATATCCATATACTACCACCGCTGCCATATACCACCACCATATATCCACCACCAATCCGAGTTCCTTGCTTATTAGGTTTGTTTTCGGGATCAATCTAGATTCCGATTCGTGTTTCCTTGCCGGAGTAGGTTTCGGAAAAAAAAACGGCAATTGTATTGATGTCCTCATCACCAATGGTTCAACAACAGCGGCAAGGTTAAGGTAACACGTACTGTTCGTGTGCATTTTAGTATCTCTACATATGCTGATTATGTTGATTGTGATGTGGTACCTATGCAAGCATGTTCCTTATTACTTGGTAGACCATGGCAATTTGATAAAAATTCTGTACACCATGGTAGAAACAATCACTATACTCTTGTTCATAAGGATAAAAATATTACTTTGCTTCCTATGACTCCTGATTCCATTTTGAAAGATGATATTAATAGAGCTAATAAAGCACAACAGGAGAAGAATAAGAGTGAAAATCAAATTGTGGCAAAAGAATTTGAGCAACAAATGAAGCCTAATAATAAACCATCTAGTGTTGCTTCTGAAATTAAATTGAAAAGTGCATGTTTATTTGCCACCAAATCTGATATTGATGAGCTAGATTTTAGCAAATCTATTTGCTATGCTTTTGTGTGCAAAGAGGCATTATTTTCATTCGAGGACGTGCCTTCCTCTTTGCCTCCTGCTGTCACTAACATTTTGCAGGAGTTCGCTGACGTTTTTCCACAAGACGTGCCACCGGGATTACCGCCTATTCGAGGGATTGAGCATCAGATTGACTTAATTCCCGGTGCTTCACTGCCAAACCGTGCACCATACCGTACCAATCCAGAGGAGACGAAGGAGATTATGCGTCAAGTACAAGAGCTTCTCGACAAAGGTTATATACGCGAATCCCTTAGTCCTTGTGCTGTTCCTATTATTCTAGTGCCGAAAAAGGATGGTACATCACGTATGTGTGTTGATTGCAGAGGCATTAATAATATTACTATTCGTTATCGTCATCCTATTCCTAGGCTAGATGATATGTGATAGAGGCAGAGGTGTCCCGTCTTTCGATGAGATGGTGGATTTCGCTTTGATGGAAGTCGACTTTGACGATCCGACTACGAACGTGCGAGGACGTCGCGCCTTAGCAATCGCTAAACCAACTCCGAGAGGTTATTGACCACGCCGGAGCACGATCAACCTGACCACGAGGGTCTGTTTCCTGCGAGCAAACGAAGAACAAGCAAGAAACTAAGATTGCAATCTGGATATTGCGAATATAAGATGAAAGCTTTATTGATCAAGGTGGGGTTCTGTGACGCCTTTGTCTGGTCGTTGAACACAAACGAAGTACGCGAAGTTGCAGCTATGGCGAACTTTTAATCTAAACAAAACCCAAAGTCTAAACGATGCCCTAAGGGCTGTATATATGGAGGAAGAGGGGGGAATTTCGTGGCCCTTGGTGGAGGGGTCCGAAATCAACCCTATCTCTTGTTTCCCAACACATACGGACTCTAAAAATAGCCTATACTTATGTATTTCGAAATTACATGGGCCTGGCCCAATAATAAGGTGACGCAGCACCTAAAATAGCCTCGGGACGAAATTTATGAAGTGGCATCTTGTATATTTCGTCCAAGGCTTCATGCACCCATTATGGTGGCTTCAAAGTCCTGAAATCATCACTTGTAACTCCGTTCTTGTTTCCCTTGCGCATGCCATCATCTCCATGCTTGTTCTTGCTCCAATGTTCATCCTTCTCCAAGCTAGGCCCTTCATTTGTAAGCAAAACAAATGTATCCAATTTAGGCAGCATCATATTCTCATGAACATTAGAATCATTACCAAGAAACGAAAGTACCTGGTAATTTAGTTGGCGTGCACGAGCTGTTTTGAAGAATAATAAGAAAATGTGGGAGGAATGCTTGCCTCATATTGAATTTGCTTATAATCGTTCATTGCATTCTACTACTAAGATGTGCCCTTTTGAAGTTGTGTATGGTTTCCTACCTCGTGCACCTATTGATTTGTTGCCTCTTCCATCTTCGGAGAAGGTTAATTTTGATGCTAAACAACGTGCTGAATTGATTTTAAAAATGCATGAGTTAACTAAGGAAAACATTGAGCGCATGAATGCTAAATATAAACTTGCTGGAGATAAGGGTAGAAAACATGTTGTGTTTGCACCTGGAGATCTTGTTTGGTTACATTTGCGTAAGGATAGATTTCCTGATTTGCGCAAATCAAAGTTAATGCCACGTGCTGATGGTCCCTTTAAGGTGTTAGAGAAAATAAATGATAATGCATATAAACTTGAGCTGCCTGCAGATTTTGGGGTTAGTCCCAATTTTAACATTGCAGATTTGAAGCCTTATTTGGGTGAGGAAGATGAACTTCCGTCGAGGACGACTTCATTTCAAGAAGGGGAGGATGATGAGGACATCAATACAATTGTTACACCCACAGCCCCTGCTGCTATACATACTGGACCAATTACTAGAGCTCGTGCACGCCAACTAAATTACCAGGTACTTTCGTTTCTTGGTAATGATTCTAATGTTCATGAGAATATGATGCTGCCTAAATTGGATACATTTGTTTTGCTTACAAATGAAGGGCCTAGCTTGGAGAAGGATGAACATTGGAGCAAGAACAAGCATGGAGATGATGGCATGCGCAAGGGAAACAAGAACGGAGTTACAAGTGATGATTTCAGGACTTTGAAGCCACCATAATGGGTGCATGAAGCCTTGGACGAAATATACAAGATGCCACTTCATAAATTTCGTCCCGAGGCTCTTTTAGGTGCTGCGTCACCTTATTATTGGGCCAGGCCCATGTAATTTCGAAATACATAAGTATAGGCTATTTTTAGAGTCCGTATGTGTGGGGAAACAAGAGATAGGGTTGATTTCGGACTCCTCCACCAAGGGCCACGAAATTCCCCCCCTCTTCCTCCATCTATACAGCCCTTAGGGCATCGTTTAGACTTTGGGTTTTGTTTAGATTAAAAGTTCGCCATAGTTGCAACTTCGCGTACTTCGTTTGTGTTCAACGACCAGACAAAGGCGTCACAGAACCCCACCTTGATCAATAAAGCTTTCATCTTATATTCGCAATATCCAGATTGCAATCTCAGTTTCTTGCTTGTTCTTCGTTTGCTCGCAGGAAACAGACCCTCGTGGTCAGGTTGATCGTGCTCCGGCGTGGTCAATAACCTCTCGGAGTTGGTTTAGCGATTGCTAAGGCGCGACGTCCTCGCACGTTCGTAGTCGGATCGTCAAAGTCGACTTCCACCAAAGCGAAATCCACCATCTCATCGAAAGACGGGACACCTTTGCCTCTATCAAGTGGTTCTGATCATGAGACGCAATACATGGCTCCTGAAGACGCTGACAGCTATGAATGTTTAGTTGCTCAACGTGTTTTGAGTGTGCAGGTCATACAAGCTGAGCAAAATCAGAGGCACAATTTGTTCCATACCAAGGGAGTTGTGAAGGAACGTTTTGTGCGCGTCATCATAGACGGAGGGAGCTGCAACAACTTGACTAGCATGGAGATGGTGGAGAAGCTTTCTCTCACCACAAGACCACATCCACATCCTTACTACATCCAATGGTTCAACAACAGCGGCAAGGTTAAGGTAACACGTACTGTTCGTGTGCATTTTAGTATCTCTACATATGCTGATTATGTTGATTGTGATGTGGTAACTATGCAAGCATGTTCCTTATTACTTGGTAGACCATGGCAATTTGATAAAAATTCTGTACACCATGGTAGAAACAATCACTATACTCTTGTTCATAAGGATAAAAATATTACTTTGCTTCCTATGACTCCTGATTCCATTTTGAAAGATGATATTAATAGAGCTAATAAAGCACAACAGGAGAAGAATAAGAGTGAAAATCAGATTGTGGCAAAAGAATTTGAGCAACAAATGAAGCCTAATAATAAACCATCTAGTGTTGCTTCTGAAATTAAATTGAAAAGTGCATGTTTATTTGCCACCAAATCTGATATTGATGAGCTAGATTTCAGCCAATCTGTTTGCTATGCTTTTGTGTGCAAAGAGGCATTATTTTCATTCGAGGACGTGCCTTCCTCTTTGCCTCCTGCTGTCACTAACCTTTTGCAGGAGTTCGCTGACGTTTTTCCACAAGACGTGCCACCGGGATTACCGCCTATTCGAGGGATTGAGCATCAGATTGACTTAATTCCCGGTGCTTCACTGCCAAACCGTGCACCATACCGTACCAATCCAGAGGAGACGAAGGAGATTATGCGTCAAGTACAAGAGCTTCTCGACAAAGGTTATATACGTGAATCCCTTAGTCCTTGTGCTGTTCCTATTATTCTAGTGCCGAAAAAGGATGGTACATCACGTATGTGTGTTGATTGTAGAGGCATTAATAATATTACTATTCGTTATCGTCATCCTATTCCTAGGCTAGATGATATGCTTGATGAATTGAGTGGCTCTACAATATTCTCCAAAGTTGATTTGCGTAGTGGCTACCATCAAATTCGTATGAAATTGGGAGATGAGTGGAAAACAGCATTTAAAACTAAGTTTGGATTATATGAGTGGTTAGTCATGCCTTTTGGGTTAACTAATGCACCTAGTACTTTCATGAGATTAATGAACGAAGTTTTACGTGCTTTCATTGGACGATTTGTGGTAGTTTACTTTGATGACATATTGATTTATAGCAGATCTTTGGAAGAACATTTGGAACATTTACGTGCTGTTTTTATTGCTCTACGTGATGCACGTTTGTTCGGTAACCTTGGGAAGTGCACCTTTTGCACCGACCGAGTATCTTTTCTTGGCTATGTTGTTACTCCACAGGGAATTGAAGTTGATAAAGCCAAGATTGAAGCTATTGAGAGTTGGCCGCAGCCCAAAACGGTCACACAAGTGAGGAGTTTTCTTGGCCTCGCTGGATTCTATAGGCGTTTTGTGAGAGATTTTAGCACCATTGCTGCACCTCTCAATGAGCTTACAAAAAAAGATGTGCCTTTTCTTTGGGGTACCGCATAGGAAGAAGCCTTCACGGTATTGAAAGATAAGTTGACACATGCTCCTTTACTCCAACTTCCTGATTTTGATAAGACTTTTGAGCTTGAATGTGATGCTAGTGGAATTGGATTAGGAGGTGTGTTATTACAAGATGGCAAACCTGTTGCATACTTTTCTGAAAAATTGAGTGGGCCTAGTCTGAATTATTCTACTTATGATAAAGAATTATATGCTCTTGTTCGGACTTTAGAAACATGGCAACATTATTTATGGCCCAAAGAATTTGTTATACATTCTGATCATGAATCTTTGAAACATATTAAAAGTCAAGCTAAACTGAATCGTAGACATGCTAAATGGGTTGAATTCATTGAGACTTTCCCTTATGTCATTAAACACAAGAAGGGAAAAGAAAATGTTATTGCTGATGCATTGTCTCGTCGCTACACTATGCTTTCACAACTTGACTTCAAAATATTTGGTTTGGAGACCATCAAAGATCAATATGTGCATGATGCTGATTTTAAAGATGTAATGCAGAATTGTAAAGAAGGAAGAATGTGGAACAAGTTTGTTGTTAACGATGGATTTGTGTTTCGTGCTAACAAGCTATGCATTCCATCTAGCTCTGTTCGTCTTTTGTTGTTGCAGGAGGCGCATGGAGGAGGATTAATGGGACACTTTGGCGTGAAGAAGACGGAGGACGTACTTGCTACACATTTCTTTTGGCCAAAGATGAGACGGGATGTTGAGCGTTTTATTGCTCGCTGCACTACATGTCAAAAAGCTAAGTCACGACTCAATCCTCATGGTTTATATATGCCTTTGCCTGTACCTAGTGTTCCTTGGGAGGATATATCTATGGACTTTGTTTTAGGTTTACCTCGAACAAAGAAGGGGAGGGATAGCATATTTGTTGTCGTGGATAGATTCTCGAAAATGGCACACTTTATACCATGTCATAAAAGCGATGATGCTGTTAATGTTGCTGATTTGTTCTTTCGTGAAATTATTCGCTTGGATGGTGTGCCAAATACTATTGTTTCAGATCGTGATACTAAATTTCTTAGCCACTTTTGGAGATGTTTATGGGCTAAGTTGGGGACTAAACTGCTTTTTAGTACTACTTGTCACCCCCAAACTGATGGACAAACTGAAGTAGTCAATAGAACGTTGTCTACTATGCTTAGGGCTGTTTTGAAGAATAATAAGAAAATGTGGGAGGAATGCTTGCCTCATATTGAATTTGCTTATAATCGTTCATTGCATTCTACTACTAAGATGTGCCCTTTTGAAGTTGTGTATGGTTTCCTACCTCGTGCACCTATTGATTTGTTGCCTCTTCCATCTTCGGAGAAGGTTAATTTTGATGCTAAACAACGTGCTGAATTGATTTTAAAAATGCATAACTAAGGAAAACATTGAGCGTATGAATGCTAAATATAAACTTGCTGGAGATAAGGGTAGAAAACATGTTGTGTTTGCACCTGGAGATCTTGTTTGGTTACATTTGCGTAAGGATAGATTTCCTGATTTGCGCAAATCAAAGCTAATGCCACGTGCTGATGGTCCCTTTAAGGTGTTAGAGAAAATAAATGATAATGCATATAAACTTGAGCTGCCTGCAGATTTTGGGGTTAGTCCCACTTTTAACATTGCAGATTTGAAGCCTTATTTGGGTGAGGAAGATGAACTTTCGTCGAGGACGACTTCATTTCAAGAAGGGGAGGATGATGAGGACATCAATACAATTGTTACACCCACAGCCCCCGCTGCTATACATACTGGACCAATTACTAGAGCTCGTGCACGCCAACTAAATTACCAGGTACTTTCGTTTCTTTGTAATGATTCTAATGTTCATGAGAATATGATGCTGCTTAAATTGGATACATTTGTTTTGCTTACAAATGAAGGGCCTAGCTTGGAGAAGGATGAACATTGGAGCAAGAACAAGCATGGAGATGATGGCATGCGCAAGGGAAACAAGAACGGAGTTACAAGTGATGATTTCAGGACTTTGAAGCCACCATAATGGGTGCATGAAGCCTTGGACGAAATATACAAGATGCCACTTCATAAATTTCGTCCCGAGGCTATTTTAGGTGCTGCGTCACCTTATTATTGGGCCAGGCCCATGTAATTTCGAAATACATAAGTATAGGCTATTTTTAGAGTCCGTATGTGTGGGGAAACAAGAGATAGGGTTGATTTCGGACCCCTCCACCAAGGGCCACGAAATTCCCCCCTCTTCCTCCATATATACAGCCCTTAGGGCATCGTTTAGACTTTGGGTTTTGTTTAGATTAAAAGTTCGCCATAGCCGCAACTTCGCGTACTTCGTTTGTGTTCAACGACCAGACAAAGGCGTCACAGAACCCCACCTTGATCAATAAAGCTTTCATCTTATATTCGCAATATCCATATTGCAATCTTAGTTTCTTGCTTGTTCTTCGTTTGCTCGCAGGAAACAGACCCTCGTGGTCAGGTTGATCGTGCTCCGGCGTGGTCAATAACCTCTCGGAGTTGGTTTAGCGATTGCTAAGGCGCGACGTCCTCGCACGTTCGTAGTCGGATCGTCAAAGTCGACTTCCACCAAAGCGATATCCATCATCTTATCGAAAGATCGGGACCCTCACCTCTATCAAGTGGTATCAGATTTCCAGGTTGCTCGGTGAGATTTTACAGTTTTTCGTAGTTTAGATCGAGTCTGTTCTTCATACCTACAGTCCACGAAAAAGCCACAAAAAAAATTAGGGTTAGTTCATCATATCCGAACCAATCTGAGCCTTTGCATAATCTTTTTAGGGTTTTGCTTTGTTGAATTTGCGGTTGCATCGTCGTGTCTAGTTGCTGGTCTTAGAGTCTAGTTGATAGAGGCAAAGGTGTCCCGTCTTTCGATGAGATGGTGGATTTCGCTTTGGTGGAAGTCGACTTTGACGATCCGACTACGAACGTGCGAGGACGTCGCACCTTAGCAATCGCTAAACCAACTCCGAGAGGTTATTGACCACGCCGGAGCACGATCAACCTGACCACGAGGGTCTGTTTCCTGCGAGCAAACGAAGAACAAGCAAGAAACTAAGATTGCAATCTGGATATTGCGAATATAAGATCAAAGCTTTATTGATCAAGGTGGGGTTCTGTGACGCCTTTGTCTGGTCGTTGAACACAAACGAAGTACGCGAAGTTGCAGCTATGGCGAACTTTTAATCTAAACAAAACCCAAAGTCTAAACGATGCCCTAAGGGCTGTATATATGGAGGAAGAGGGGGGAATTTCGTGGCCCTTGGTGGAGGAGTCCGAAATCAACCCTATCTCTTGTTTCCCCACACATACGGACTCTAAAAATAGCCTATACTTATGTATTTCGAAATTACATGGGCCTGGCCCAATAATAAGGTGACGCAGCACCTAAAAGAGCCTCGGGACGAAACTTATGAAGTGGCATCTTGTATATTTCGTCCAAGGCTTCATGCACCCATTATGGTGGCTTCAAAGTCCTGAAATCATCACTTGTAACTCCGTTCTTGTTTCCCTTGCGCATGCCATCATCTCCATGCTTGTTCTTGCTCCAATGTTCATCCTTCTCCAAGCTAGGCCCTTCATTTGTAAGCAAAACAAATGTATCCAATTTAGGCAGCATCATATTCTCATGAACATTAGAATCATTACCAAGAAACGAAAGTACCTGGTAATTTAGTTGGCGTGCACGAGCTCTAGTAATTGGTCCAGTATGTATAGCAGCAGGGGCTGTGGGTGTAACAATTGTATTGATGTCCTCATCATCCTCCCCTTCTTGAAATGAAGTCGTCCTCGACGGAAGTTCATCTTCCTCACCCAAATAAGGCTTCAAATCTGCAATGTTAAAATTGGGACTAACCCCAAAATCTGCAGGCAGCTCAAGTTTATATGCATTATCATTTATTTTCTCTAACACCTTAAAGGGACCATCAGCACGTGGCATTAACTTTGATTTGCGCAAATCAGGAAATCTATCCTTACGCAAATGTAACCAAACAAGATCTCCAGGTGCAAACACAACATGTTTTCTACCCTTATCTCCAGCAAGTTTATATTTAGCATTCATGCGCTCAATGTTTTCCTTAGTTAACTCATGCATTTTTAAAATCAATTCAGCACGTTGTTTAGCATCAAAATTAACCTTCTCCGAAGATGGAAGAGGCAACAAATCAATAGGTGCACGAGGTAGGAAACCATACACAACTTCAAAAGGGCACATCTTAGTAGTAGAATGCAATGAACGATTATAAGCAAATTCAATATGAGGCAAGCATTCCTCCCACATTTTCATATTATTCTTCAAAACAGCCCTAAGCATAGTAGACAACGTTCTATTGACTACTTCAGTTTGTCCATCAGTTTGGGGGTGACAAGTAGTACTAAAAAGCAGTTTAGTCCCCAACTTAGCCCATAAACATCTCCAAAAGTGGCTAAGAAATTTAGTATCACGATCTGAAACAATAGTATTTGGCACACCATGCAAGCGAATAATTTCACGAAAGAACAAATCAGCAACATTAACAGCATCATCGCTTTTATGACATGGTATAAAGTGTGCCATTTTCGAGAATCTATCCACGACAACAAATATGCTATCCCTCCCCTTCTTTGTTCGAGGTAAACCTAAAACAAAGTCCATAGATATATCCTCCCAAGGAACACTAGGTACAGGCAAAAGCATATATAAACCATGAGGATTGAGTCGTGACTTAGCTTTTTGACATGTAGTGCAGCGAGCAATAAAACGCTCAACATCCCGTCTCATCTTTGGCTAAAAGAAATGTGTAGCAAGTTGATGAGGACATCAATACAATTGTTACACCCACAGCCCCTGCTGCTATACATACTGGACCAATTACTAGAGCTCGTGCACGCCAACTAAATTACCAGGTACTTTCGTTTCTTGGTAATGATTCTAATGTTCATGAGAATATGATGCTGCCTAAATTGGATACATTAGTTTTGCTTACAAATGAAGGGCCTAGCTTGGAGAAGGATGAACATTGGAGCAAGAACAAGCATGGAGATGATGGCATGCGCAAGGGGAACAAGAACGGAGTTACAAGTGATGATTTCAGGACTTTGAAGCCACCATAATGGGTGCATGAAGCCTTGGACGAAATATACAAGATGCCACTTCATAAATTTCGTCCCGAGGCTATTTTAGGTGTTGCGTCACCTTATTATTGGGCCAGGCCCATGTAATTTCGAAATACATAAGTATAGGCTATTTTTAGAGTCCGTATGTGTGGGGAAACAAGAGATAGGGTTGATTTCGGACCCCTCCACCAAGGGCCACGAAATTCCCCCCTCTTCCTCCATATATACAGCCCTTAGGGCATCGTTTAGACTTTGGGTTTTGTTTAGATTAAAAGTTCGCCATAGTTGCAACTTCGCGTACTTCGTTTGTGTTCAACGACCAGACAAAGGCGTCACAGAACCCCACCTTGATCAATAAAGCTTTCATCTTATATTCGCAATATCCAGATTGCAATCTTAGTTTCTTGCTTGTTCTTCGTTTGCTCGCAGGAAACAGACCCTCGTGGTCAGGTTGATCGTGCTCCGGCGTGGTCAATAACCTCTCGGAGTTGGTTTAGCGATTGCTAAGGCGCGACGTCCTCGCACGTTCGTAGTCGGATCGTCAAAGTCGACTTCCACCAAAGCGAAATCCACCATCTCATCGAAAGACGGGACACCTTTGCCTCTATCAAGTTGTATTCGGCTTCCCCGATAACTTCCGTAGCGAACATTTAACCATCCACATTGCTCCGTTCCAAAGTGGTTATCAAGCACTACTTGGACACGAAGCTTTTGCTCGCTTTAATGCAATACTGCATTACGCTTCCCTCACGCTCAAGATGCCTGGTCCACGTGGCATCATTACAGTGAACGGAAATATTGAGCGATCTTTGCGCGCCGAAAAGAATGCGATTGCCTTAGCAGCCGCACACTAAAAACGGCCTCACCAACTAAAGCATTCGATAGGTCGTCAAGACCATGGACACGATTAGACGAGTCCGGCACAGCTATATGTAATTCATACCGGATTGAGGGCCACACCCCTATTACAAATACAAGGGGCTCAACGCGCGCATACAAGTGGCAATTTTTTACTCATTTTTAATTATACATGGTTTCTTTAAAAAACCACCTTTGTGCATGACAAGTTTTTCACCTAGGTCCCTCTCTTTTACAGATGACCATCGTGCTACACTCGTCCAGGATACGGCACAATGGAGACACAGGCGTAGACGTGCAGCAGGGACCCGCTCCAAGGATTCTTTTTAGATTAAGACCATGCGTAAACCTTTTTTACTGTCTCTTGTTGATACACATCCCTCGAATTCTCAGCACAATTGAGAAGGATACTGACGTCTTGGCATGTGGCCATGTCAGAATAATGCACGTACCTGGACACAAGGGGCTTCTTACAAAGGGCACTATTTAGGCCCGGTTTATACCATAAAGACCGAATACCTTAGGGAGTGTTCGGCGTCGTGAGTTTGGCCTTATATGCATCAACTCCGAATCATTGTCTTTGGTCAAATGTTGGGTTTGCCCGGCTCCTGTGTTTTGGTGCCTTACGTTCCGCTTTATCGGCTAAGGCAGCACCAAGAGAACTACTGTGATTGTGCCCTGGTTCATCCGGACGAGCACATCAGTAGAGAAAGCCGAAAACTGACTGTCATGATATAGCGTGAGACTGGTCAACCACTCGATGACCTATCAGAATGTTAGAATTCCTCCGCCTTAACGAAGGGCCGTTTTTTGGCCAAACATGTACGCACCCCGAGATCAGGAGAGTGCGGAGCCACCAGGAGCTATCTAGTAGCCCCACTGTCAAACTCCTATGGCTAAGTGAAAGTGTTAAAGCTTATAGTCCGGTTGCCTCGTTCGCTGCGCCATCACCTCCTTATTAGGACCAAGACGTTGGGTTAAGTGTGAATACGTGTTTTCTGCGAACACCCCCGCATTATATGCATGGGGGCTAAAGCCGACGATTGCAATCTTTCAGGTTATACACATGTATACATAAACGGCCGCACAGGAGGCATCATATTACTTTCGGGCAAAAGTATAAATACAGCCTTAATAAATTTCATAAAAACGTTGTGTTTACAATGGGAATACATGTCACTCAAACATAATATTCTTCGAGCACTGGGCCTCTATCAAACGAGCGCTCTCGAGAACTTCTTCAAAATAGTGCTCGGCAGCCACTCGGCCTATGGCCGAACCCTGCGCCGCAACAGTGGTAGCATCCATCTTCGCCCAGTATGCTTTGACACGGCCAAGGGCCATCCGCGAGCCCTCTATACATGCCGACCTCTTCATCGCATTAATGCGCGACACCGCTCCAAGGAACTGCTGCACTAAGCTGAAATAGCTGTTCAGCTTCGGTTTTTTCGGCCACAGGCGATCTACGACGGACCTCATGGCGAGGCCGGACAACCTCTTGAGTTCGGCCCATTCGGCTAGCTGATCAGTCAATGGAAGCGGACACTCTGGAACGTTAAAATGCGACCAAAACAGCTTGTCCACTTCACGATCTGTTTGATCTTGGAAGTATTTGGCCGCATCGACAGCGCTCGCCTTCAAGTCCATATATGCGTCTGCCGAACTCCACAGCTGATCCAGAGGGGCTTACCGCGAATCTCCGAACTTCCTCTGTAGCAAAAAGGGCTTCCCAGCCGCAATATCCCCGGCTTCACGCAGCTCTTCCTTCTTTGCCCTCATAGCAGAGCGTCTTTGGTCGCCACCGCGGCCTTTTCAAGGTCCATCGCCTTCGCTCGGTTTTCTTCTTCAAGGAGCCTGATAGAGGCGGGGGTGTCCCGATCTTTCGATGAGATGATAACTATCGATTTGGTGGAGACGACTTTGACGATCCGACTACAAACGTGCACGACGTTGCGCCTTAGCAATCGCTAAACCAACTCCGAGAGGTTATTGACCACGCTGGAGCACGATCAACCTGACCACGAAGGTCTATTCCTGCAAGCAATCGAAGAACGAGCAAGAATATGATAAAGCAATCTGAATATTGCAAATATATATGAAGTATTGATAATGGTGGGGATCCGGAAGCGGTCTTGGTCTGGTCGTTGGACACAAACGAAGTACACGAAGTTGCAATGGCTAACTTTTAACTAAACAAATCCCAAGGAAAAGCTATTAGATGGATCTACTTATATAGGAGCAAGGGGTGGCGGCCAAGGAGGTGGGAGGACGTCCCAAGGCAGCCTAAAACTAAATCTAGGTCGTACAAGGCCAATGGGCCCAAGTGGAGGTGATGTAACACCTTTGGACTTGTAGTTTGACTCGGATTCTGCTGCAGCATCAGATTGTTTCGTCCACAACTTAACGCTCCGGACGAATTTGAAGGTGATTCCAACTGGGTTGGAAAGTGCACGAAATCTAGTTTCCAACAAAAAAAGAATCACCCAATTCGGAGTCCGTATGAAAAACTTGTGTGCGTTTTGAGTCAGGTGTGTCTGTGCAGTCCGAATCTGAATCCAGAACGTGAGAGACTTGGACTCTATCTTCTCTTGGGCCAAAAGTGACGTGAGAGAACTTTTTGGACAGCAAATAAACATCTCTTTCTTCCTTATCTTCATATGTGGATTGTACAAATGTCCCATACACCTGCAATTAGACAAAACACAAAAGTGTGTGAAGTATTTTTGTTCTGGATAACATAAATAGATTATTGAATAGTTTGCACTAGAAATCACGTGACAAATATGCATATATGCAATATTTTTGGTCATATCCAAGGTAGTCATGTCCTCATCAGAGACGGCAGCGGTCGGCAGTGTCTTTTAACTTTACAACCATCTTGCCCATTTTATCTTTGCTCTCGCAATGTGCAGCCTTTTCGGCTCTTAACTATTCAGCCGCCTTTAAAGCGGCCGCATTACTAATTCTTGCTTGTTCCTTGGCTCGGGCAAGTTCCGCCCGAAGGGTCTCCACAGTGGTAGCTCCGTCTATAGTCACAACATATTAAAGATACTGTCATCATGCTGCTCTTATTATGTGACATTCACCAGAAAACATTACTTACCCTGTGATTCATCAAGCTGCTTGTTAACAAGCTCAATGTCGGCGTCTGCCGCATCCAGTTGCCGCTTTAATTCGGCAAACTCACTAGTCCGGCTAGCCACCAGAGCTTCCACCACCTGCACATAAAGGCAGTCTGGTTATTGCCTGGGACTATGATCCTCTGTTCGCCGTCGTTCTCGACGACAACCAGAGTCTCAGGGGCTACTATCTACACAGGGCACACCTAACATGTGTGGTACTATCAAATATCATTTCACGTACCTCAAAGCCTGTTAGTAGAGTCATAAAGGCTTCATGTAATCCACTTTCGGCGGACGAAATTCTTTCCATCACCGTACCCATTAGCGTACGGTGTTCTTCTAAGATGGCCGCTCGCTCCAACAGCTCCCTCAGAACGTCCGACCGCATACCAGACGGTGCCGAACTCTTTTGTTTTGTCTCTTCGAGAGCCGGACGTTGGGGACTTCGGGTGACTATGGGATTATCTTCTGGCCTCACCGGATCCGGAGAGGCCCTCCGTGATGACACTTCGGGGTCGCCCGCTTCTTGAGCGGAGGAGTCCGGGAGAGGCGTTTCGCTCTTCATCATCTCCGGAAGAAGATCCCCCGAAGACGAGCTCAGCTGAGAAGGGCTAAGACCCGAACTGCATGATATATCTGGCGGTTATTCTCCTCAGAGGAAAGGTAGTATACCTTCACTATTAAAGTATTTTTTGAATCACTTACGACTCGTTGGAGGGCTGATCCTCCCGCGGACTTTGTGTGGCAAGAGCACCCCTCGAGGCAGGACCCTCTGTTGGAGACTTCTTCTCTCGTTTGGAGGCCTCGGCTTCCAGATCCTCAGAAGCGGTCCTCTTCCGCCCCCGGTTATCCTCCTTTGTGTAGGTGCTCATTCCCTCGGTTGGAACAGGCAATGATGGGGGCCCGCTTTCGCCCATATTATTCCCCACTGTATCTTCCTTCGAGGGCTCCGGGCAAGGTGCGAGCTCGAGCATCTTTTCCAGCACTGGATTTTCCAAACCCTCAGGGAGGGGGCCCGAACACCGAATCATCTTCGCTTTTGTTAGCCAGTCCTGGTCAAAGAGCGATTTCTCAGAGATGACGTCGTGATGAATAAAAGACGGTGTGTTCGGCTAGAGGATTACTTACTTGTTCGGTGACGCGGTTACTGCTCAGGCCCACGTCCTCGGTAGTGTCCGGACACTCTATTTGAGGTCCGAAGAATGACTTGTACATTTCCTCGTGCGTCAGGCCGGGGAAACTTTGAATAGCATGCAGTCCTTCTGGGTTGAACTCCCATAAGAGAAGGGGCCGCAGTTTGCAGGGCTGGACTCGACGAACCAACATAACTTGCACTACCACAACCAAATTAAAATCTCCCTCGAAGAGATCTTGAATGCGGCTTTGCAGTATAGGCACGTTCTTGGCTGGACCCTAGCTCAATCCTCTGCTAATCCATGACATCAGTTGTGGTGGGGGGCCCGAGCGGAAAGCGGGGGCAGCCGCCCACTTGGCACTTCTAGGAGCCATGATGTAAAACCACTCCCGTTGCCATAATTCGGACACCTCTCGAAAGGAACCTTTCGGCCATGGAGCTCCTGCCATCTTGCTTATTGACGCGCCTCCGCACGCTGCATGTTGCCCCTCGATCATCTTCGGCTTCACTTCAAAGGTCTTGAGCCATAGGCCGAAGTGAGGGGTAATGCGGAGGAAGGCCTCACACACGACAATAAATGTCGAGATGTGGAGAAAGGAGTCTGGAGCTAGATCGTGGAAATCTAGCCCGTAATAGAACATCAAACCCCCGACGAAGGGATCCAGAGTGAGGCCTAGGCCTCGGAGGAAGTGGGAGATGAACACGACATTCTCGTTGGGTTCGGGAGTGGGGACGACCTGCCCTCGAGCAGGCAGCCGATGCGAAACCTCGGTGGTCAAGTATCTGGCCTCCCTCAACTTCTTGATATCCTCTTCCGTGATGGAGGAGGGCATCCATCGGCCTTAAAGGCTGGATCCGGACATGATTGAAGATCCGGAGCACCTGACCTGGGCTTTGGGTGTTAGAACTCAAGGCAGGGGAGGGGTTCGATTGAGCACGAGAGGGAAAAAGCGAAAACCTTGTCCCTTTATAAAGAGGGTGAATATCAAGCGTCCTCACCGTGACCGTTTGGACTTGCCTATAATCTAGGAGTCCTAGACATGGTTGGGTTACCCACGACCGTATTAATGAGAATACCGTAATTGGGGGAACATGATCTCTGCTTTGACAAGACATGTCAAGAAACCGCCTCGCATTATGTGTGGAGCTGGTTGAAGAAAAACGGTTCGAATAAGCACCGGGCCATGGCATAATGTCATGTTGCCAAAACGTGTGAGCGGATTAGGATTTGTGGAAATATTATTCTCTACGGTGGTAGGTGGAACTTATTTTGCAGAGCCGGACACTATCCTTGTGTTCAAAATCTTCTATGAAGTATTCGGAGGAGGAACCCGCCTTGCAATGCCGAAGACAATCTGCGCGCCGGACTCGTCATCATTGAAGCCTGGTTCAGGGGCTACCGAGGGAGTCCTGGATTAGGGGGTGTCCGGATAGCCGGACTATAACCTTTGGCCGGACTCTCGGACTATGAAGATACAAGATTGAAGAGTTCGTCCCGTGTCCGGATGGGACTTTCCTTGGCGTGGAAGGCAAGCTTGGCAATACGTATATGTAGATCTCCTCCCATTGTAACCGACTCTGTGTAACCCTAGCCCTCTCCGGTGTCTATATAAACCGGAGGGTTTTAGTCCATAGGACGAACAACAATCATACCATAGGCTAGCTTCTAGGGTTTAGCCTCTCTGATCTCATGGTAGATCTACTCTTGTACTACCCATATCATCAATATTAATCAAGCAGGACGTAGGGTTTTACCTCCATCAAGAGGGCCCGAACCTGGGTAAAACATTGTGTCCCCTGCCTCTTATTACCATCTGGGCTAGACGCACAGTTCGGGACCCCCTACCCGAGATCCGCCGGTTTTGACACCGACAATCGTCGTGGGAAGTAGCGGTTCACGCGACGGTAGTTAAACTTGACCTTTGCGTTACACGGGTCTTCGGCGACGGTCGGCGTACATGGTTCGGAGTGGTACTTGCATGTTTGGACTTGTCAGTCTTGATTCTTGCGACGGTAGCGGTATACGTCTTGTTTTCGGAGAGGTACTTGGGGTCATTTGAACTTGTCGGTCTCGTCATCTCAAAGGGGTGCTTGACGTTCTTAGCGATTCCGAAGACGACGATAGAGGTACACTTGTTGTAGGGGTACTTGTCGGATCCACGGTGACGGTAGAGGTACAAACGTTCTCGCGGTACTTGGGTCATCGTGGAACTTGGCACATCCAAAGGGTACTTGACGGGTCCGAGGTCTCCGGCCGTGATGGAACTTGGCGAATCCCGAAGCGTTCTTGACGATCCAAAATGGCACAAGTGAGATGCACATCCATGGAGTCTTCCCGCTTGGGCTCTCAGGTGACTGAAGGCGCCAGCGAGCGCAAGAGATGCAGGGAGCAGCATCAGCTCTAGGAACTTGACGTGACGACGAAGCCGACAGCAAGGAGAAAAGAGCAGGGGCACGCCGGAGTAGCTGGTGGCGCCTGGTCACCGGCGAGGAGATGAGTGCGGGGTCGGGTGGTTCTGCGGGGGTACTCGGGGCCTGACAGCGGCATGGCGCGGGCGCCGGGGCCGCCGAAGTTGGCCCCTCAGGTGGTGGCGCGGGGAGGACTCGGCCGTGAGTAGACGAGCTCAACCACCAGGGTCGCGCGGCGGGGCGAAGTGGCATCCGTGCGTCGAGGCGGGGTGCGGCGGACATGGAGGTGGGGTGCAGCACAGCGGCAAGACGACGACGACTGCAGGGCGCCGGTGGCAGGCCGGATCGAGGAGGAAGGAGGCGAAGGGATCGGGATCGGGCAGATGAGAGGTGCGCGAGGGGATCTAGCGGGGCTCGTGCGAGGAGAAGCAAGAGGAGAGGTGGCGCGACGTACGGGAGATATGTGATCGAGAGGTTGCTGCGCGAGGGAGATGGGGATCGAGGAGATAAGTGGGATCGAGGGAGATGGGTCATGGGCGAGAGGAGTGGTCGAACGCAGTACCTCCTCTCTTGGCGGCGCGAGGGGCAGATCGAGATGGAGAGGTTCGCTAGGCCTAGTGTTAGGTCCGGTGCGGGCTGGGCCTGACCGGCTAGAGTGGGGAGGCCCAAGTGTGCTGGCTGATGGGCTTAGAGGTAAATGGCCGTCCTGGCTCCCTCTTCTCACTCCTCTTCTCACCCTTTTCAAAACAGAAAATAAAGAGAACGAAAAAGGGAAGAAAAGAAAGGTTAGAGAAAGAGTTTGGGCACGGGGATAATTTTTACGGACTCATAAAAAATGTGCACGGTCCACGAAAATTAGGGGAGACATGATTGAAAGATGTCATTCAAAAACATTTGAATTTAATTCAAATGGGTTTGAACTAGGGCTTGGTTATAGAAATGTCTAAAAATGTTGAGGTTTTAGGAGGAGCCTCGATAAACAAGATGAGAGATATTGGCAAGGTTTGAAGGTCAAACTCGAAGAGGAATATACATGAGGAATTATTTGCACGTGTGTTACGATGATTCCAAAATAATGGAAAATTTATAATAGCTCCCTAAATATTAGGAGGATAAAGTCATAAAGAGAAGTCACTCTTCCCTCGATTTAAATGGATCGAAGATCCATACAATTTATTTATAAAAGTTATAAGATTAATGAAATGATGGCATGATGACATGATGCAATGCAAAAATAAAAGGGCAGGCACAAATGAAACACACGGCAAAACCCGGAACATATGGAAGTCTTCTCGAGCATCGGTCTTGGGGCGTTACAATCTTCTCCTATATGAAGTCTTTCGTCGAGAAAAAAAATAAGAAGCAACCTTTCGGGACGAAACTCCGCCGCCACGAGGCGGAACCTTGGTGGATCCAATCTAGAGCTCCGGCAGAGCTGTTCTGCCGAGGAAACTTCCCTCCCAGAGGGGGAAATCATTGCTATCGTCAACACCAGTGCTCCTCTCATCGGGAGAGGGCAATCTCCATCAACATCTTCATCAGCACCATCTCATCTCAAAACCCTAGTTCATCTCTTGTATCCAATTCTTGTCTCCAAGTCTGGGATTGGTGCTAGTAGGTTGCTAGTGGTGTTAATTACTCCTTGTAGTTGATGCTAGTTGGTTTAATTGGTGGAAGATCATATGTTCAGATCCTATATGCATATTAATACTCCTCTGATTATGAACATGTTTATGCTTTGTGAGTAGTTATGTTTGTTCCTGAGGACAAGGGAGAAGTCTTGCTATTAGTAGTCATGTGAATTTGGCATTCGTTCGATATTTTGATGAGATGTATGTTGTCTAGCCTCTAGTGGTGTTATGTGAACGTCGACTACATAACACTTCACCATTATTTGGGCCTAGAGAAAGGCATTGGGAAGTAATAAGTAGATGATGGGTTGCTAGAGTGACAGAAGCTTAAACCTTATTTTATGCGTTGCTTCGTAAGGGGGTGATTTGGATCCATATGTTTCATGCTATGGTTAGGTTTACCTTAATACTTTTCTTGTAGTTGCGTATGCTTGCAATAGAGGTTAGTCATAAGTGGGATGCTTGTCCAAGTAAGGGCAGTACCCAAGCACCGGTCCACCCACATGTCAAATTATCATAGTACCGAACGTGAATCATATGAACGTGATGAAAACTAGCTTGACGATATTCCCATGTGTCCTCGGGAGCACTTTTCCTTACATAAGAGTTTGTCCAGGCTTGTCCTTTGCTACAAAAAGGATTGGGCCACCTTGCTGCACTTTATTTACTTTTGTTATTTGTTGCTCGTTACAAATTATCTCATCACAAAACTATCTGTTACCACTTATTTCAGTACTTGCAGAGAATACCTTGCTGAAAACCGTTTATCATTTCCTTCTGCTCCTCGTTGGGTTCGACACTCTTACTTATCGAAAGGACTACGATAGATCCCCTATACTTGTGGGTCATCAGTTTCGGAGCTCTCCTCCAAGGGCCACGAAATTCCCCCCTCTTCCTCCACATAGGGCGTCGTTTAGACTTTGGGTTTTGTTTAGATTAAAAGTTTGCCATAGCTGCAACTTTGCGTAGTTCGTTTGTGTCCAACGACCAGACCAAGACGTCACAGAACCCCACCTTCATCAATTAAGCTTTCCTCTTATATTCGCAATATCCAGATTGCAATTTCAATTTCTTGCTTGTTCTTCGATGCTTGCAGGAAATAGACCCTTGTGGTCAGGTTGATCGTGCTCCGGCGTGGTCAATAACCTCTCGGAGTTGGTTTAGCGAATGCTAAGGCGCGACATACTCGCACGTTCGTAGTCAGATTGTCAAAGTCGACTTCCACCAAAACGATAGCCACCATCTCATCGAAATATCGGGCCCCTCGCCTCTATCAAGTGGTATTAGATTTTCAGGTTGCTCGGTGAGATTTTATAGTTTTTCATAGTTTAGATCGAGTCTGTTCTTCATACCTATAGTTCACGAAATAGCCACAAAAAAATTAGGGTTAGTTCATCATATCCGAACCAATCTGAGCCATTGCATAATCTTTTTAGGGTTTTGCATTGTTGAGTTTGCGGTTGCATCGTCGTGTCTAGTTGCTGGTCTTAGTGTCTAGTCCTTTAGAGTTTCGAGTTCTGTTCACAAGTAGTCACGCCACCGTCGCATCATCATCATCACCGCTGCCATATACCACCATCATCATCACCCCTGCCATATACCACCATCGTCATCACCGCTGCCATATACCACCATCATCATCACTGCTGCCATATACCACATATCCACCGCCATCACGCCAATCCGAGTCCACCTGCAACATATATCCGCCACCAGTCTGAGTTCCACCAGATTCATCGCCGCCACCAGTCCGAGTTCCACTAGATTCATCTCTGCCACCAGTCCTAGTCCGAGTCCAGTATTTTGTTACTCTGTTTTGGATTTCCAGATCACGCGGTACTCCGAGTCGTGATAGAGCAGGACTCCCGAACTTCCGTGCTACCCGCAGAAGAAAAATAGTTCCAAACTAAAAAAATAGTCTGGAAAATTATGGCTAGGCAGTTTTTGGACCATTTGTAGAATTTTTCGAATTTTTTTTGTTGCGGAGCGAAAAAAGTGCAAAAAAGTGAAAAAAGAAGAAAAAATCAGAGCGTGCTCCTCCCTTGTTTACGTACAACGTCGTGATTTTGTTAGTGTTCTCGGCTCGCGTCTCTAGCACGGTCTAGCCTAGGACCAACACAGTACCGTCGTTGAGCGTTTATTCAACTTTGCATCTCTGAATTGATTATTGCTGACCCTTTTTGCTACCATATCATAAGCCTTCCCAGCTCCACATACATCTACGTCGTGCGTTTGACTCTCCCTGGTAATCGCTCTATCCAAGCTTTGAGAGTTTTGACTACGACGGTTGCCGATCACCGCCTGCTGCTGGGTAAGAACTGGTAAGAATTTGAGATTTGCTTGACGGATTTGTGACACCCACCACCACCTCTTGTTAGTAGTCTGTAGGATCATATTCTTGTGTGTTTCTATTGTTGCTAACCATGGCAGGATCACAAGCCGACGAGACTGACTGGGAGAACATGACGAATAAGGAGTTGCATGATAAATTTCAGCAAATGATGAGTGGACAGGTGAAAGATGTGCTAAATAGATTTGAAGAGGCCGTGGAGAAGATAGATGGCATGGAGAAGACGTTCGAAACAAAGCTCGATAACAAGTTTAATGAATTGCTCGTGCGTCTTCCACCACCACCACCGGCTGCCCCTAACGCACCTCTACAACAACAACAACAACAACAACAACAACAACAACAACAAGAACAACAACAACAACAACAACAACAACAACAACAACAACAACAACAACAACAACAACAACAACAACAACAACAATGTCGCTTTTCAAATCAAGTGGGACGAGCACAACACATTCCCATTGACCCTGGGCAAAATTCGGGTGCCGCTGTTGATGCTTCTGTCGCTCCTGCTGCTACTGCAGAGATGGAGGACCATTACGAGGATGAGATTGATCAAAATTAGAACTACGTGCAATCACCACCACCACCACCACCAGGTCGTCTTCAGGTATATCATCGCAACGGTAGGTGATGCGGAGCATCCTACAATCACCCCCATATACACTCGAGCATAGGCCATTGGGCACAAGGTGAACTCGCTCCTTTCCGAATCTTCCCTTTCCGCACATAAGACATGGATGCTACTTCAAGCGTGGACCTTGTGCATACTCAGGTACACCCGAGGAGACCAAGGAGAGCCCAAGGACCAAGTCCAAGTGTGTGCGGGAGCGAAGGAAGGAGAAGGAAGAAGAGCCAGCTTCTACAGGCCCCGGGCATCCGGACCAGCCCGGACATCCGGCCCTACCCTCGGAAATATGGCCCCTTCCTATCCAGAGAGCTCCGGAAGTGACCCCGACAGCCCGGACATCCGGCCCCATGCCCCAGACATTCGACACCTCATGAAGCCCCGGACATCTGGCCCCTTCGCCCGGAAATCCGGAGCACGCTAACAAGAGAGCAGAAGAATCGGGCAACTCCAGCCCGGACATGCGGCCAGAGGCCCGGACAACTGGCTCTTCATGAGCCACCGGACATCCGGCCCCCAGCCCGGACATCCGGCACCTGCCTGTGCGCAGAGATCGGGCCAAGGGCCCATGTATCCCCCCTCTCACTTACCCCTTCGTGGGCTAGCACTATATATACTCCCCACCTCCTCCTAGTTCGAGTTAGCATTGGTTTAGCTGATATTTAGAGATAGAGCTATGCTCATCCACATCGGATCTACTCCACGAGAGAGACCACGACCTCTACGGAGAAGATCCCTTTGGATTCAAGACCTCCTTTTGGAGAAGAACTCAAGACCTCCTCATGTAGAAGATCGGTTACCTCTTGTATCGTCCGTTGTTGACTTTGGATCTTGTATGTTTCTTTGTGTTCATGGATCTAGCACATGTGTGATTGTTCTTGTTGGTTTGGGTGATTCTCTTGTGTTTCCCTTCGTGTTTCTCCTCGTGATTTCCTTCGTGTTCTTCGTGTTCTGATGAGGACATCAATACAATTGTTACATCCACAGCCCCTGCTGCTATACATACTGGACCAATTACTAGAGCTCGTGCACGCCAACTAAATTACCAGGTACTTTTGTTTCTTGGTAATGATTCTAATGTTCATGAGAATATGATGCTGCCTAAATTGGATACATTTGTTTTGCTTACAAATGAAGGGCCTAGCTTGGAGAAGGATGAACATTGGAGCAAGAACAAGCATGGAGATGATGGCATGCGCAAGGGGAACAAGAACGGAGTTACAAGTGATGATTTCAGGACTTTGAAGCCACCATAATGGGTGCATGAAGCCTTGGACGAAATATACAAGATGCCACTTCATAAATTTCGTCCCGAGGCTATTTTAGGTGCTGCGTCACCTTATTATTGGGCCAGGCCCATGTAATTTCGAAATACATAAGTATAGGCTATTTTTAGAGTCCGTATGTGTGGGGAAACAAGAGATAGGGTTGATTTCGGACCCCTCCACCAAGGGCCACGAAATTCCCCCCTCTTCCTCCATACATACAGCTCTTAGGGCATCGTTTAGACTTTGGGTTTTGTTTAGATTAAAAGCTCGCCATAGCTGCAACTTCGCGTACTTCGTTTGTGTTCAACGACCAGACAAAGGCGTCACAGAACCCCACCTTGATCAATAAAGCTTTCATCTTATATTCGCAATATCCAGATTGCAATCTCAGTTTCTTGCTTGTTCTTCGTTTGCTCGCAGGAAACAGACCCTCGTGGTCAGGTTGATCGTGCTCCGGCGTGGTCAATAACCTCTCGGAGTTGGTTTAGCGATTGCTAAGGCGCGACGTCCTCGCACGTTCGTAGTCGGATCGTCAAAGTCAACTGCCACCAAAGCGATATCCATCATCTCATTGAAAGACGTTCGTAGTCGGATCGTCAAAGAATTTGAGCAGCAAATGAAGCCTAATAATAAACCATCTAGTGTTGCTTCTGAAATTAAATTGAAAAGTGCATGTTTATTTGCCACCAAATCTGATATTGATGAGCTAGATTTCGGCAAATCTGTTTGCTATGCTTTTGTGTGCAAAGAGGCATTATTTTCATTCGAGGACGTGCCTTCCTCTTTGCCTCCTGCTGTCACTAACATTTTGCAGGAGTTCGCTGACGTCTTTCCACAAGACGTGCCACCGGGATTACCGCCTATTCGAGGGATTGAGCATCAGATTGACTTAATTCCCGGTGCTTCACTGCCAAACCGTGCACCATACCGTACCAATCCAGAGGAGACGAAGGAGATTATGCGTCAAGTACAAGAGCTTCTCGACAAAGGTTATATACGTGAATCCCTTAGTCCTTGTGTTGTTCCTATTATTCTAGTGCCGAAAAAGGATGGTACATCACGTATGTGTGTTGATTGTAGAGGCATTAATAATATTACTATTCGTTATCGTCATCCTATTCCTAGGCTAGATGATATGCTTGATGAATTGAGTGGCTCTACAACATTCTCCAAAGTTGATTTGCGTAGTGGATACCATCAAATTCGTATGAAGTTGGGGGATGAATGGAAAACAGCATTTAAAACTAAGTTTGGATTATATGAGTGGTTAGTCATGCCTTTTGGGTTAACTAATGCGCCTAGTACCTTCATGAGACTAATGAACGAAGTTTTACGTGCTTTCATTGGACGATTTGTGGTAGTCTATTTTGATGATATACTGATTTATAGCAGATCTTTGGAAGAACATTTGGAACATTTACGTGTTGTTTTAATTGCTCTACGTGATGCACGTTTGTTTGGTAACCTTGGGAAGTGCACCTTTTGCACCGACCGAGTATCTTTTCTTGGCTATGTTGTTACTCCACAGGGAATTGAAGTTGACAAAGCCAAGATTGAAGCTATTGAGAGTTGGCCGCAGCCCAAAACGGTCACACAAGTGAGGAGTTTTCTTGGCCTCGCTGGATTCTATAGGCGTTTTGTGAGAGATTTCAGCACCATTGCTGCACCTCTCAACGAGCTTACAAAGAAGGATGTGCCTTTTGTTTGGGGTACCGCACAGGAAGAAGCCTTCACGGTATTGAAAGATAAGTTGACACATGCTCCTTTACTCCAACTTCCTGATTTTAATAAGACTTTTGAGCTTGAATGTGATGCTAGTGGAATTGGATTAGGAGGTGTGTTATTACAAGATGGCAAACCTGTTGCATACTTTTCTGAAAAATTGAGTGGGCCTAGTCTGAATTATTCTACTTATGATAAAGAATTATATGCTCTTGTTCGGACTTTAAAAACATGGCAACATTATTTATGGCCCAAAGAATTTTTTATACATTCTGATCATGAATCTTTGAAACATATTAAAAGTCAAGCTAAATTGAATCGTAGACATGCTAAATGGGTTGAATTCATTGAGACTTTCCCTTATGTCATTAAACACAAGAAGGGAAAAGAAAATGTTATTGCTGATGCATTGTCTCGTCGCTATACTATGCTTTCACAACTTGACTTCAAAATATTTGGTTTGGAGACCATCAAAGATCAATATGTGCATGATGCTGATTTTAAAGATGTAATGAAGAATTGTAAAGAAGGAAGAATGTGGAACAAGTTTGTCGTTAACGATGGATTTGTGTTTCGTGCTAACAAGTTATGCATTCCAGCTAGCTCCGTTCGTCTTTTGTTGTTGCAGGAAGCGCATGGAGGAGGATTAATGGGACATTTTGGCATGAAGAAGACGGAGGACGTACTTGCTACACATTTCTTTTGGCCAAAGATGAGACGGGATGTTGAGCGTTTTATTGCTCGATGCACTACATGTCAAAAAGCTAAGTCACGACTCAATCCTCATGGTTTATATATGCCTTTGCCTGTACCTAGTGTTCCTTGGGAGGATATATCTATGGACTTTGTTTTAGGTTTACCTCGAACAAAGAAGGGGAGGGATAGCATATTTGTTGTCGTGGATAGATTCTCGAAAATGGCACACTTTATACCATGTCATAAAAGCAATGATGCTGTTAATGTTGCTGATTTGTTCTTTCGTGAAATTATTCGCTTGCATGGTGTGCCAAATACTATTGTTTCAGATCGTGATACTAAATTTCTTAGCCACTTCTGGAGATGTTTATGGGCTAAGTTGGGGACTAAACTTCTTTTTAGTACTACTTGTCACCCCCAAACTGATGGACAAACTGAAGTAGTCAATAGAACGTTGTCTACTATGCTTAGGGCTGTTTTGAAGAATAATAAGAAAATGTGGGAGGAATGCTTGCCTCATATTGAATTTGCTTATAATCGTTCATTGCATTCTACTACTAAGATGTGCCCTTTTGAAGTTGTGTATGGTTTCCTACCTCGTGCACCTATTGATTTGTTGCCTCTTCCATCTTCGGAGAAGGTTAATTTTGATGCTAAACAACGTGCTGAGTTGATTTTAAAAATGCATGAGTTAACTAAGGAAAACATTGAGCGTATGAATGCTAAATATAAACTTGCTGGAGATAAGGGTAGAAAACATGTTGTGTTTGCACCTGGAGATCTTGTTTGGTTACATTTGCGTAAGGATAGATTTCCTGATTTGCGCAAATCAAAGCTAATGCCACGTGCTGATGGTCCCTTTAAGGTGTTAGAGAAAATAAATGATAATGCATATAAACTTGAGCTGCCTGCAGATTTTGGGGTTAGTCCCACTTTTAACATTGCAGATTTGAAGCCTTATTTGGGTGAGGAAGATGGACTTCCGTCGAGGACGACTTCATTTCAAGAAGGGGAGGATGATGAGGACATCAATACAATTGTTACACCCACAGCCCCTGCTGCTATACATACTGGACCAATTACTAGAGCTCGTGCACGCCAACTAAATTACCAGGTACTTTTGTTTCTTGGTAATGATTCTAATGTTCATGAGAATATGATGCTGCCTAAATTGGATACATTTTTTTTGCTTACAAATGAAGGGCCTAGCTTGGAGAAGGATGAACATTGGAGCAAGAACAAGCATGGAGATGATGGCATGCGCAAGGGGAACAAGAACGGAGTTACAAGTGATGATTTCAGGACTTTGAAGCCACCATAATGGGTGCATGAAGCCTTGGACGAAATATACAAGATGCCACTTCATAAATTTCGTCCCGAGGCTATTTTAGGTGCTGCGTCACCTTATTATTGGGCCAGGCCCATGTAATTTCGAAATACATAAGTATAGGCTATTTTTAGAGTCCGTATGTGTGGGGAAACAAGAGATAGGGTTGATTTCGGACTCCTCCACCAAGGGCCACGAAATTCCCCCCCTCTTCCTCCATATATACAGCCCTTAGGGCATCGTTTAGACTTTGGGTTTTGTTTAGATTAAAAGTTCGCCATAGCTGCAACTTCGCGTACTTCGTTTGTGTTCAACGACCAGACAAAGGCGTCACAGAACCCCACCTTGATCAATAAAGCTTTCATCATATATTCGCAATATCCAGATTGCAATCTTAGTTTCTTGCTTGTTCTTCGTTTGCTCGCAGGAAACAGACCCTCGTGGTCAGGTTGATCGTGCTCCGGCATGGTCAATAACCTCTCGGAGTTGGTTTAGCGATTGCTAAGGCGCGACGTCCTCGCACGTTCGTAGTCGGATCGTCAAAGTCGACTTCCACCAAAGCGAAATCCACCATCTCATCGAAAGACGGGACACCTTTGCCTCTATCACGTGCTGATGGTCCCTTTAAGGTGTTAGAGAAAATAAATGATAATGCATATAAACTTGAGCTGCCTGCAGATTTTGGGGTTAGTCCCACTTTTAACATTGCAGATTTGAAGCCTTATTTGGGTGAGGAAGATGAACTTCCGTCGAGGACGACTTCATTTCAAGAAGGGGAGGATGATGAGGACATCAATACAATTGTTACACCCACAGCCCCTGCTGCTATACATACTGGACCAATTACTAGAGCTCGTGCACGCCAACTAAATTACCAGGTACTTTCGTTTCTTGGTAATGATTCTAATGTTCATGAGAATATGATGCTGCCTAAATTGGATACATTTGTTTTGCTTACAAATGAAGGGCCTAGCTTGGAGAAGGATGAACATTGGAGCAAGAACAAGCATGGAGATGATGGCCTGCGCAAGGGGAACAAGAACGGAGTTACTAGTGATGATTTCAGGACTTTGAAGCCACCATAATGGGTGCATGAAGCCTTGGACGAAATATACAAGATGCCACTTCATAAATTTCGTCCCGAGGCTATTTTAGGTGCTGCGTCACCTTATTATTGGGCCAGGCCCATGTAATTTCGAAATACATAAGTATAGGCTATTTTTAGAGTCCGTATGTGTGGGGAAACAAGAGATAGGGTTGATTTCGGACCCCTCCACCAAGGGCCACGAAATTCCCCCCTCTTCCTCCATATATACAGCCCTTAGGGCATCGTTTAGACTTTGGGTTTTGTTTAGATTAAAAGTTCGCCATAGCTGCAACTTCGCGTACTTCGTTTGTGTTCAACGACCAGACAAAGGCGTCACAGAACCCCACCTTGATCAATAAAGCTTTCATCTTAAATTCGCAATATCCAGATTGCAATCTTAGTTTCTTGCTTGTTCTTCGATTGCTCGCAGGAAACAGACCCTCGTGGTCAGGTTGATCATGCTCCGGCATGGTCAATAACCTCTCGGAGTTGGTTTAGCAATTGCTAAGGCGCGACGTCCTCGCACGTTCGTAGTCGGATCGTCAAAGTCGACTTCCACCAAAGCGAAGTCCACCATCTCATCGAAAGACGGGACACCTTAGCCTCTATCAAGTGGTATCAGATTTCCAGGTTGCTCGGTGAGATTTTACAGTTTTTCGTAGTTTAGATCGAGTCTATTCTTCATACCTACAGTCCACGAAAAAGCCACACAAAAAAAATTAGGGTTAGTTCATCATATCCGAACCAATCTGAGCCTTTGCATAATCTTTTTAGGGTTTTGCTTTGTTGAATTTGCGGTTGCATCGTCGGTCTAGTTGCTGGTCTTAGAGTCTAGTCTTTTAGAGTTTCGAGTTCTGGTCATAAGTTGTCACGCCGCCGCCGCACCATCATCATCGCCCCTGCCATCTACCACCACCGCTCCGAATCCGTATCCATATACCACCACCAATCCGTGCCCATATACCAGCACCGATCCATATCCATATACTACCACCGCTACCACCACCGCTGCCATATACCACCACCATATATCCACCACCAATCCGAGTTCCTTGCTTATTAGGTTTGTTTTCGGGATCCATCTAGATTCCGATTCGTGTTTCCTTGCCGGGTAGCCACGCTCCGTTTAGGCCCAAAATTTTTCGAAAACGCATTTTTCGAAAAAATTTCTGGCTATCCTATTTTTAGGTGTTCTGAGTGTTTTGAGACAGGTGCCATTATTGGAAGTTTTTTTTGACCCGTTTCCAGTTTTTGGGTCCGGGCAGTCAAAAAAAAATTGGTCGAAAAAATTTCGTGCCCATCCTGTCAGTTTGAGCTAAGAAGAGTTTTGAGACACTCGCCATTATAGTGATTTTTCGCAAAAAAAAAAAAGCAGCGCAAAAAAAAAGAGCGCAAAAAAAAAAGAGCGAAAAAAAAATCCAGAGTGTGCTTTTCCCTTGTTTACGTGCCGCGCCGTGATTTTGTTAGTGTTCTAGGCTCGCGTCTCTAGCACAGTCTAGCCTAGGACCAGCACAGTACCGTCGTTGAGCGTTTATTCAACTTTGCATCTCTGAATTGCTTATTGCTGACCCTTTTTGCTACCATATTATAAGCCTTCCCAGCTCCACATACATCTACGTCGTGCGTTTGACTCTCCCTGGTAATCGCTCTATCCAAGCTTTGAGAGTTTTTGACTACAACGGTTGCCGATCACCGCCTGCTGCTGGGTAAGAACTGGTAAGAATTTGAGATTTGCTTGAAGGATTTGTGACACCCACCACCACCACTTGTTCGTAGTCTGTAGGATCATATTCTTGTGTGTTTCTATTGCTGCTAACCATGCCAGGATCACAAGCCGACGAGATTGACTGGGAGAATTTATCGAACAAGGAGCTTCATGATAAGTTTCAGCAAATGATGACTGAACAGGTGCAAGATGTGCTGAACAATTTTGAAGAGGCCATGGAGAAGATCACTGGCCTTGAGAAGACGTTCGAAACAAAGCTCGATAACAAGTTTAATGAATTGCTCGCGCGTCTTCCACCACCACCACCCGCTGCACCTAACGCACCTCTCCAACAACAACAACAACGACTACCTCCACGTCGCGAAGCAGACCTCCGCCGAGCAAGCCGTGTTCCTCTTGCGTTTGGCCAAACTGTTGGTGCTGCTGTTGATACTTCTGTGGCTCCTGCTGCTGATGCGGAGGAGGATGATTATGTGGGAGATTATGATGATGAGGTTGATCAAAATCAACACTACGTGCAGCCACCTGTACCACCACCAGCAGGTCGACCTCAGGTATATATTCGTAATGGTAGGCCTGCACCACCACCTCAGGTACGAGATGATGTCCATATTCCTAAACTAAAATTGAATATTCCACCATTTGAGGGTAGATATGTTCCTGATATATATCTTACTTGGGAGTTAGAAACTGAACAACGATTTACATGTTTACAATATCCTGAGGAGAGACGAGTTGCTGCTGCTGTTTGTGCTTTCACTAGTTTTGCATGTGTATGATGGTCTGAACATTGTAGATTATATCCTATTCCAACTACTTGGGCTGCTTTGAAAACTGCTATGCGTACGCGTTGGGTTCCACCATATTATCAACGTGAATTGCTTCAAAAATTGCAGCATTTAAGACAAGGGAAAAATTCTGTAGAAGAATATTATCAGGAATTACAAACTGGCATGATTAGATGTGGTATTGTTGAGGAGAATGAAGCTATGCTTGCACGTTTTCTGGGTGGATTAAATAGAGAGATTCAGACCATTCTAGACTATAAGGAGTATACTAATATCACTCGTTTATTCCATCTTGCTTGCAAAGCTGAACGTGAAGTGCAGGATCGACAAGCATTGGGGCGAACTAACTTTACTGCAGGCCGACCTTCATCATGGACACCACGTGCATCTTCTACTTCAACTGCACCAGCACCTCCATCCGGTGCCACCTCCAGCCGTGATACAAGAAAACAGGCACAACCACCATTATCTGCCAAGAGCGCACCTGCGGGGCCTGCACAGCGTTCTTCTTCTTCCATGGCATCAACAAGGCACACAAGTGATATTATTTGTCGTCGTTGTAAGGGAGGAGGTCATTATGCGAGGGAATGCAAATCTCCGCGTGTGATGATTGCTACCGCGGATGGTGGATATGAGTCCGCTAGTGACTATGATGAGGAGACATTGGCTCTTATTACACGTGAAGAACATGGTGGAGATGATTCTGATTATGAGACGCAATACATGGCTCCTGAAGACGCTGACAGGTATGAATGTTTAGTTGCTCAACGTGTTTTGAGTGTGCAGGTCACACAAGCTGAGCAAAATCAGAGGCACAATTTGTTCCATACCAAGGGAGTTGTGAAGGAACGTTCTGTGCGCGTCATAATAGACGGAGGGAGCTGCAACAACTTGGCTAGCATGGAGATGGTGGAGAAGCTTTCTCTCACCACAAGACCACATCCACATCCTTACTACATCCAATGGTTCAACAACAGCGGCAAGGTTAAGGTAACACGTACTGTTCGTGTGCATTTTAGTATCTCTACATATGCTGATTATGTTGATTGTGATGTGGTACCTATGCAAGCATGTTCCTTATTACTTGGTAGACCATGGCAATTTGATAAAAATTCTGTACACCATGGTAGAAACAATCACTATACTCTTGTTGATGAGGACATCAATACAATTGTTACACCCACAGCCCCTGCTGCTATACATACTGGACCAATTACTAGAGCTCGTGCACGCCAACTAAATTACCAGGTACTTTCGTTTCTTGGTAATGATTCTAATGTTCATGAGAATATGATGCTGCCTAAATTGGATACATTTGTTTTGCTTACAAATGAAGGGCCTAGCTTGGAGAAGGATGAACATTGCAGCAAGGACAAGCATGGAGATGATGGCATGCGCAAGGGGAACAAGAACGGAGTTACAAGTGATGATTTCAGGACTTTGAAGCCACCATAATGGGTGCATGAAGCCTTGGACGAAATATACAAGATGCCACTTCATAAATTTCGTCCCGAGGCTATTTTAGGTGCTGCGTCACCTTATTATTGGGCCAGGCCCATGTAATTTCGAAATACATAAGTATAGGCTTTTTTTAGAGTCCGTATGTGTGGGGAAACAAGAGATAGGGTTGATTTCGGACCCCTCCACCAAGGGCCACGAAATCCACCCCCTCTTCCTCCATATATACAGCCCTTAGGGCATCGTTTAGACCTTGGGTTTTGTTTAGATTAAAAGTTCGCCATAGCTGCAACTTCGCGTACTTCGTTTGTGTTCAACGACCAGACAAAGGCGTCACAGAACCCCACCTTGATCAATAAAGCTTTCATCTTATATTCGCAATATCCAGATTGCAATCTCAGTTTCTTGCTTGTTCTTCGTTTGCTCGCAGGAAACAGACCCTCGTGGTCAGGTTGATCGTGCTCCGGCGTGGTCAATAACCTCTCGGAGTTGGTTTAGCGATTGCTAAGGCGCGACGTCCTCGCACGTTCGTAGTCGGATCGTCAAAGTCGACTTCCACCAAAGCGAAATCCACCATCTCATCGAAAGACGGGACACCTTTGCCTCTATCATTTTGTGAGAGATTTCAGCACCATTGCTGCACCTCTCAACGAGCTTACAAAGAAGGATGTGCCTTTTGTTTGGGGTACCGCACAGGAAGAAGCCTTCACGGTATTGAAAGATAAGTTGACACATGCTCCTTTACTCCAACTTCCTGATTTTAATAAGACTTTTGAGCTTGAATGTGATGCTAGTGGAATTGGATTAGGAGGTGTGTTATTACAAGATGGCAAACCTGTTGCATACTTTTCTGAAAAATTGAGTGGGCCCAGTCTGAATTATTCTACTTATGATAAAGAATTATATGCTCTTGTTCGGACTTTAGAAACATGGCAACATTATTTATGGCCCAAAGAATTTGTTATACATTCTGATCATGAATCTTTGAAACATATTAAAAGTCAAGCTAAACTGAATCGTAGACATGCTAAATGGGTTGAATTCATTGAGACTTTCCCTTATGTCATTAAACACAAGAAGGGAAAAGAAAATGTTATTGCTGATGCATTGTCTCGTCGCTTTACTATGCTTTCACAACTTGACTTCAAAATATTTGGTTTGGAGACCATCAAAGATCAATATGTGCATGATGCTGATTTTAAAGATGTAATGCAGAATTGTAAAGAAGGAAGAATGTGGAACAAGTTTGTCGTTAACGATGGATTTGTGTTTCGTGCTAACAAGCTATGCATTCCAGCTAGCTCCGTTCGTCTTTTGTTGTTGCAGGAAGCGCATGGAGGAGGATTAATGGGACATTTTGGCGTGAAGAAGACGGAGGACGTACTTGCTACACATTTCTTTTGGCCAAAGATGAGACGGGATGTTGAGCGTTTTATTGCTCGATGCACTACATGTCAAAAAGCTAAGTCACGACTCAATCGTCATGGTTTATATATGCCTTTGCCTGTACCTAGTGTTCCTTGGGAGGATATATCTATGGACTTTGTTTTAGGTTTACCTCGAACAAAGAAGGGGAGGGATAGCATATTTGTTGTCGTGGATAGATTCTCGAAAATGGCACACTTTATACCATGTCATAAAAGCGATGATGCTGTTAATGTTGCTGATTTGTTCTTTCGTGAAATTATTCGCTTGCATGGTGTGCCAAATACTATTGTTTCAGATCGTGATACTAAATTTCTTAGCCACTTTTGGAGATGTTTATGGGCTAAGTTGGGGACTAAACTGCTTTTTAGTACTACTTGTCACCCCCAAATTGATGGACAAACTGAAGTAGTCAATAGAACATTGTCTACTATGCTTAGGGCTGTTTTGAAGAATAATAAGAAAATGTGGGAGGAATGCTTGCCTCATATTGAATTTGCTTATAATCGTTCATTGCATTCTACTACTAAGATGTGCCCTTTTGAAGTTGTGTATGGTTTCCTACCTCGTGCACCTATTGATTTGTTGCCTCTTCCATCTTCGGAGAAGGTTAATTTTGATGCTAAACAACGTGCTGAATTGATTTTAAAAATGCATGAGTTAACTAAGGAAAACATTGAGCGTATGAATGCTAAATATAAACTTGCTGGAGATAAGGGTAGAAAACATGTTGTGTTTGCACCTAGAGATCTTGTTTGGTTACATTTGCGTAAGGATAGTTTTCCTGATTTGCGCAAATCAAAGCTAATGCCACGTGCTGATGGTCCCTTTAAGGTGTTAGAGAAAATAAATGATAATGCATATAAACTTGAGCTGCCTGCAGATGTTGGGGTTAGTCCCACTTTTAACATTGCAGATTTGAAGCCTTATTTGGGTGAGGAAGATGAACTTCCGTCGAGGACGACTTCATTTCAAGAAGGGGAGGATGATGAGGACATCAATACAATTGTTACATCCACAGCCCCTGCTGCTATACATACTGGACCAATTACTAGAGCTCGTGCACGCCAACTAAATTACCAGGTACTTTCGTTTCTTGGTAATGATTCTAATGTTCATGAGAATATGATGCTGCCTAAATTGGATACATTTGTTTTGCTTACAAATGAAGGGCCTAGCTTGGAGAAGGATGAACATTGGAGCAAGAACAAGCATGGAGATGATGGCATGCGCAAGGGGAACAAGAACGGAGTTACAAGTGATGATTTCAGGACTTTGAAGCCACCATAATGGGTGCATGAAGCCTTGGACGAAATATACAAGATGCCACTTCATAAATTTGGTCCCGAGGCTATTTTAGGTGCTGCGTCACCTTATTATTGGGCCAGGCCCATGTAATTTCGAAATACATAAGTATAGGCTATTTTTAGAGTCCGTATGTGTGGGGAAACAAGAGATAGGGTTGATTTCGGACCCCTCCACCAAGGGCCACGAAATTCCCCCCTCTTCCTCCATATATACAGCCCTTAGGGCATCGTTTAGACGTTGGGTTTTGTTTAGATTAAAAGTTCGCCATAGCTGCAACTTCGCGTACTTCGTTTGTGTTCAACGACCAGACAAAGGCGTCACAGAACCCCACCTTGATCAATAAAGCTTTCATCTTATATTCGCAATATCCAGATTGCAATCTTAGTTTCTTGCTTGTTCTTCGTTTGCTCGCAGGAAACAGACCCTCGTGGTCAGGTTGATCGTGCTCCGGCGTGGTCAATAACCTCTCGGAGTTGGTTTAGCGATTGCTAAGGCGCGACGTCCTCGCACGTTCGTAGTCGGATCGTCAAAGTCGACTTCCACCAAAGCGAAATCCACCATCTCATCGAAAGACGGGACACCTTTGCCTCTATCACAGGCCCTGCTGTTATACATACTGGACCAATTACTAGAGCTCGCGCACGCCAACTAAATTACCAGGTACTTTCGTTTCTTGGTAATGATTCTAATGTTCATGAGAATATGATGCTGCCTAAATTGGATACATTTGTTTTGCTTACAAATGAAGGGCCTAGCTTGGAGAAGGATGAACATTGGAGCAAGAACAAGCATGGAGATGATGGCATGCGCAAGGGGAACAAGAACGGAGTTACAAGTGATGATTTCAGGACTTTGAAGCCACCATAATGGGTGCATGAAGCCTTGGACGAAATATACAAGATGCCACTTCATAAATTTCGTCCCGAGGCTATTTTAGGTGCTGCGTCACCTTATTATTGGGCCAGGCCCATGTAATTTCGAAATACATAAGTATAGGCTATTTTTAGAGTCCGTATGTGTGGGGAAACAAGAGATAGGGTTGATTTCGGACCCCTCCACCAAGGGCCACGAAATTCCCCCCTCCTCCTCCATATATACAGCCCTTAGGGCATCGTTTAGACTTTGGGTTTTGTTTAGATTAAAAGTTCGCCATAGCTGCAACTTCGCGTACTTCGTTTGTGTTCAACGACCAGACAAAGGCGTCACAGAACCCCACCTTGATCAATAAAGCTTTCATCTTATATTCGCAATATCCAGATTGCAATCTTAGTTTCTTGCTTGTTCTTCGTTTGCTCGCAGGAAACAGACCCTCGTGGTCAGGTTGATCGTGCTCCGGCGTGGTCAATAACCTCTCGGAGTTGGTTTAGCGATTGCTAAGGCGCGACGTCCTCGCACGTTCGTAGTCGGATCGTCAAAGTCGACTTCCACCAAAGCGAAATCCACCATCTCATCGAAAGACGGGACACCTTTGCCTCTATCATCGTGCACGCCAACTAAATTACCAGGTACTTTCGTTTCTTGGTAATGATTCTAATGTTCATGAGAATATGATGCTGCCTAAATTGGATACATTTGTTTTGCTTACAAATGAAGGGCCTAGCTTGGAGAAGGATGAACATTGGAGCAAGAACAAGCATGGAGATGATGGCATGCGCAAGGGGAACAAGAACGGAGTTACAAGTGATGATTTCAGGACTTTGAAGCCACCATAATGGGTGCATGAAGCCTTGGACGAAATATACAAGATGCCACTTCATAAATTTCGTCCCGAGGCTATTTTAGGTGCTGCGTCACCTTATTATTGGGCCAGGCCCATGTAATTTCGAAATACATAAGTATAGGCTATTTTTAGAGTCCGTATGTGTGGGGAAACAAGAGATAGGGTTGATTTCGGACCCCTCCACCAAGGGCCACGAAATTCCCCCCTCTTCCTCCATATATACAGCCCTTAGGGCATCGTTTAGACTTTGGGTTTTGTTTAGATTAAAAGTTCGCCATAGCTGCAACTTCGCATACTTCGTTTGTGTTCAATGACCAGACAAAGGCGTCACAGAACCCCACCTTGATCAATAAAGCTTTCATCTTAAATTCGCAATATCCAGATTGCAATCTTAGTTTCTTGCTTGTTCTTCGATTGCTCGCAGGAAACAGACCCTCGTGGTCAGGTTGATCGTGCTCCGGCGTGGTCAATAACCTCTCGGAGTTGGTTTAGCGATTGCTAAGGCGCGACGTCCTCGCACGTTCGTAGTCGGATCGTCAAAGTCGACTTCCACCAAAGCGAAATCCACCATCTCATCGAAAGACGGGACACCTTAGCCTCTATCATGTTCATCACGGGATCCGCTCCTTTCATGAAAGATCGGGCCACTAGGGTTCTACCCTACATCATCTTGGTATCATGAGCCATGTTGATCACGATTTCGGAGCCTCCCCTCTTTGTTTTCTAGCCTAATTTTGTTGATTTCGTCCTAAATTCGAAAATCCCCACCAAAAATAGACCCCATTTTTTTGTGATTTGTTGGTTTTGATGATGTTTTGTTGATTTTTATCCATGGATTTGCTTGGTTTCGAGTGGATCTAGCATATCCCCAAGTTTCCCCACTTCCCATCCACGAAATCCCATAAATTCTGCCCCCAAAATCATAAATTTCCGCCCCCAAGTTGAAAATTTCCGCCCCAAACGAGATCTTGAATCGTCAGGCCAGACATCCGGGCCGTAGGCCGGACATCCGGGCCATCGGGCCGGACATCCGGGCCCCAAGCCGGACATCCGGCTCCTGGAGCGCAAAATCTACATGGTTTTGGACACTGACCCCCGGATATCCGGCCCCCGAGCCCGGATGTATGGCCCCTGGGATGTTAGCCTTCCCCGTTTCACCATTTTGTCCATAAATAATTCATCCGGAGTCCGTTTTTACGTTCTTTAGCTCATTGAAAAGCTCTTGACACCCCCCTTCCCACAAAAATACTACCATCATCATTTGACTCCAACAAATTTTGACAATTTTGGCATCTTTGCCTAGGGCTTCCACCACATAATTCGCTACACCACCACCGACTTCCGCAACCTAACCAATTTTGTTCCCCATCGCATTAGTGGTTGCTTGAGGAGTGATTTGAGTCTCCTAAGGTGTTTAGGCTACTTAGGTATGGTTGCTTCTTCATCAACTACCACCACCACCCTAACTCCCACATAGGCTTGTCCACCATACACTTCCACCACCCCGACTTAACCCAATTTTGTTTGTGTTGTGAGTTGTGTCTCCTAAGGTGTTTAGGCTACTTAGGGACCGTGCTTCCAACTCCGACACCATGTATAGCCAACCTTACCCTCCACTTCAGCATTGCCTACTCGTATAGCCCATCATTGCCCTTCCATAAAACCACCACCGCATTCCCGCTACCACCATTTGACATTTGAGATTTTGAGTTCACGGTTTTTCCATTTTCTAAGGTGTTTCGGCTACTTAGGGACGAGTCTCCATCATCTTGGTATCTACATCAAGAACACCGCCACTCATCATCTCCAAGGACAGTAACCTTCATATTATCTTGGTATCATGGTATCCCTCCATTGTATATTCCCTTGCCATTGCATTGTTAACCCCTAGCCCATTTTGCGTTACTTGCCTATCGAGACTAGCCATTTGAGTATTGCCGGCAACGTTACTTGTGCACATTAGTGATCTACTGATAGAGGCGAGGGTGTCCCGATCTTTCGATGAGATGATAACTATCGATTTGGTGAAGACGACTTTGACGATCCGACTACAAACGTGCACGATGTTGCGCCTTAGCAATCGCTAAACCAATCTCCTGAGGTTACTGACGATGCCGGAAGCACGGTCAGCCTGACCACGAAGGTCTATTCCTGCAAGCAATCGAAGAACGAGCAAGAATATGATAAAGCAATCTGAATATTGCAAATATATATGAGGTATTGATAATGGTGGGGATCCGGAAGCGGTCTTGGTCTGGTCGTTGGACACAAACGAAGTACACGAAGTTGCAATGGCTAACTTTTAACTAAACAAATCCCAAGTAAAAGCTACTAGATGGATCTACTTATATAGGAGCAAGGGGTGGCGGCCAAGGAGGTGGGAGGACGTCCCAAGGCAGCCTAAAACTAAATCTAGGTCGTACAAGGCCAATGGGCCCAAGTGGAGGTGATGTAACACCTTTGGACTTGTAGTTTGACTCGGATTCTGCTGCAGCATCAGATTGTTTCGTCCACAACTCAACGCTTCGGACGAATTTGAAGGTGATTCCAATTGGGTTGGAAAGTGCACGAAATCTAGTTTCCAACAAAAAAAGAATCACCCAATTCGAAGTCCGTATGAAAAACTTGTGTGCGTTTTGAGTCAGGTATGTCTGTGCAGTCCGAATCTGAATCCAGAACGTGAGAGACTTGGACTCTATCTTCTCTTGGGCCAAAAGTGACGTGAGAGAACTTTTTGGACAGCAAATAAACATCTCTTTCTTCCTTATCTTCATATGTGGATTGTACAAATGTCCCATACACCTGCAATTAGACAAAACACAAAAGTGTGTGAAGTATTTTTGTTCTGGATAACATAAATAGATTATTGAATAGTTTGCACAAGAAATCACCTGACAAATATGCATATATGCAATATTTTTGGTCATATCCAAGGTAGTCATGTCCTCATCATCCTCCCCTTCTTGAAAATAAAGCCGTCCTCGGCGTTGCTTAATCTGAAATGTGGCTAACAAAAGAGACAAGGTGTACATGTTGTATATGTATATGTCATCAATTTTTACTTCCCTTGATTTTTGCATATATGACACATGAATAGATGAGTAACTTGCATAGTTCATAAAATCTAAAGCCAAAAAATTAGCACAAGAAGTAGAAGGCATGAAAATACTGCAACTCAGTTTGCACATATAAGTGAAGCTCTTATTCATTTCAAAAGATTGACAATGTTCATCATTAAACCATCCCAACATTGGTGAATAAACCTTACTTGCATCAAATTTACATGCTACAACATACTTAAATAAGCAAACATGCAATAAGTCATTCAACACAGAATCATCACCAAGATTAGAGGTCATATCAAAATGATTAAACATTGGTTCTTTTGCATCAATAGTTAATTCAATGGGTGCACTCAAAATTGTTGGTATTTCAGTTGTTTGATCACATGGCAAAGTCAAATTATCAACGTAGTCCTCTAAAATAGGTGGTGTGATCAAAGTAGTGGGTAGCTCATCAGATGGTACCTTTGTCATTACCTCTTATGATCAACTCAGATGATGTAGCCACTCTCGGGGGCGATGTGTCACATGGTGGAGATGATGTAGTCCTGACAACAACGGATGTGGTTGTCATAGTATGCCTAGTAGTTGAAGGAACAATCATATCAACTCTTGGAATGTGCATCGTGCGCTTGTTCTCCTCGTGGCCAACACGTCGTTTTATTTCCTGTTCAGCTTTGCAAGCAAGATGAAACAAATGGTCCATAGGATAACACTCTTCATGAATTAGTATCTCTTGAATATCACGGTTTAATCCTCCCCAAAATCTATCCATAAAATCATCTTCACTTTCTTCTAAAGAGGAATGCAACAAGGTAGTTTGTAAATCATCATAATATTTTGTTACAGTTTCACTACCTTGTTTTAAGTGTTGCAACTTCTTAATCATGTCACGAGTATAATAAGCAGGGACGAAAGTATGTCGCATGGCAAGTTTGAAATCATCCCAAGTAGTAGGTATATAATCAGGGTGTAACCGACAATATTCACTCCACCAAACCAAAGCATAACCAGTGAAAGAACCAACCACAACCTTAACCTTTTTATGTTCATCGAAATTATGGGAAGCAAATATATTTTTTATGTCGAACTCCCATTCAATATATAAAGCAGGTTTAAAACGGCCATTAAATGGTGGTATAGATACATTAACCTGATCATGTGCATTTGGATGTTTGTGCACCTCTCGTGACGGTTGTGGTATTTGCAAAGGTGGTGGCACGTCTCCCGCGATCGACGAAGCCCATGAATTGACTCTGGATCCTGTCATGATTAGTAGAACAAGAAACAAAACCCAAAAATAATGTTCCTATAACTACTAGGATGTGGTGGTAAAACGCTCACAGTAAAGCAAATATCAATGTCTTACACGTTCTTACCATGCAGCAGGCGGTGATCGGCAACCAGCGGTGTCAAGTAACTCTGAATATTGAGTAAAGCGATTGCCAGGGGAGCGTACGTATACACGGTGTAGAAATATGTGGAGCTGGGTTGGCTATATATGGTAGCAAAAAAATTAGCAATAATCAATTCAAAGATGCAATGTTGAATAAACGCTCAACGACGGTACTGTGCTGGTCCTAGGCTAGACCGGACTAGAGACGCGAGCCTAGAACACTAATGAGGTCACAGCGTAGCACAACTAGCATTAATGAAGGATACTAAGTAGCTCTTGACAACAAGATATAAGTGAAGATCACAACGGCAGTGAAGATAATGATGAAAAACAACTGCCAAGCAGGATATACAACAACTCTCTCTCCAACTTTCCTCTTGAAAAGTTTGAGACAATTTTCTGATAAATTCTTTCAAAGAATGCTACTAACTCATGCTTTCCAATGCAAAAAGAATCACTCAATTCCGAGTTGATATGAGGAGTCAAAGAATTCTAAAACTGGCCTGAAAAATTGGAACAAGCTGTGTTCACGAACTTCAGAGGGCAAAAAGACCTATTTAGAAGCCGATTTTGAGGTGTCAAATATTGAACTAGCTTCTGCAACTATTTAGATGCGGCTCGTCTCTAGCTTCAATTTCAGTACTAACAGAGCCAAAACGGACTTCGTATGAGGAAGATACACCTGTTTTACTGAACAGTGCGCAAAATAGATTCCAATCCGAATTCAGGTACGAGATTGATTCTAGATAGATTCGATTTTTTTTCTCTCCTTTTTTTTCTCACACTTTTTTTTCTTTTTCTTCTCTCTCTTTTTCTTTTTTTTTTCTTTCCTTTTTTTTCTTTTTTTTTCTCTCTCTTTTTTTCCCTCTTTCCAAGACAAACTAGATAAGATGCAGATTGGATTAGGCGAAGATGTGAATGACCTCAACTATGATTATGACAATGAACAGTGCGTAGCACGTGGTGGAAATTAATAGATGGGATGGTGGACGACGGAAGGGATAATGATGTAGCGGCGGCGTGACTAATGTGAACAGAACTCGAAACTCTAAAGGAACTGATGAGGACATCAATACAATTGTTACACCCACAGCCCCTGCTGCTATACATACTGGACCAATTACTAGAGCTCGTGCACGCCAACTAAATTATCAGGTACTTTCGTTTCTTGGTAATGATTCTAATGTTCATGAGAATATGATGCTGCCTAAATTGGATACATTTGTTTTGCTTACAAATGAAGGGCCTAGCTTGGAGAAGGATGAACATTGGAGCAAGAACAAGCATGGAGATGATGGCATGCGCAAGGGGAACAAGAACGGAGTTACAAGATATGATTTCAGGACTTTGAAGCCACCATAATGTGTGCATGAAGCCTTGGACGAAATATACAAGATGCCACTTCATAAATTTCGTCCCGAGGCTATTTTAGGTGCTGCGTCACCTTATTATTGGGCCAGGCCCATGTAATTTCGAAATACATAAGTATAGGCTATTTTTAGAGTCCGTATGTGTGGGGAAACAAGAGATAGGGTTGATTTCGGACCCCTCCACCAAGGGCCACGAAATCCACCCCCTCTTCCTCCATATATACAGCCCTTAGGGCATCGTTTAGACCTTGGGTTTTGTTTAGATTAAAAGTTCGCCATAGCTGCAACTTCGCGTACTTCGTTTGTGTTCAACGACCAGACAAAGGCGTCACAGAACCCCACCTTGATCAATAAAGCTTTCATCTTATATTCGCAATATCCAGATTGCAATCTCAGTTTCTTGCTTGTTCTTCGTTTGCTCGCAGGAAACAGACCCTCGTGGTCAGGTTGATCGTGCTCCGGCGTGGTCAATAACCTCTCGGAGTTGGTTTAGCGATTGCTAAGGCGCGACGTCCTCGCACGTTCGTAGTCGGATCGTCAAAGTCGACTTCCACCAAAGCGGTATCCATCATCTCATCGAAAGACGGGACACCTTTGCCTTTATCATTTGTTCGAGGTAAACCTAAAACAAAGTCCATAGATATATCCTCCCAAGGAACACTAGGTACAGGCAAAGGCATATATAAACCATGAGGATTGAGTCGTGACTTAGCTTTTTGACATGTAGTGCATCGAGCAATAAAACGCTCAACATCCCGTCTCATCTTTGGCCAAAAGAAATGTGTAGCAAGTACGTCCTCCGTCTTCTTCACGCCAAAGTGTCCCATTAATCCTCCTCCATGCGCCTCCTGCAACAACAAAAGACGAACGGAGCTAGCTGGAATGCATAGCTTGTTAGCACGAAACACAAATCCATCGTTAACGACAAACTTGTTCCACATTCTTCCTTCTTTACAATTCTGCATTACATCTTTAAAATCAGCATCATGCACATATTGATCTTTGATGGTCTCCAAACCAAATATTTTGAAGTCAAGTTGTGAAAGCATAGTATAGCGACGAGACAATGCATCAGCAATAACATTTTCTTTGCCCTTCTTGTGTTTAATGATATAAGGGAAAGTCTCAATGAATTCAACCCATTTAGCATGTCTACGATTCAGTTTAGCTTGACTTTTAATATGTTTCAAAGATTCATGATCAGAATGTATAACAAATTCTTTGGGCCATAAATAATGTTGCCATGTTTCTAAAGTCCGAACAAGAGCATATAATTCTTTATCATAAGTAGAATAATTCAGACTAGGCCCACTCAATTTTTCAGAAAAGTATGCAACAGGTTTGCCATCTTGTAATAACACACCTCCTAATCCAATTCCACTAGCATCACATTCAAGCTCAAAAGTCTTATTAAAATCAGGAAGTTGGAGTAAAGGAGCATGTGTCAACTTATCTTTCAATACCGTGAAGGCTTCTTCCTGTGCGGTACCCCAAACAAAAGGCACATCCTTCTTTGTAAGCTCGTTGAGAGGTGCAGCAATGGTGCTGAAATCTCTCACAAAACGCCTATAGAATCCAGCGAGGCCAAGAAAACTCCTCACTTGTGTGACCGTTTTGGGCTGCGGCCAACTCTCAATAGCTTCAATCTTGGCTTTGTCAACTTCAATTCCCTGTGGAGTAACAACATAGCCAACAAAAGATACTCGGTCGGTGCAAAAGGTGCACTTCCCAAGGTTACCAAACAAACGTGCATCACGTAGAGCAATAAAAACAGCACGTAAATGTTCCAAATGTTCTTCCAAAGATCTGCTATAAATCAGTATATCATCAAAATAGACTACCACAAATCGTCCAATGAAAGCACGTAAAACTTCGTTCATTAGTCTCATGAAAGTACTAGGCGCATTAGTTAACCCAAAAGGCATGACTAACCACTCATATAATCCAAACTTAGTTTTAAATGCTGTTTTCCATTCATCTCCCAATTTCATACGAATTTGATGGTATCCACTACGCAAATCAACTTTGGAGAATATTGTAGAGCCACTCAATTCATCAAGCATATCATCTAGCCTAGGAATAGGATGACGATAACGAATAGTAATATTATTAATGCCTCTACAATCAACACACATACGTGATGTACCATCCTTTTTCGGCACTAGAATAATAGGAACAGCACAAGGACTAAGGGATTCGCGTATATAACCTTTGTAGAGAAGCTCTTGTACTTGACGCATAATCTCCTTCGTCTCCTCTGGATTGGTACGGTATGGGGCACGGTTTGGCAGTGAAGCACCGGGAATTAAGTCAATTTGATGCTCAATCCCTCGAATAGGCGGTAATCCCGGTGGCACGTCTTGTGGAAAGACGTCAGCGAACTCCTGCAAAATGTTAGTGACAGCAGGAGGCAAAGAGGAAGGCACGTCCTCGAATGAAAATAATGCCTCTTTGCACACAAAAGCATAGCAAACAGATTTTGCTGAAATCTAGCTCATCAATATCAGATTTGGTGGCAAATAAACATGCACTTTTCAATTTAATTTCAGAAGCAACACTAGATGGTTTATTATTAGACTTCATTTGTTGCTCAAATTCTTTTGCCACAATCTGATTTTCACTCTTATTCGTCTCCTGTTTTGCTTTATTAGCTCTATTAATATCATCTTTGAAAATGGAATCAGGAGTCATAGGAAGCAAAGTAATATTTTTATCCTTATGAACAAGAGTATAGTGATTGTTTCTACCATGGTGTACAGAATTTTTATCAAATTGCCATGGTCTACCAAGTAATAAGGAACATGCTTGCATAGGTACCACATCACAATCAACATAATCAGCATATGTAGAGATACTAAAATGCACACGAACAGTACGTGTTACCTTAACCTTGCCGCTGTTGTTGAACCATTGGATGTAGTAAGGATGTGGATGTGGTCTTGTGGTGAGAGAAAGCTTCTCCACCATCTCCATGCTAGCCAAGTTGTTGCAGCTCCCTCCGTCTATGATGACGCACACAGAACGTTCCTTCACAACTCCCTTGGTATGGAACAAATTGTGCCTCTGATTTTGCTCAGCTTGTGTGACCTGCACACTCAAAACACGTTGAGCAACTAAACATTCATACCTGTTAGCGTCTTCAGGAGCCATGTATTGCGTCTCATGATCAGAATCATCTCCACCATGTTCTTCACGTGTAATAAGAGCCAAAGTCTCCTCATCATAGTCACTAGCGGACTCATATCCACCATCCGCGGAAGCAATCATCACACGCGGAGATTTGCATTCTCTCGCATAATGACCTCCTCCCTTACAACGACGACAAATAATATCACTTGTGTGCCCTGTTGATGCCATGGAAGAAGAAGAACGCTGTGCAGGCCCCGCAGGTGCGCTCTTGGCAGATAATGGTGGTCGTGCCTGTTTTCTTGTATCACGGCTGGAGGTGGCACCGGATGGAGGTGCTGGTGCAGTTGAAGTAGAAGATGCACGTGGTGTCCATGATGAAGGTCGGCCTGCAGAAAAGTTAGTTCGCCCCAATGCTTGTCGATCCTGCACTTCACGTTCAGCTTTACAAGCAAGATGGAATAAACGAGTGATATTAGTATACTCCTTATAGTCTAGAATGGTCTGAATCTCTCTATTTAATCCACCCAGAAAACGTGCAAGCATAGCTTCATTCTCCTCAACAATACCACATCTAATCATGCCAGTTTGTAATTCCTGATAATATTCTTCTACAGAATTTTTTCCTTGTCTTAAGCGCTGTAATTTTTGAAGCAATTCACGTTGATAATATGGTGGAACCCAACGCGTACGCATAGCAGTTTTCAAAGCAGCCCAAGTAGTTGGAATAGGATATAATCTACAATGTTCAGACCACCATACACATGCAAAACTAGTGAAAGCACAAACAGCAGCAGCAACTCGTCTCTCCTCGGGATATTGTAAACATGTAAATCGTTGATCAGTTTCTAACTCCCAAGTAAGATATATATCAGGAACATATCTACCCTCAAATGGTGGAATATTCAATTTCAATTTAGGAATATGGACATCATCTCGTACCTGAGGTGGTGGTGCAGGCCTACCATTACGAATATATACCTGAGGTCGACCTGCTGGTGGTGGTACAGGTGGCTGCACGTAGTGTAGATTTTGATCAACCTCATCCTCATAGTCTCCCACATAATCATCCTCCTCCGCATCAGCAGCAGGAGCCACAGAAGTATCAACAGCAGCACCAACAGTTTGGCCAAACGCAAGAGGAACACGGCTTGCTCGGCGGAGGTCTGCTTCGCGACGTGGAGGTAGTCGTTGTTGTTGTTGTTGTTGGAGAGGTGCGTTAGCTGCAGCGGGTGGTGGTGGTGGAAGACGCGCGAGCAATTCATTAAACTTGTTATCGAGCTTTGTTTCGAACGTCTTCTCAAAGCCAGTGATCTTCTCCATGGCCTCTTCAAAATTGTTCAGCACATCTTGCACCTGTTCAGTCATCATTTGCTGAAACTTATCATGAAGCTCCTTGTTCGATAAATTCTCCCAGTCAATCTCGTCGGCTTGTGATCCTGGCATGGTTAGCAGCAATAGAAACACACAAGAATATGATCCTACAGACTACGAACAAGTGGTGGTGGTGGGTGTCACAAATCCGTCAAGCAAATCTCAAATTCTTACCAGTTCTTACCCAGCAGCAGGCGGTGATCGGCAACCGTTGTAGTCAAAAACTCTCAAAGCTTGGATAGAGCGATTACCAGGGAGAGTCAAACGCACGACGTAGATGTGGTATTTTTGAGGAGAATGAAGCTATGCTTGCACGTTTTCTAGGTGGATTAAATAGGGAGATTCAGACCATTCTAGACTATAAGGAGTATACTAATATCACTCGTTTATTCCATCTTGCTTGTAAAGCTGAACGTGAAGTGCAGGATCGACAAGCATTGGGGCGAACTAACTTTTCTGCAGGCCGACCTTCATCATGGACACCACGTGCATCTTCTACTTCAACTGCACCAGCACCTCCATCCGGTGCCACCTCCAGCCGTGATACAAGATGATAGAGGCGAGGGTGTCCCGATCTTTCGATGAGATGATAACTATCGATTTGGTGGAGACGACTTTGACGATCCGACTACAAACGTGCACGACGTTGCGCCTTAGCAATCGCTAAACCAATCTCCTGAGGTTACTGATGATGCCGGAAGCATGGTCAGCCTGACCACGAAGGTCTATTCCTGCAAGCAATCGAAGAACGAGCAAGAATATGATAAAGCAATCTGAATATTGCAAATATATATGAGGTATTGATAATGGTGGGGATCCGTAAGCGGTCTTGGTCTGGTCGTTGGACACAAACGAAGTACACGAAGTTGCAATGGCTAACTTTTAATTAAACAAATCCCAAGGAAAAAGCTACTAGATGGATCTACTTATATAGGAGCAAGGGGTGGCGGCCAAGGAGGTGGGAGGACGTCCCAAGGCAGCCTAAAACTAAATCTAGGTCGTACAAGGCCAATGGGCCCAAGTGGAGGTGATGTAACACCTTTGGACTTGTAGTTTGACTCGGATTCTGCTGCAGCATCAGATTGTTTCGTCCACAACTCAACGCTCCGGACGAATTTGAAGGTGATTCCAATTGGGTTGGAAAGTGCACGAAATCTAGTTTCCAACAAAAAAGAATCATCCAATTCGGAGTCCGTATGAAAAACTTGTGTGCGTTTTGAGTCAGGTATGTCTGTGCAGTCCGAATCTGAATCCAGAACGTGAGAGACTTGGACTCTATCTTCTCTTGGGCCAAAAGTGACGTGAGAGAACTTTTTGGACAGCAAATAAACATCTCTTTCTTCCTTATCTTCATATGTGGATTGTACAAATGTCCCATACACCTGCAATTAGACAAAACACAAAAGTGTGTGAAGTATTTTTGTTCTGGATAACATAAATAGATTATTGAATAGTTTGCACTAGAAATCACCTGACAAATATGCATATATGCAATATTTTTGGTCATATCCAAGGTAGTCATGTCCTCATCAATACTAATATCACTCGTTTATTCCATCTTGCTTGTAAAGCTGAACGTGAAGTGCAGGATCGACAAGCATTGGGGCGAACTAACTTTTCTGCAGGCCGACCTTCATCATGGACACCACGTGCATCTTCTACTTCAACTGCACCAGCACCTCCATCCGGTGCCACCTCGAGCCGTGATACAAGAAAACAGGCACAACCACCATTATCTGCCAAGAGCGCACCTGCGGGGCCGCACAACGTTCTTCTTCTTCCATGGCATCAACAGGGCACACAAGTGATATTATTTGTCGTCGTTGTAAGGGAGGAGGTCATTATGCGAGAGAATGCAAATCTCCGCGTGTGATGATTGCTACCGCGGATGGTGGATATGAGTCCGCTAGTGACTATGATGAGGAGACTTTGGCTCTCATTACACGTGAAGAACATGGTGGAGATGATTCTGATCATGAGACGCAATACATGGCTCCTGAAGACGCTGACAGGTATGAATGTTTAGTTGCTCAACGTGTTTTGAGTGTGCAGGTCACACAAGCTGAGCAAAATCAGAGGCACAATTTGTTCCATACCAAGGGAGTTGTGAAGGAACGTTCTGTGCGCGTCATCATAGACGGAGGGAGCTGCAACAACTTGGCTAGCATGGAGATGGTGGAGAAGCTTTCTCTCACCACAAGACCACATACACATCCTTACTACATCCAATGGTTCAACAACAGCGGCAAGGTTAAGGTAACACGTACTGTTCGTGTGCATTTTAGTATCTCTACATATGCTGATTATGTTGATTGTGATGTGGTACCTATGCAAGCATGTTCCTTATTACTTGGTAGACCATGGCAATTTGATAAAAATTCTGTACACCATGGTAGAAACAATCACTATACTCTTGTTCATAAGGATAAAAATATTACTTTGCTTCCTATGACTCCTGATTCCATTTTGAAAGATGATATTAATAGAGCTAATAAAGCACAACAGGAAAAGAATAAGAGTGAAAATCAGATTGTGGCAAAAGAATTTGAGCAACAAATGAAGCCTAATAATAAACCATCTAGTGTTGCTTCTGAAATTAAATTGAAAAGTGCATGTTTATTTGCCACCAAATCTGATATTGATGAGCTAGATTTCAGCAAATCTGTTTGCTATGCTTTTGTGTGCAAAGAGGTATTATTTTCATTCGAGGACGTGCCTTCCTCTTTGCCTCCTGCTGTCACTAACATTTTGCAGGAGTTCGCTGACGTTTTTCCACAAGACGTGCCACCGGGATTACCGCCTATTCGAGGGATTGAGCATCAGATTGACTTAATTCCCGGTGCTTCACTGCCAAACCGTGCACCATACCGTACCAATCCAGAGGAGACGAAGGAGATTATGCGTCAAGTACAAGAGCTTCTCGACAAAGGTTATATACGCGAATCCCTTAGTCCTTGTGCTGTTCCTATTATTCTAGTGCCGAAAAAGGATGGTACATCACGTATGTGTGTTGATTGTAGAGGCATTAATAATATTACTATTCGTTATCGTCATCCTATTCCTAGGCTAGATGATATGCTTGATGAATTGAGTGGCTCTACAATATTCTCCAAAGTTGATTTGCGTAGTGGCTATGATGAGGACATCAATACAATTGTTATACCCACAGCCCCTGCTGCTATACATACTGGACCAATTACTAGAGCTCGTGCACGCCAACTAAATTATCAGGTACTTTCGTTTCTTGGTAATGATTCTAATGTTCATGAGAATATGATGCTGCCTAAATTGGATACATTTGTTTTGCTTACAAATGAAGGGCCTAGCTTGGAGAAGGATGAACATTGGAGCAAGAACAAGCATGGAGATGATGGCATGCGCAAGGGGAACAAGAACGGAGTTACAAGTGATGATTTCAGGACTTTGAAGCCACCATAATGTGTGCATGAAGCCTTGGACGAAATATACAAGATGCCACTTCATAAATTTCGTCCCGAGGCTATTTTAGGTGCTGCGTCACCTTATTATTGGGCCAGGCCCATGTAATTTCGAAATACATAAGTATAGGCTATTTTTAGAGTCCGTATGTGTGGGGAAACAAGAGATAGGGTTGATTTCGGACCCCTCCACCAAGGGCCACGAAATCCACCCCCTCTTCCTCCATATATACAGCCCTTAGGGCATCGTTTACACCTTGGGTTTTGTTTAGATTAAAAGTTCGCCATAGCTGCAACTTCGCGTACTTCGTTTGTGTTCAACGACCAGACAAAGGCGTCACAGAACCCCACCTTGATCAATAAAGCTTTCATCTTATATTCGCAATATCCAGATTGCAATCTCAGTTTCTTGCTTGTTCTTCGTTTGCTCGCAGGAAACAGACCCTCGTGGTCAGGTTGATCGTGCTCCGGCGTGGTCAATAACCTCTCGGAGTTGGTTTAGCGATTGCTAAGGCGCGACGTCTTTGCACGTTCGTAGTCGGATCGTCAAAGTCGACTTCCACCAAAGCGAAATCCACCATCTCATCGAAAGACGGGACACCTTTGCCTCTATCAGGAACTAGACACTAAGACCAGCAACTGACACGACAATGCAACCGATAATTCAACTATGCAAGCAATGAATAGAAAATTGCAAAGGCTCGGACTGGCTTGGATAAAGGATGAACAGATCTAACTTTTTTTTGTGGCTTTTTCATGGACTGTAGGTATGAATGACAGATGCGATCTAAACTATGAAAAACTGTAAAATCTCACCGAGCAACCTGAAAACTGATACCACTTGATAGAGGCGGGGTGATGATGATGGTGCAACATCAGATTGTTTCGTCCACAACTCAACGCTCCGGACGAATTTGAAGGTGATTCCAATTGGGTTGGAAAGTGCACGAAATCTAGTTTCCAACAAAAAAAGAATCACCCAATTCGGAGTCCGTATGAAAAACTTGTGTGCGTTTTGAGTCAGGTATATCTGTGCAGTCCGAATCTGAATCCAGAATGTGAGAGACTTGGACTCTATCTTCTCTTGGGCCAAAAGTGACGTGAGAGAACTTTTTGGACAGCAAATAAACATCTCTTTCTTCCTTATCTTCATATGTGGATTGTACAAATGTCCCATACACCTGCAATTAGACAAAACACAAAAGTGTGTGAAGTTTTTTTGTTCTGGATAACATAAATAGATTATTGAATAGTTTGCACTAGAAATCACCTGACAAATATGCATATATGCAATATTTTTGGTCATATCCAAGGTAGTCATGTCCTCATCATCTACACCTTCCATCGCATACATACCATATCATATTAGTATCATATCATCCCTTGTGTCATAAGAGTGTTCCCGTATATACCCAATTGCTATCTTGGTTTGTGCATTTCGCATTGTGGCCATAAAAAAGAATAATAAGCTTTTAAGCAAAGAAAAAGAGTGAACAAAGAGCTTGTAAGCAAGTGCCATAGCATCATACCACATTGCACATAAGATTTTCATATTCGATCATCTTGGATCATACCACCGGAACATCATATACATAGCATACTTGGGATAGAAGTCATTGTGTTTTTGTCTCCTATAGGTTGTGCACAAGTGTCGTATCCGCCTATTGAGCAATCGTGCTAGAGTCTCTCTAGAGTTGTGCAACAAGAGCATTTTTCGTGGATTCCACATTTTGAGCTCATTCCTTGGTTGCACGACCCCATTTATCTATCTGTGTGTGTGTTTCTGTGTGCCACATATTGCTATTGGTCTACTTGTTTCACTTGCGAATTTGTGAATCTCTTTCAACATTATTGACTCTGGCTAACATTTTGCATCAAAATTTTTGTGCCACTATCCTCACCGATCTCCACCATAAGTCGTATTTGTGTAGGTGTGAGAAACCGACAAGAATTGGTACCAATTGTGCTATTTCCTTATCCACATTGGAGTCATCATTGATCCACTTTCAACTTCGGTCAAGGTACATTTGGTATTCGTTCTTCTCTTTCTACCACTCACATTTTTCTCTTAGAGTGATGGATAGGCAAGGCATTTCATCTCCGGTCTTCCACAACAACGACAACGTGAACAACTACATCACCAAAGCGTCAATCTTCGATCTACAACGACAAATGCAAGGCGCAGAATCAAGATTGCGAGAGCGCATCAAGTACCTCTCCATCAAAATTTGTCACTCCGAAGCAAGGAAAAGGGACTACATTGACAACAAGCTTTCCGCGCACAAGGAGGAGCAAGATGCAAAGATTGAGAAGATTCGTACCTTGTTGATCAATTGTTCTTCCCCTTCATCATCCTTAAGGCGGTGACATTCAAGTCACAAGTCTTCGGAGCGCAAAAATGATGCAAGCGCAAGTCGTCCATGTCCACATCTCCATGGCGACCACCATCACATTCTTGATCCACCTCGTCATGAAGGGCAAGTCACCTCCAAGCAACATGTGCACGACGACGACAAACGACATCTACTACGAGCTCACGTGTGACAACGCCCATATCATCATGATGATGCTCACCAAGCGCAAATGCACAAGTCCCAACAAGCCCTACTTCACGCCAAGTCCAAACTTCATGAGCACAAGAGAAGACCGCGAGATGAGCACCACCAAGACAGCGCTACGGCTACTACCACCACCACTTTGGCATCTTCGCCAAGTGCTATCAAGGCATCTTGCCTTTGGACGTACGACATCTTCACCTACTTCTCCTGAGTTCGCCTACATCGACATCTTCAACAACGAGGCGACCACCTACGAGCGAGGGCGACACTCCCATCTTCGGAAGCCCCTCAAGGAAGATGGCTGAGCATGGGAAATTCCCTTCGGTCATGAAGACGAGCTATGAGGTGCCACATCATATGGATCTCCCACAACAACAAGACGACGACAAGAAGGTCGAGCAAGGGCATCCCCTTCGACCATGGCGACGAGCATGAACCTCTTCAACAACATGAAGACGACGCCCATATTGGCCTCATACTCTGAGTGAAGCTACGAGACCGCACATGAGACCTTATCTTTGGTCTTATAGGAGAGTGATGATGTGCCATCTTCGGCCTTCATCCATGGCTAGGACTACGAAATGATTGAGCATGGAGACATTTGCACCTACATCTCTCCGACACCCACATATGATGAGATGCCCCAATTTCCATGTGAGGAGAGCCACCACCCCATGAGTGAGATGAGTGACTCCACCATATATGACATTGAATGCATTTCCTATGAGAGGATGAGTGTGATCACCACTAGCCCCACACATGAGAGCATGCCACACATCCTATGTGAGGTTGAGAGCCATTTGAGTGACTCCGCCAACCATATGAGTGAGAGCATCCAAGAGGGAGTGAGTGAGCCACAACACTTAGTGAGTGAGGTAGTTGAGATGGCATGTGAGGCCACTATGATTTCTAACAACTTAACCTCTACTTCGAGTGTGTTTTCTTGGTGCTAGGTCTCCTACATGACGACACGCCTATCCTCGACGAGTCCATACCTCCAAAGGAGACGATGATGGCCATGATGGACGATGATGCACCCCCCACATGGTTCCATCAAGGTGAAGATGACAACGACTTGGTCTTCGACACCTCACCTACAACACATGAGTGATGCTCCAAAGGTAACATAGGTGATGGTGCTTCTCTTGTCCCACTAGTGGACTATCTCACCAATGATTGCTTGCATGATGTTGATCCACCTATTACCATGCTTCATGCTAGCGCAACTTCTTCATGTCATGACTTACCTATTTATGGTAAATATGATGATGAGCATGTTGAGTTGTCTAGTTGTGATGCTATGCTCCATAGGATATCATGTGAAAGTTCCATTGGTTACATCATGTTTGACAATCCATTGAACTTGTCATATGCTATGAGTGAGATCTCCCATATCGCATCATTTCAATCTCAACATAGTAACTATGCATGCCCCGTTACAATAAATCCCATTTGCACTTATGGCATAGATGACGAGATGATGGCCATTGGCTTTTGTTTTTCATGTGATGATATTGCCATGCTTCCTTTACACGATTTGCGCAATTCATCTACTATGCCATGCCATGATCACATTGTTCCGAATATGCATTGTTTTGGATGTTGTCAATATTCTCCATGTGATGTTTCCATTAATGCTCATGAGGAGACCCCCATAGTTTCCTCATACATATTAGGAGATTTTGATGCATTCCATACTTTGCATGATTCCCATAATTGCTTGCACCATATGCATTCCATGAATAACAATGCTCTACATATTTCCCATTATGCATTAGACAATTTGGGTCTCCATTATGCTATACATAACAACAAACCTATCATGATGGATGAAATGTTTCTCTATCATGCATCACATTTATTTGAGCATTGGATGTTTTGTGCTAACTGACACAAGCACGTGCACATCATGATGGATGATGTGTACATATACCATGCACACACAATTTTCCATTTGTCTTTGTTTTGTGTAGGTACTCCCGTATACTCGTCAACCTGTCAATCCCAAGAGTTGACGAAACGAGCTCTTGAGAGCAAAGATGACTTGGGATCTCGTGAACTATCCTTTCCACCGCTCTCTTCGCGCAACGACTACGCACATCTCTCTCACTTGTCTCTCACACGGCTATGGGCTATATACCGCTCTCTTGCTCATTTTACCGTGTTCACATTGCATGTTATGCTTGCTTCTATGCCTTTGCCATGCAATTGTGACCCTTTCTTGCATCTACCCATGATTCACCATTATGCTACTCCTATGTGTATTTGCATGCTTGGTGGAGATCCTTGTTGCTTTTTCCATGTTTATCATGTGCCTCATGCTATTGATGCTATTTTGCTCATATCCTCCTTTCATGCTTGTGATATGTCTTGTGCATTATTCATGCCCACCATTTGCACACACGAGATGATTGCCATGATTCCTTCTAGTATGTTGCATCTTCGCACTACTAGCTTGCCCTACTTGATTGCTATGATTGCTTGCTTTGTCGCATCACCCATGTTCAACTCTTACTCACTTTCTTGGGTTGATGACATATATGCTCGTGCCTCTCACATGATACATCTTGTTCATTGTCTCTTGCCTCCAATTGTTGCATCTATGCTTATTGATCTTGGAGACTTGGACACCTTACTTGTGATGCATGCTTGTTTACTTGAGCCTATGGTATTTGGTTGTTCTCGCATCATATGCCTCCATACTATGAAATGCTCCCTTGTCCTTTCTTATGATGAGCATGATGCATACACTTGTTGGGTATCTTACCACCCGAATGATAGGTTTTGCACTTCCTCTAACCTCATTTGTTTTTGCGAGTGTTTGTCATGTTCTTTCCTTTTGAAGGATTTACAAGGTGGTACCATCACGAGACATATTGGTTATGTGAAGGCATACAAGATGCGCAACTCCAACATCCTTGGGACATTTCTAAAGGTGACCTCCTTCCCTTTGAGCCATCTTCAAATAAGCATACTGGATGGGTCATTCTTTCATTGTTTTCTCCTTCTTGTTGTCTACATGATACATCTCGCGAACGGAGGAGCGACATTGGAGATTGGCTCGATGGACCTTCAAGTTGAGGAGCGCTCAGACTTATTGGATGCACCTTCGAACCTCCACTCATGCCACGACATCGAGCATTGGTACTCCAACACCTCCATATTTGTTGATTGTGCTCACACATGTCATGCTCGATGGACATATCATACACATGACAAATTTGCATCTTATGCATGGATTGACTCACATCATGATTGCCTTGTTGCATCTTGTATTCCCATGTCATCCATGATATATGAGCTTGTGCACTTTCTTAGCAAATTTGTTGTGATCTTCCTTGATGACATATATATACATCATGATCATATTTCTCATCATCAATTGCATGATCACATACTCATATTGAGCATCCATTGCCATATTCATGCTATTGATACACCATCTCTCTATGACATCATTTTGCACCATGGTTGCATTGATCACATTCACAATACATTTGTGTGCACAATGAATGCTTTTGCTCCCATGAATGCTTTGTATACCATATCATATCTTTTGGATAAGCTTCACGCACCTTGTCATGGTCAATCTTGTCGCACGGACTCTTTCTTATTTGATGGACACTTTGTGTGTGCTAACCATTGTATTTCCGAGTGTCGTTTGCGTTTGCTCTTTTTGCATGTATACCACTCCAGCGACACCTTCGAGTACTTGGATTGCGCCATATCTTCCTCTTCGTCCAACTACAAGTCCGTCCACGACAACTGTTTCCATGGTGATGAGGTTTTCGATCCTAGGTTGGATCTTTCCCAAGGGAGGGGAGATGATACGGATCATCCTACGATCATCCCCATGTACACTCGAGCATACACCATTGGACACAAGGTGAACTCGCTCATTTTCGAATCTTCCCTTTCCGCATGTAAGACATGGATGCTACTTCAAGCGCGGACCTTGTGCATACTCAGGTACACCCGAGGAGACCAAGGAGAGCCCAAGGACCAAGGCCAAGTGTGTGCGGGAGCGAAGGAAGGAGAAGGAAGGAGAGCCAGCTGCTACAGGCCCCGGGCATCCGAACCAGCCCGGACATCCGGCCCTACCCCCGGAAATCCGGCCCCTTCCTATCCAGAGAGCTCCGGAAGCGACCCCGACAACCCGGACATCCGGTCCCATGCCTCGGACATCCGGCTCCTCCCAAAGCCTAGGACATCCGGCCCCTTCGCCCGAAAATCTGGAGCACGCTAACTAGAGAGCAGAAGAATCGGGCAACTCCAGCCCGGACATCCGGCCAGAGGCCCGGACATCCGGCTCTTCGTGAGCCGCCGGACATCCGACCCCCAGCCCGGACATCCGGCACCTGCCTGTGTGCAGAGATCGGGCCAAGGGCCCATGTATCCCCCCTCTCACTTACCCCTTCGTGGGCTAGCACTATATATACTCCCCCACCACCTCCTAGTTAGGGTTAGCGTTGGTTTAACTCATATTTAGAGATAGAGCTACGCTCATCCACATCGGATCTACTCTACGAGAGAGACCATAGCCTCTACGGAGAAGATCCCTTTGGATTGAAGACCTCCTTTTGGAGAAGAACTCAAGACCTCCTCACGGAGAAGACCGGTTACCTCTTGTATCATCCGTTGTTGACTTTGGATCTTGTATCTTCCTTTGTGTTCATGGATCTAGCACATGTGTGATTGTTCTTGTTGGTTTGAGTGATTCTCTCGTGTTTCCCCTCGTGTTTCTCCTCGTGATTTCCCTCGTGTTCTTTGTGTTCTTCACGGGATCCGCTCCTTCCGTGAAAGATCGGGCCACTAGGGTTCTACCCTACATCAGTAGGGCTGCACCACCATATGAGGTACAAGATCATGACCATCGTCCTATACTGAAATTGAATATTCCACCATTTGATGGTAGATATGTTCCTGATATATATCTTACTTGGGAGTTAGAAATTGAACAACATTTTACATGTTTACAATATCCTGAGGAGAGACGTGTTCCTGCTGCTGTTTGTGCTTTCACTAGCTTCGCATGTGTTTGGTGGTCTGAACATTGTAGATTATATCCTATTCCAACTACTTGGGCTGCTTTGAAAACTGCTATGTGTACTCGTTGGGTTCCAACATATTATCAATATGAATTACTTCAAAAATTGCAGCGTTTAAGACAAGGAAACAATTCTGTAGAAGAATATTATCAGGAATTACAAACGGACATGATTAGATGTGGTATTGTTGAGGAGAATGAAGCTATGCTTGCATGTTTTATGGGTGGATTAAATAGAGAGATTCAGACCATTCTAGAGTATAAGGAGTATACTAATATCACTCGTTTATTCCATCTTGCTTGTAAAGCTAAACGTGAAGTCTAGGATCGACAGGCATTGGCGCGAACTAACTTTTCTTCAAGTCGATCTTCATCATGGACACCACATGCATCCTCTACTTCCAGTACACCAGCACCTCCATTAGGTGCCACCTCCATTAGGTGCCACCTCCAGCCGTGATACAAGAAAGCAGGCACAACCACCACTATCTTCCAAGAGTACACCTGCCGGGCCTACGGAGAGCTCTTCTTCTTCCATGGCATCAACAGGGCACACAAATAATATTATTTGTCATCGTTGTAAGGGAAGAGGACATTTCGCGAGAGAATGCGAATCTCAGCGTGTGATGATTGCTACTGAGGATGGTGGGTATGAGTCCGCTAGTGACTATGATGAGGAGACTTTGGCTCTTATTACACATGAAGAACACGGTGGAGATGATTCTGATCATGAGACGCAATATATGGCTGCTGAAGATGCTGACAGGTATGAATGTTTAGTTGCTCAACGTGTTTTGAGTGTGCAGGTTACACAAGCTGAGCAAAATCAGATGCACAATTCGTTCCATACAAAGGGAGTTGTGAAGGAACGTTCTGTTCACGTCATCATAGATGGAGGGAGCTGCAACAACTTGGCTAGCATGGAGATGGTGGAGAAGCTATCTCTCACCACAAGACCACATCCACATCCTTACTACATCCAATGGTTCAACAACAGCGGCAAGGTTAAGGTAACACGTACTGATCGTGTGCATATTAGTATCTCTACATATGCTGATTATGTTGATTGTGATGTGGTACCTATGCAAGCATGTTCCTTATTACTTGGTAGACCATGGCAATTTGATAAAAAAATGTACACCATGGTAGAAACAATCAGTATACTCTTGTTCATAAGGATACAAATATTACTTTGCTTCCTATGACTCCCGATTCCATTATGAAAGATGATATTAATAGAGCTAATAAAGCAAAATAGGAGAAAAATAAGAGTGAAAATCAGATTGTGGCAAAAGAATTTGAGCAACAAATGAAGCCCAATAATAAACCATCTAGTGTTGCTTCTAAAATTAAATTGAAAAGTGAATGTTTACTTGCCACCAAATCTGATATTGATGATCTAGATTTTAGCAAATATGTTTGCTATGCTTTTGTGTGCAAAGAGGCATTATTTTCATTCGAGGATGTGCCTTCCTCTTTGCCTCCTGCTGTCACTAGCATTTTGCAGGAGTTCGCTGACGTCTTTCCACAAGACGTGCCACCCGGATTACCACCTATTCGAGGGATTGAGCATCAAATTGACTTAATTCCTGGTGCATCATTACCCAACCGTGCGCCATACCGTACCAATCCAGAGGAGACGAAGGAGATTATGCATCAAGTACAGGAGCTACTCGACAAAGGTTATATACGTGAATCCCTTAGTCCTTGTGCTGTTCCTATCATTTTAGTGCTGAAAAAGGATGGTACATCGCGTATGTGTGTTGATTGTAGAGGCATTAATAATATTACTATTCGTTATCGTCATCCTATTCCTAGGCTAGACGACATGCTTGATGAATTGAGTGGCTCTACAATATTCTCCAAAGTTGATTTGCGTAGTGGATACCATGAAATTCGTATGAAATTGGGAGATGAATGAAAACAACATTTAAAACTAAGTTTGGATTATATGAGTGGTTAGTCATGCCTTTTGGGTTAACTAATGCACCTAGTACTTTCATGAGGTGAATGAACGAAGTTTTACGTGCTTTCATTGGACGATTTGTGGTAGTCTATTTTGATGATATACTGATTTATAGTAAATCTTTGGAGGAACATTTGGAACATTTACGTGTTGTTTTTATTGCTTTACGTGATGCATGTTTGTTTGGTAACCTTGGAAAGTGCACCTTTTGCACCGACCGAGTATCTTTTCTTGGCTATGTTGTTACTCCACAGGGAATTGAAGTTGATAAAGCCAATATAGAAGCTATTGAGAGTTGGCCGCAGCCCAAAACGGTCACACAAGTGAGGAGTTTCTTTGGCCTCGCTGGTTTCTATAGGCGTTTTGTGAGAGATTTCAGCACCATTGCTGCACCTCTCAACAAGCTTACAAAGAAGGATGTGCCTTTTGTTTGGGGTACCGCACAAGAAGAAGCCTTCACGGTATTGAAAGATAAGGTGACACATGCTCCTTTACTCCAACTTCCTGATTTTAATAAGACTTTTGAGCTTGAATGTGATGCTAGTGGAATTGTATTAGGAGGTGTGTTATTACAAGATGGCAAACCTATTGCATACTTTTCTGAAAAATTGAGTGGGCCTAGTCTGAACTATTCTACTTATGATAAAGAATTATATGCTCTTGTTCGGACCTTAGAAACATGGCAACATTATTTATGGCCCAAGGAATTTATTATACATTCTCATCATGAATCTTTGAAACACATTAAAAGTCAAGCAAAATTGAACCGTCGACATGCTAAATGGGTTGAATTCATCGAGACTTTCCCTTATGTCATTAAACACAAGAAGGGTAAAGAAAATGTTATTGCTGATGCATTGTCTCGTCGTTATACTATGCTTTCACAACTTGACTTTAAAATATTTTGTTTGGAGACCATCAAAGATCAATATGTGCATGATGCTGAATTTAAAGATGTATTGCAGAATTGTAAGGAAGGGGGAACTTGGAACAAGTTCGTTCTTAACGATGGATTTCTGTTTCGTGCTAACAAGCTATGCATTCCAGCTAGCTCCGTTCATCTTTTGTTGTTGCAGGAGGCGCATGGAGGAGGATTAATGGGACACTTTGGCGTCAAGAAGACGGAGGATATACTTGCTACACATTTCTTTTGGCCAAAGATGAGACGGGATGTTGAGCGTTTTGTTGCTCGCTGCACTACATGTCAAAAAGGTAAGTCACGACTCAATCTTCATGTTTTATATATGCCTTTGCCTGTACCTAGTGTTCCTTGGGAGATATATCTATGGACTTTGTTTTAGGTTTACCTCGAACAAAGAAGGGGAGGGATAGCATATTTGTTGTTGTGGATAGATTTTCACAAATGGCACACTTTATACCATGTCATAAAAGCGATGATGCTGGTAATGTTGCTAATTTGTTCTTTCGTGAAATTATTTACTTAGATGGTGTGCCAAATACTATTGTTTCAGATCGTGATACTAAATTTCTTAGCCACTTTTGGAGATGTTTATGGGCTAAGTTGGGGACTAAACTGCTTTTTAGTACTACTTGCCACCCCCAAACTGATGGACAAACTGAAGTAGTCAATAGAACATTGTCTACTATGCTTAGGGCTGTTTTGAAGAATACTAAGAAAATGTGGGAAGAATGCTTGCCTCATATTGAATTTGCTTATAATCGTTCTTTGCATTCTACTACTAAGATGTGCCCTTTTGAAATTGTGTATGGTTTCCTACCTCGTGCACCTATTGATTTGTTGCATCTTCCATCTTCGGAGAAGGTTAATTTTGATGCTAAAGAACATGCTGAATTAATTTTAAAAATGCTTGAGTTAACTAAGGAAAACATTGAGAGTATGAATGCTAAATATAAACTTGCTGCAGATAAGGGTAGAAAACATGTTGTGTTTGCACCTGGAGATCTTGTTTGGTTACATTTGCGTAATGATAGATTTCCTAATTTGCGCACATCAAAGCTAATGCCATGTCCTGATGGTCCTTTTAAGGTGTTGGAGAAAATAAATGATAATGCATATAAACTTGAGCTGCCTGCAGATTTTGGGGTTAGTCCCACTTTTAACATTGCAGATTTGAAGCTTTATTTGCGTGAGGAAGATGAGCTTTCGTCGAGGACGACTTCATTTCAAGAAGGGGAGGATGATGAGGACATCAATACCATTGTTACACCCACAGCCCCTGCTGCTATACATACTGGACCGATTACTAGAGCTCGCGCACGCCAATTGAATTATCAGGTACTTTCGTTTCTTGGTAACGATTCTAATATTCATGAGAATATGATGCTGCCTAAATTGGATACATTTGTTTTGCTTACAAATGAAGGGCCTAGATTGGACAAGAAAGATGAACCTTGGAGCAAGTTCAAGCATGGAGATGATGGCATGCGCAAGGGGATCAAGAATAGAGTTACAAGTGATGATTTCAGGACTTTGAAGCCACCATAAGGAGTGCATGTAGCCTTGGACGAAATATACAAGATGCTACTTCATAAACTTCGTCCAGAGACTATTTTAGGTGTTGCGTCACCTTATTATTGGGCCAGGCCCATGTATTTTTGAAATACTTAAGTATAGGCTGTTTTTAGAGTCCGTATGTGTGGGGAAAGAGGAGTTAGGGTTGGTTTCGGACCCCTCCTCCAAGGGCCATGAAATTCCCCCCTCTTCCTCCATATATACAGCCCTTAGGGCATCGTTTAGACTTTGGGTTTTGTTTAGATTAAAAGTTCGGCATAGCTGCAACTTCGCGTACTTCGTTTGTGTTCAATGACCAGACCAAGGCGTCACAGAACCCCACCTTGATCAATAAAGCTTTCATATTATATTCGCAATATCCAGATTGCAATCTCAGTTTCTTGCTTGTTCTTCGTTTGCTTGCAGGAAACAGACCCTCGTGGTCAGGTTGATCATGCTCCGGCGTGGTCAATAACCCTCGGAAGTTGGTTTAGCGATTGCTAAGGCGTGACGTCTCGCACGTTCGTAGTCGGATCGTCAAGGTCGACTCCCACAGAAAACGATAGCTACCATCTCATCGAAACACCAGGACATCTTTGCCTCTATCACTTGCTATCTTGGTTCGTCAAACATTGCATGAGAAAAGAGCTCAAACATCAAAGAGCCAAACAAGCTTTTAAGCAAAGAGGAAAGATAAGCAAAGAGCTTTTAATCAAGAACCATAGCATCATACAACATTAAGATTGTCATACTCGATCATCTTGGATCATATCATAGCAACACCTTGCATACAAAGTATTTGGGCTAGAAGTCGTTGCATTTTTGCTAAGTAGGTTGTGCACAAGTTCTTGTATCCGCCTATTGTGCAATCGTGCTAGCGTCTCTCTAGTGTTGTGCAACAAGAGCATTTTTGTGGATTCCACATTTTGGCTCACCCTTGGTTGCACAACCCCACTTATCTTTTTGTGCGTGTGTTTCCGTGTACCTTATATGCTTGGTCTACTTGTTACATTGCATCTTGCGAATCTTTTCCAACATTATTTAAGCTCACTTACAATTACATCAAATTTTGTGCCACCATCCTAACCAAGCTCCACCAAAAGCTTTTACTTGTGTAGGTGTGAGCAACCGACAAGAACTCGTACCAATTGTGCTATTTCCTTGTCCTACATTGGAGTGATCCTCGATCCACTTTCAACTTCGGTCAAGGTACATTTGGTACTCGTTCTTCTCTTTCTACCACTCACATTTGTCTTGGAATGATGGATAGGCCAAGTACTTCTACCAACCCACTCTTCATGGAGCAAGACGACGACATGAACTCCTTCGTCACCAAGAGTCACCTCTTTGGTGCACAACGTGCTTTGCATCAAGAGCAACAAGCGATGAGTGAACGCATCGACAACCTTGCCGCCGACTTGCGCCTTTCCGAGCAACGTACAAAGGACTACTTCGACCACAAGCTCGACGATCACAGGCAAGAGAATGACACAAGGATGGACGAAATTCGTGCTTTGTTGCTCAACCGCTCGTCTTCCACTTCAAGAAGGAGCCGTTCAAGCCGCCACTCCGACTTCACGCTCTCCGGCTCAAGTACACCGACATCGAACACTCTTCGTCGAGCCGCACGCGCCGACCGTCAAGCAAGCCTCAATCCCCTAAGAGACACGGACTCTCAAGAGCGCCGACAACGTCAAACTCAAGAAGCCTTTGCGCTTGCATGAGAACGACAACGTCAACGCCAACATGAAGAGGAAGAGCGAGCGCGTCTACACCAAAATGCCATAGATGCCGAGGCACAACATCAAGCACAACAACTCCGTGACGCTCAAGCACTTGCGGTGCAACAAGCTCTACGCGACTTGAGTCGAGCCGTTGCCGACCGAAGCCGACAAGCCCGTGAACAAGAGGAAGCACATCATGAAGAAATTCAAGAACAAAGATTTCAGGCTCGCGTGCATCGTCAAGTACCTCTTCGAGCTCGCGAAGATCCTCCACAAGCTCGCCGACACCACCAAGTTCATCGACAGCAGGAAGACAATGGAAATCCTCCACGGCATGAGCAACATGAGGATAACAACCCTCCGCGCCAAGAGCACCACGACTTGAACAATCATCTACAACATGGGCATCATCATCCCCGACCCCAACACAATGAAGAGCAACGCTACGGCAAGCTCGCGCACGCCAATTAAATTATCAGGTACTTCCATTTCTTGGTAATGATTCTGATGTTCATGAGAATATGATGCTGCCTAAATTGGATACATTTGTTTTGCTTACAAATGAAGGGCCTGTCATGGATAAGAGGGATGAACACTGGAGCAAGACCAAGCATCGAGATGATGGCATGCTGAAAGTGCAACTATCCCTAGGTGGTTTTGGTAATTCATAACAACATATAGCTCATTGAGCTAATGCTATTCCAAGATGATTATTTCAGGAAAGCTCAATGATTGGCATGACATGGATGTGAAAGTGGAACCCTCAAAATGCTAAGGACAAAGGATTGGCTCAAGCTCAAAAGCTCAAGACTCTTCATTTTATATTTTAGTGATCCAAGATCACATTGAGTCTTTAGGAAAAGCCAATACTATCAAGGAGGGATGAGGTGTTGCTTAATGAGCCTCTTGCTTCATGTGCTTAGTGATATGCTCCAAAACCCTCAACTACTTTCCCATATCCACATATTACCTAAACCCTAAGCCAAACTCGGTCCTACCGATTCTTCCTATCCGGCGCCACCGAGTTTCACTTGTCATTAGCCACTGCCAAACCCTAGCAATTCGGTCCTACCGATAAGGATCTCGGTCTCACCGAGATGGGGTTGCAAACTCTCTGTTTCCCTTTCGTAACTTTTCGGTCTCACCGAAAGAGCGAATCGGTCCCATCGAGATTGCAATGTAAACTCAGTGTTTCCCCTTTGTAACTTTTCGGTCTCACCGAGTTCCACTCGGTCTCACCGAAAGAGCAAATCGGTCCCATCGAGTTTGCCTGACCAACTCTCTGGTTAGCTAATTACCAAATTCGGTCTCACCGAGTTTGTGTAATCGGTCTCACCGAGATTACATTATGCCCAAACCCTAACCATATCGGTCCTACCGAGTTGCATGTCAGTCCCACCGAAAATCTCTAACGGTCACTAGGTTTACATTTTCGGTCCGACCGAGTTTATTGATTCGGTCCCACCAACATTGGAAAACTGTGTAATGGTTGGATTTTGTGTGGAGGCTATATATACCCCTCCACCTTCTCATTCGATGAGAGAGCCATCAGAACACACACACCATTCCAACTCATATGTTCTGAGAAAGAACCACCTACTCATGTGTTGAGACCAAGACATTCCATTCCTACCATATGAATCTTGATCTCTAGCCTTCCCAAGTTGCTTTCCACTCAAATCTTCTTTCCACCAAATCCAAATCCTATGAGAGAGAGTTGAGTGTTGGGGAGACTATCATTTGAAGCACAAGAGCAAGGAGTTCATTACCTACACACCATTTGTTACTTCTTGGAGAGTGGTGTCTCCTAGATTGGCTAGGTGTCACTTGGGAGCCTCCGACAAGATTGTGGAGTTGAACCAAGGAGTTTGTAAGGGCAAGGAGATCGCCTACTTCGTGAAGATCTACCGCTAGTGAGGCAAGTCCTGTGTGGGCGATGGCCATGGTGGGATAGACAAGGTTGCTTCTTCGTGGACCCTTTGTGGGTGGTTGCTTCTTCGTGGACCCTTCGTGGGTGGAGCCCTGTGTGGACTCGCGCAACCGTTACCCTTGGGTGGAGCCCTGTGTGGACTCGCGCAACCGTTACCCTTCGTGGGTTGAAGTCTCCATCAACGTGGATGTAGGATAGCACCACCTATCCGAACCACGGGAAAAACATCCGTGTCTCCAATTGCGTTTGAATTCTCCAAACCCTTCTCTTGACATTCTTGCAAGTTGCATGCTTAACTTTCCGCTGCCTATATACTCTTTGCATGCTTGCTTGAATTATGTGATGATTGCTTGACTTGTCTTAAATTAGCTAAAATCTGCCAAGAACTAAAATCGGGAAAAGGTTAAGTTTTTATTTGGTCAAGTAGTCTAATCACCCCCCCTCTAGACATACTTTCGATCCTACAAGTGGTATCAGAGATTTGGTCTCCATTTGCTTTGATCTCCATAGCTTTTGGTGGTCATAGCCTTGGTTTCACAACCTAGGAGAGTATGGCCTCTAGCGAGGGAAATTATCACCGTAGAGGTCCTTACTTTGATGGTACTAATTTTGCTAGTTGGAAGCATAAAATGAAAATGCATATTCTTGGAAATAACCCCGCCGTTTGGGCTATTGTGTGTGTTGGTTTGCAAGGTGACTTCTTTGATGGGAGAGAACCGAACCGTGAAGCTACCGCGGATGAGTTGAAGATGTTGCAATACAATGCTCAAGCTTGTGATATTCTCTTCAACGGATTGTGCCCCAAAGAATTCAACAAAATCAGCCGCCTTGAGAATGCAAAGGAAATTTGGGACACTTTGATTGATATGCACGAAGGTACCGACTCCGTCAAGGAATCCAAGTTGGATGTGCTTCAAAGCCAACTTGACAAGTTCAAGATGAAGGATGGTGAAGGTGTCGCTGAAATGTACTCTAGGCTTGCTCTCATCACAAATGAGATTGCCGGCTTAGGAAGTGATAGAAGCGAGGGTGTCCCGATCTTTCGATGAGATGATAACTATCGATTTGGTGGAGACGACTTTGACGATCCGACTACAAACGTGCACGACGTTGCGCCTTAGCAATCGCTAAACCAATCTCCTGAGGTTACTAACGATGCCGGAAGCACAGTCAGCCTGACCACGAAGGTCTATTCCTGCAAGCAATCGAAGAACGAGCAAGAATATGATAAAGCAATCTGAATATTGCAAATATATATGAGGTATTGATAATGGTGGGGATCCGTAAGCGGTCTTGGTCTGGTCGTTGGACACAAACGAAGTACACGAAGTTGCAATGGCTAACTTTTAACTAAACAAATCCCAAGAAAAAAGCTACTAGATGAATCTACTTATATAGGAGCAAGGGGTGGCGGCCAAGGAGGTGGGAGGACGTCCCAAGGCAGCCTAAAACTAACCCTAGGTCGTACAAGGCTCATGGGCCCAAGTGGAGGTGATGCAACACCTTTGGGCTTGTAGTTTGACTCGGATTCTGCTGCAACGTCAGATTGTTTCGTCCGTAACTCAACGCTCCGTATGAATTTGAAGGTGAATCCAATTGGGTTGGAAAGAGCACGAAATCTAGTTTCCAACAAAAAAAGAATCACCCAATTCGGAGTCAATATAAAAAAGTTGTTGGCGTTTTGAGTCAGGTATGTCTGTGCAGTCCGAATCTGAATCCAGAACGTGAAAGACTTGGACTCTATCTTCTCTTGGCCCAAAAGTGACGTGAGAGGAATTTTTGAACACAACATAAACTTCTCCTTTTCCCTTATCTTCATATGTGGATTGTACAAATGTCCCATACTCCTGCAATTAGACAAAACACAAAAGTGTGTGAAGTATTTTTGTTCTAGATAACATAAATAGATTATTGAATAGTTTGCATTAGAAATCACCTGACAAATATGCATGTATGCAATATTTTTGGTCGTATCCAAGGTAGTCATGTCCTCATCATCCTCCCCTTTTTGAAAACAAAGCCGTCCTCGGCGTTGCTTAATCTGAAATGTGACTAACAAAAGAGACAAGGTGTACATGTTGTATATGTATATGTCATCCAGTTTAACTTCCCTTGATTTTTGCACGTATGACACATGTATACATGAGTAACTTTCATAGTTCATAAAAACTAAAGCTAAAAAATTATCACAAGAAGTAGAAGGCATGAAAATATTAGAACTCAGTTTGCACATATAAGTGAAGCTCTTATTCATTTCAAAAGATTCGCAATGTTCATCATTAAACCATCCCAACTTTGGTGAATAAACCTTACTTGCATCAAATTTACATGCTACAACATGCTTAAATAAGCAAACATGCAATAAGTCATTGGACAGAGAATCATCACCAAGATTGGAGGCCATATCAAAATGATTAAACATTAGTTCTTTTGCATCAACAATTAATTAAATGGGTGCACTCAAAATTATTGATATTTCAGTTGTTTGATCACATGATGCATTCATGACAGTAACAAGATTCTCTAAAATAGGTGGTGTGCTCAAATCAACAGGTAACTCAATACATGACGCATTCAAGTTAACTAGGCATGCATCATTCTCATGTGAAGTTATATCATCAATACCTTTACTGTTACCTCGCAGAGATGTAGCTGATGTAGGTACGGACGTTGACAATGTACCATACTCTTGAGATGATATTGCGCTCACAATCCGAGGTGGGGCTGCTCTAGTAGGTGCAATAGTGGAGTAACCAACCGGCGATGGTGAGCATGAACTGGAATAGTAGTTGTTGTAGTCACCCAATGCATCCTCCTGTATCTGTCTCTCAAAGGTACAAGCACGGACATACATACCAGTAATGCAACGAGGAATATACCGAAATCTTGCCTGAATATCATGGTTCAAACCACCAAAAAATCTATTCATTGTATCATCCTCAGATTCTTCTATGTCACAATGATGCATATAAGATTTGAACTCTTGGTAGTAAGCATGAACAGTCTTACTGCCTTGTTTTAATTGCTCCAATTTGCAAAGCAATTCACGACGATAGTAAGGAGGAAAAAATTGTTGTCTCACTACAGCTTTCAAAACTTTCCAAGTTGTGGGTTGGTTATCAATGTTTTTCTTACAATGTACACTCCACCAAACAGAAGCAAAACCAGTAAATGCTCTAATGGTAGCTCGTACTCTCTCAAGTTCAGAAAAATCATGGTGACTAAAAACTTGTTCTACTTCAAGCTCCCAAGCTAGATAAATAGCAGAATTAAATCTACCCTCAAATGATGGTAAAGAGATAACCTAACCATATGCTTGTGTGTGTTGTCCCAACTCTCGTGATGGTGAAGATGTGTCCGTCGTCCAAGAACTTCTATCTCTGGAACCTGTCATGATTAGTAGAAACAGGAACCAAAATTCGAGAATAATGTTCCTATGAACTACTAGGATGTGGTTGTAAAGTGCTCACAGTAAAGCAAATATCAATATCTTACAAGTTCTTACCATGCGGCAGGTGGTGACAGGCAACCAGCGGTGTCAAATAACTCCGAAGATTGTGTAAAGCGATTGCCAGGGGAACGTGCGTATACACGGTGTAGAAATATGTGGAGCTGGGTTGGCTATATATGGTAGCAAAAGATTAGCAATAATCAATTCAGAGATGCAATGTTGAATAAACGCTCAACGACGGTACTGTGCTGGTCCTAGGCTAGACCGAACTAGAGACGCGAGCCTAGAACACTAATGAGGTCACGTCGTAGCATAACCAGCATCAATGAAGGATACTAAGTAGCTCTGGACAGCAAGATATAAGTGAAGATCACAACGGCAGTAAAGATAATGATGTGAAACAACAGCCAAGCTGTTTTACTGACAGTGCACAAAACAGATTCCAATCCGAATTCAACTACGAGATTGAGACTAAAAAGATCCGAATTTTGTTTTTTTTCTCTTTTTTTTCCTCACACTTTTTTTCTTTCTCTCCTTTTTTTCTCTGACTGTTTTTTCTCTTTTTTTCTCTCGTTTTTTTCTCTCTTTTTTTCTCCCTCTTTCCAAAACAAACTAGATAAGATGCAGATTGGATCAAGTCAAGATGTGAATGATCTCAACTATTATTATGACAATGAATGGTGGGTAGCACGTGGTGGAAATTGATGGATGGGTGGTGGACAGCGGAAGAGATAATGATGCAGCGGTGGCGTGACTAATGTGAACAGAACTCGAAACTCTAAACGAACTAGACACTAGGACCAGCAACTCGACACTACGATGCAACCGATAATTCAACTATGCAAGCAATGAAAAGAAAATTGCAAAGGCTCAGACTGGCTTGGACCAAGGATGAATAGATCTAACCCTTTTTGTGGCTTTTTCTTGGACAATAGGTAAGAAAATAAATCTAATCTAGGAAAACTGGAAATTCTCATCGAGCAACCTGAAAACTGATACCACTTGATAGAGGCGAGGGTGTCCCGATCTTTCGATGTGATGATAACTATCGATTTGGTGGAGACGACTTTGACGATCCGACTACAAACGTGCACGACGTTGCGCCTTAGCAATCGCTAAACCAATCTCCTGAGGTTACTAACGATGCCGGAAGCACAGTCAGCCTGACCACGAAGGTCTATTCCTGCAAGCAATCGAAGAATGAGCAAGAATATGATAAAGCAATCTAAATATTGCAAATATATATGAGGTATTGATAATGGTGGGGATCCGTAAGCGGTCTTGGTCTGGTCGTTGGACACAAACGAAGTACACGAAGTTGCAATGGCTAACTTTTAACTAAACAAATCCCAAGGAAAAAGCTACTAGATGGATCTACTTATATAGGAGCAAGGGGTTGCAGCCAAGGAGGTGGGAGGACGTCCCAAGGCAGCCTAAAACTAACTCTAGGTCGTACAAGGCTCATGGGCCCAAGTGGAGGTGATGCAACACCTTTGGGCTTGTAGTTTGATTCGGATTCTGCTGCAACGTCAGATTGTTTCGTCCGTAACTCAACGCTTCGGACGAATTTGAAGGTGAATCCAATTGGGTTGGAAAGAGCACGAAATCTAGTTTCTAACAAAAAAAGAATCACCCAATTTGGAGTCTGTATGAAAAAGTTGTTGGCGTTTTGAGTCAGGTATGTCTGTGCAGTCCGAATCTGAATCCAGAACGTGAAAGACTTGGACTCTATCTTCTCTTGGCCCAAAAGTGACGTGAGAGGACTTTTTGAACACAACATAAACTTCTCCTTTTCCCTTATCTTCATATGTGGATTGTACAAATGTCCCATACTCCTGCAATTAGACAAAACACAAAAGTGTGTGTAGTATTTTTGTCCTGGATAACATAAATAGATTATTGAATAGTTTGCATTAGAAATCACCTGACAAATATGCATGTATGCAATATTTTTGGTCGTATCCAAGGTAGTCATGTCCTCATCAGAAGAGATGACCGATAAATTCATTATCAAGAAGATTCTAAGAGCCTTGGATGGAAAATATGATACCGTGTGCACATTGATCCAAATGATGCCCAATTATAAAGATCTCAAGCCAACGGAGGTGATTGGAAGAATTGTTGCTCATGAGATGTCACTTAAGGATAAAGAGGAACTTCACAACAAATCAAGTGGTGCCTATAAAGCCTCATGTGAAGCCCCTACATCATCAAGTGAGAAACAAGACTTCAATGAAGAATTAAACTTAATGGTGAAGAACTTCAACAAGTTCTACAAGAGTAGAAGCAAAGATAGAAGCTCCAAGTCAAGGTCCTACAATGACAAAAGATCTTCTAGTCGAGAGCGAAACTGCTACAATTGTGGAAGACCCGGACACTATTCCAATGAGTGTAAGGCTCCCTACAAGAGAAGAGAAGATTCTCCAAAAAGAAGAAGCAAAGGATCACCACCAAGAGAGAGAAGGAGTAGAGATGATCGTTATGAACAAAGATACTCACGGAGAAGCAAGGATTCGGAAAGGAAGGAAAAATCATCAAGGAGCTACATAAGACGAAGACATCAAGCTCATGTTGGGTATCCGGCTCCGACTCCGACAGCCACTCCGAGAGAAGTTATTACTCCGACTCCGAAGATACTCAAGATGAAGGTGTTGCCGGTCTAGCACTTGTGTCAACCAACTCCTATGACATATTTGACTCACCAAATGAAGGAATTGGAAGATTCTTCATGGCCAAAGGTCCTAAGGTAACACACCCCGAGTATGTTGATTTCAATAGTGATGAAGATGACTTGTTAGGTGATGATTTGCTTGTTGACAACTCTAGTGATGAATACTATGATGAAATGTCAATTAAACATGCTAATCAAGATAAAACGAATGACAATGATAAGGAGAAGATTGAGGCCCTAACTAAAGAACTAAACACTCTTAAATTAGCTCATGAAACCATCTTCGAAGAGTATCGAGAACTTTTAAGAGCTCATGAGAAATTATGCTTTGAAAAGTTCAATCTTGAGCAAGAGCATGAGTTCTTAAAAGCAATCAATGATGATCTCCGCAAGAAAAGTTCTTCTTACATTGCCAAGCGTTTACTCTTATCCACTTACATGCCTCAAGTCAAGTCTAGTAACAAGAAAGATTCTTCATCTAGCAGTAATAATGATCATGCTAAATCCAATATTGTTGCTTCTAGTAGTTCTCTTGATTCCACTAATGATTCTCTTAGCCAAGTTACACTTGAGCAAGAAAATAGCTTATTGAAGGAAATTATAGAGAAAGGAGTGTACAAAAGCCTTGCCGGGGGTAAGCAATTCGAGGAAATTGTGCGCAAGCAATGAATGCACCGGAAGAATCAAGGTGTTGGTTTTGAACGAAAGTTCAATGCCAATGGAGTTGAGTGGGAAGAAGATCAATACCCCAAGACAAATTTTGTCCCTCAACAAGAGAAGTATACTTCTTTCAAGGGGACACAAGCTCAAGATGATCTTCCACCACAAGACTACAAGCAAAAAGGCAAGGACAAGCTTCAAGAGGAAATTGATGCATTTGAAGAAGCTCCAAAGACCTTAGTCAAGTGGATTCCCAAGACTACTTCAAGTTCCACTTCATCAAGTACGACTACAACTCCAAGGATTCCCATCAAGATGATGTGGATCCAAAAGAAGAAGAACTAGAGAGTTCTTGAGGGTGACTCCGCCAACATACTTCAGTCTTATCATTTTGGCAAGAACAAGTGCAATCAACTTCCACATCTTGCACTAGTTCAAGGAGTCACAAACCCTCTTGTTGGTAAGACAAGGGACAAGGTAACCTAAAAGTTTTCATGGACATCATCTTTGTGTGCATCACTCTATGTCTATGGATATCCTTGTTTGTTCCTTGTGGAACTAACCCATGTAGGTATTGAAAGTGCAATTCACTCAAATGGATAGCCCCAAGAGATCTACATCAACATTGAGCATCCACATCTTCAATATCTACATGAAGTCATCATCGACAAAACCCAAGGTTAGTTCATCCCTCTTAGGGGGGATATCACATCTAGGGGGAGCTTTACTCTAAGACTTGAGCTAAAGCAACTCTAAAGATGTGAACAAAATAATGCTTTATGTAAAAGTGGTAACCCCACTTGAGCTTAAACGATGAGTATGACCTATGATCAAGTGTTCTCACTTGACTCCTAAGTCAATATACTCATATATAGATGACCTAGTCATCGCAAATTGCTTGATAGATGCTAGAATTGGTTGTGCATGCCTTGCCACATACTTCATTTGCCATCTTATTGTGTGAGCATGCTGGTTGCATAATTTACTCATTCGAGGACATCCACTTGTTGTTTTGATTGTTCTGTTTTATCTTCTTTTGCCAACTGGATGGACAAGAATGCCTAAGAACCTCCTCTAGCTATCTATGCTTTCCTCGTCTCAAACTCTATTCATGCTGCATCACAAAATTTGATCAAGTCAGATTCGAACCACTCTGTGTGAGGAGCGCTCGGAGTCCCCGATTCGTCATAGACTTAAACTTCCAAAACCTCTTTATGATTCTCGGTCTGACCGATACTCCACTTTCGGTCCTACCGAGATCATTAAGTTAATCTAGGTTTTCGATCTCGGTGCAACCGATTTGAACATTTCGGTCACACCGAGTTTCAGTAACTGCTTGCAGTTATGAATCTTGGTGCCACCGAGTTGTTCCACGCGGTCACACCGACAGGGTCGGGCTATATATAGTCACGGGCAAAATTTTGGAAATTTCTCCGAACCCGTTCGCCCGCGCGATAGCCTGCTCTGCCCTCGTGGTCTCTGGATCGTCTTCTTGCCGCCAGTAGCCTCCAGTCGCTGGTCTCCGTCGCCGTCAACGGGAATTCTGCCCCGCCGTTGCCGCCGTAGCAAGTCCCCGCCGAACTAGGGTATGAACTTGATCTTTGTGCTATTCCCCAATCTGATTCCTAGCACATTGTGATCATATTGATTCTAGCCATGTTTGATGAACTTCTATCCAGTCAATGAACTCATAGATTAGGTTTGATTCGAAAATTCTAGGTTTAGGTTTCCGCCGAAACCATCTCGGACCCACCGAGTTGAAAAACTCGGTCCCACCGATTTGGCTTATGCCATTGCACAAGTGAGACTCGGTCTGACCGAGAATTACTTATCAGTGTGACCGATTTTTGAACTCAGTGAAACCCTAGCAGTCTCGGTGCCACCGAACTGTGACTCGGTCCTACCGAGTTCACTAGTTTAGGTTCCAAAACTACTTTGGTATCACCGAGTTTGAAAATCGGTAGATCCGAGATGATTTCAGTGGGAAACTAAAACTAAGTTTTTGGATCATTCTTTTGCAAAAATCGCTGCATTTTGTGATGCTCATCCACTCTATCTCTTCTATAATCTATTCACAGGGTCAGCAGTCAGTTTGCAGCATGTCTGATCAAAGTGATAGCCAAAACATGTCAGAGCAGCAAGTGATGATGAGTGAGGGCACTAGTCCCTCCAGTTCATCTGATGAAGGCAGCAGGAGCACTCCTAGCAACTTGCCAAAGGCTGCCACGAGACAAAGGAAGAAGAGGACTTCAGATTCCGAAGATGTGGACTATGTGGCAGAGGAAGAGGCCACTTCCAAGAGAGTTGAGCCAGCTCAAGGCACTAAGCCAGGTCTGAAAATCAAAAGGCCAGCAGGCAGGCAGCCAATGTCAAAGGCCAGAATGTCAACTGAGAAGCCCATAGAGCCAGTTGCAGCTGAGGGCAAGAAAAGAAAGGAAAGGGTGAAGAAGACAGTGGCTAGAGTGCTTGGCAAAGCTTCCATCATGGAAGAGGAGGAAGAAGAAGAGGCAGCTGCACCAGCGCCCAAGGCACCCAAACTTATGGGAGATGCCATAAAATCAGGGGGATCTGCTTCCAAGGCCAAGCCAGCTCCAAAGCCAAAGCCCAAGAGAAATACAAGGAGCATTCCTGCAGCTGAGAATAACAAGGCCCCAGTGCCTGAGACTGTTGCTGAAGAAGAGGGAGAGAATGTCCTGAGAAAGCTAAAGCCCAAGATCCCAGACCACAACGATGCTCATCCTGTGGCTGAGGACATGAAGCTCAGGAGAGATTCAGGGCTAAGGAAATGGAGAGAAGCAGACCCATATGCTTCAAGGAGAAGGACAGCAGTGGACTACAGATTTCACACCAAGGAGCAGCAGGATTTCTATGAGACTGTTTTGCTAGATAAGAAGCCAATTGTCTGTGACATGAGATGGGTTGACTGGACCTACATGAGGGAGAAGGAGGAACACTACCCAGGAGTATATGACAGCTTTAATGCTTGTGGAGTAGCTGACTTTGTTGGGCAGAAGCTCACAAAGTGGAATGAGGAACTGATCATGCAATTCTACTCCACGGCACACTTTTATCCAGATGGGAGGATCACATGGATGTCTGAGGGTACAAGGTACCAATCCACAGTTGCTGAGTGGGCACAGATCATTAATGCCCCAGAGGAGCAAGATGATGACTTGGATATCTATGCCAAGAAGAAGATGGACCATAACTCCATGTCCAATATGTACAAGGATATTCCCAATGAAGCTCTTGACACCTTCAAATTTGGGTCTGTGCATTACCTTCTGTCAGGACTGCCTACGATGAATTGGATACTAAGGCACACCTTACTGCCCAAGTCTGGAGATCACAAGATGATCAGAAGCCATGCTATCAACTTGCTACATGTGTTTGATGTGCCTCAGAAGTTCAAGGTGATGAGCCTCATAGTGGAAACAATCAAGAGGACTGCAGCAGATCAGAAGAGGAGTTGCGGATACGCCCCTCAAATTCAGGAGCTCATCAACTCCAAGATGGGCACGGGCATATATCTATTGGACAAGGAACACCTGCCCATCCGTCCAGATTTCGAGGACAATCAAGTTGTCATGACTGAGAACGAGCCATCATCTGCCCAAGCATTTGCAAAGAAGGAGAAGGCGAGGAAGGAGAAAGCTACCAAGATGCCTACTCAAGAGGAGGCATCTGAGTATTTCTTGAAGACTAAACAAGAGCAGCTTGGTTACTTAATTGCATCCACGCTGAGGATTGAGCAAAGTCTGGCCACCCTCACTCAGAATCAGCAGAGCCTAGAGAGAATCATGGAACGGAAGTTCTATGACTTGGATGTCAAGGTAATGGAAGTTCAGTCTGCAGTGGAGCAGCTCCAGGAGGACATGCAGGAGAGGAGAGGTAGGACTACCACTCATGCCTTTTCCAGAGTGCCACGAGGCCCGAGGTCATCTGCCGTGCCAGTTGCTGACACCAGAGCCACCACTTCAGCACCAGCTACAGCCTCAGCTCCAGCGTCTACTTCAGCTCCAACTCCAGCGTCTACTTCAGCATCTACCGAAGCCTTCGTCCTTGGAGTGATCCGGACTCCACCACCACCAGAAGATCAAGCCTGAGCGTCGATCTAGTGCTATGCATTTTCTAGGAACTTTTTGGTAACTTGTTGCCAAAGGGGGAGAAGATGTATAGATCATAGGCTTCGAGAGAGAGTGTTGCTTTTCTCTCTTGCTTTATTTGGTGGTTTTTCGAACTTGTTTGCTTTTGAGTGCACTACGTCATTATTTGTGAGACATTGATGATCATGTGTTTGATCATAAGCTACACTTAATGCTTGCTTATTGCTATTATCCTATCTATCTTGTGTGATCATTCACTATTGGTGATGAGTGCATGTATTTCATTCTTATCATTTTAAGCGCTCCACCAAGATGTATGTGACATGGAAGAGTAACCCATGACTCTAACTCTTTGTGCATTTGCAGTCCAAAGCAAATTTTAAATATGCACAAATTTAGGGGGAGCTCTTACTTATCACATACTTCTCAAAGCGACGATATATTTCATGCTTATTATCATTTGTCGAAGCTTTGATCTATATGTTGTCATCAATTACCAAAAAGGGGGAGATTGAAAGTGCAACTATCCCTAGGTGGTTTTGGTAATTCATAACAACATATAGCTCATTGAGCTAATGCTATTCCAAGATGATTATTTCAGGAAAGCTCAATGATTGGCATGGCATGGATGTGAAAGTGGAACCCTCAAAATGCTAAGGACAAAGGATTGGCTCAAGCTCAAAAGCTCAAGACTCTTCATTTTATATTTTAGTGATCCAAGATCACATTACGTCTTTAGGAAAAGCCAATACTATCAAGGAGGGATGAGGTGTTGCTTAATGAGCCTCTTGCTTCATGTGCTTACTGATATGCTCCAAAACCCTCAACTACTTTCCCATATCCACATATGACCTAAACACTAAGCCAAACTCGGTCCTACCGATTCTTCCTATCCGGCGCCACCGAGTTTCACTTGTCATTAGCCACTGCCAAACCCTAGCAATTCGGTCCTACCGATAAGGATCTCGGTCTCACCGAGATGGGGTTGCAAACTCTCTGTTTCCCTTTCGTAACTTTTCGGTCTCACCGAAAGAGCGAATCGGTCCCACCGAGATTGCAATGTAAACTCAGTGTTTCCCCTTCGTAACTTTTCGGTCTCACCGAGTTCCACTCGGTCTCACCGAAAGACCAAATCGGTCCCACCGAGTTTGCCTGACCAACTCTCTGGTTAGCTAATTACCAAATTCGGTCTCACCGAGTTTGTGTAATCGGTCTCACCAAGATTATGTTATGCCCAAACCCTAACCTATCGGTCCTACCGAGTTGCATGTCAGTCCCACCGAAAATCTCTAACGGTCACTAGGTTTACATTTTCGGTCCGACCGAGTTTATTGATTCGGTCCCACCAACATTGGAAAACTGTGTAATGGTTGGATTTTGTGTGGAGGCTATATATACCCCTCCACCTTCTCATTCGATGAGAGAGCCATCAGAACACACACACCATTCCAACTCATATGTTCTGAGAAAGAACCACCTACTCATGTGTTGAGACCAAGACATTCCATTCCTACCATATGAATCTTGATCTCTAGCCTTCCCAAGTTGCTTTCCACTCAAATCTTCTTTCCACCAAATCCAAATCCTATGAGAGAGAGTTGAGTGTTGGGGAGACTATCATTTGAAGCACAAGAGCAAGGAGTTCATTACCTACACACCATTTGTTACTTCTTGGAGAGTGGTGTCTCCTAGATTGGCTAGGTGTCACTTGGGAGCCTCCGACAAGATTGTGGAGTTGAACCAAGGAGTTTGTAAGGGCAAGGAGATCGCCTACTTCGTGAAGATCTACCGCTAGTGAGGCAAGTCCTGTGTGGGCGATGGCCATGGTGGGATAGACAAGGTTGCTTCTTCGTGGACCCTTTGTGGGTGGTTGCTTCTTCGTGGACCCTTCGTGGGTGGAGCCCTGTGTGGACTCGCGCAACCGTTACCCTTGGGTGGAGCCCTGTGTGGACTCGCGCAACCGTTACCCTTCGTGGGTTGAAGTCTCCATCAACGTGGATGTAGGATAGCACCACCTATCTGAACCATGGGAAAAACATCCGTGTCTCCAATTGCGTTTGAATTCTCCAAACCCTTCCCTTGACATTCTTGCAAGTTGCATGCTTTACTTTCCGCTGCCTATATACTCTTTGCATGCTTGCTTGAATTATGTGATGATTGCTTGACTTGTCCTAAATTAGCTAAAATCTGCCAAGAACTAAAATTGGGAAAAGGTTAAGTTTTTATTTGGTCAAGTAGTCTAATCACCCCCCTCTAGACATACTTTCGATCCTACACATGCGCAAGGGGATCCAGAACGGAGTTACAAGTGATGATTTCAGGACTTTGAAGCCACCATAAGGAGTGCATGAAGTCTTGGACGAAATATACAAGATGCCACTTCATAAATTTCGTCCAGAGGCTATTCTAGGTGCTGCGTCACCTTATTATTGGGCCAGGCCCATGTATTTTCGAAATACTTGAGTATAGGCTGTTTTTAGAGTCTGTATGTGTGGGGAAACAAGAGTTAGGGTTGGTTTCGGACCTCTCCTCCAACGGTCATGAAATTCCCCCCCTCTTCCTCCATATATACAGCCCTTAGGGCATCGTTGAGACTTTGGGTTTTGTTTAGATTAAAAGTTCGCCATAGTTGCAACTTCGTGATAGAGGCAAATGTGTCCCGTCTTTCGATGAGATGATGGATATCGCTTTGGTGGAAGTCGACTTTGACGATCCGACTACGAACGTGCGAGGACGTCGCGCCTTAGCAATCGCTAAACCAACTCCGAGAGGTTATTGACCACGCCGGAGCACGATCAACCTGACCACGAGGGTCTGTTTCCTGCGAGCAAACGAAGAACAAGCAAGAAACTAAGATTGCAATCTGGATATTGCGAATATAAGATGAAAGCTTTATTGATCAAGGTGGGGTTCTGTGACGCCTTTGTCTGGTCGTTGAACACAAACGAAGTACGCGAAGTTGCAGCTATGGCGAACTTTTAATCTAAACAAAACCCAAAGTCTAAACGATGCCCTAAGGGCTGTATATATGGAGGAAGAGGGGGGAATTTCGTGGCCCTTGGTGGAGGGGTCCGAATTCAACCCTATCTCTTGTTTCCCCACACATACGGACTCTAAAAATAGCCTATACTTATGTATTTCGAAATTACATGGGCCTGGCCCAATAATAAGGTGACGCAGCACCTAAAATAGCCTCGGGACGAAATTTATGAAGTGGCATCTTGTATATTTCGTCCAAGGCTTCATGCACCCATTATGGTGGCTTCAAAGTCCTGAAATCATCACTTGTAACTCCGTTCTCGTTCCCCTTGCGCATGCCATCATCTCCATGCTTGTTCTTGCTCCAATGTTCATCCTTCTCCAAGCTAGGCCCTTCATTTCTAAGCAAAACAAATGTATCCAATTTAGGCAGCATCATATTCTCATGAACATTAGAATCATTACCAAGAAACGAAAGTACCTGGTAATTTAGTTGGCGTGCACGAGCTCTAGTAATTGGTCCAGTATGTATAGCAGCAGGGGCTGTGGGTGTAACAATTGTATTGATGTCCTCATCATCCTCCCCTTCTTGAAATGAAGTCGTCCTCGACGGAAGTTCATCTTCCTCACCCAAATAAGGTTTCAAATCTGCAATGTTAAAAGTGGGACTAACCCCAAAATCTGCAGGCAGCTCAAGTTTATATGCATTATCATTTATTTTCTCTAACACCTTAAAGGGACCATCAGCACGTGGCATTAACTTTGATTTGCGCAAATCAGGAAATCTATCCTTACGCAAATGTAACCAAACAAGATCTCCAGGTGCAAACACAACATGTTTTCTACCCTTATCTCCAGCAAGTTTATATTTAGCATTCATGCACTCAATGTTTTCCTTCTTTACAATTATGCATTACATCTTTAAAATCAGCATCATGCACATATTGATCTTTGATGGTCTCCAAACCAAATATTTTGAAGTCAAGTTGTGAAAGCATAGTATAGCGACGAGACAAAGCATCAGCAATAACATTTTCTTTTCCCTTCTTGTGTTTAATGACATAAGGGAAAGTCTCAATGAATTCAACCCATTTAGCATGTCTACGATTCAGTTTAGCTTGACTTTTAATATGTTTCAATGATTCATGATCAGAATGTATAACAAATTCTTTGGGCCATAAATAATGTTGCCATGTTTCTAAAGTCCGAACAAGAGCATATAATTCTTTATCATAAGTAGAATAATTCAGACTAGGCCCACTCAATTTTTCAGAAAAGTATGCAACAGGTTTGCCATCTTGTAATAACACACCTCCTAATCCAATTCCACTAGCATCACATTCAAGCTCAAAAGTCTTATTAAAATCAGGAAGTTGGAGTAAAGGAGCATGTGTCAACTTATCTTTCAATACCGTGAAGGCTTCTTCCTGTGCGGTACCCCAAAGAAAAGGCACATCTTTCTTTGTAAGCTCATTGAGAGGTGCAGCAATGGTGCTGAAATCTCTCACAAAACGCCTATAGAATCCAGCGAGGCCAAGAAAACTACTCACTTGTGTGACCGTTTTGGGCTGCGGCCAACTCTCAATAGCTTCAATCTTGGCTTTATCAACTTCAATTCCCTGTGGAGTAACAACATAGCCAAGAAAAGATACTCGGTCGGTGCAAAAGGTGCACTTCCCAAGGTTACCAAACAAACGTGCATCACGTAGAGCAATAAAAACAGCACGTAAATGTTCCAAATGTTCCTCCAAAGATCTGCTATAAATCAATATGTCATCAAAGTAAACTACCACAAATCGTCCAATGAAAGCACGTAAAACTTCGTTCATTAATCTCATGAAATTACTAGGTGCATTAGTTAACCCAAAAGGCATGACTAACCACTCATATAATCCAAACTTAGTTTTAAATGCTGTTTTCCATTCATCTCCCAATTTCATACGAATTTGATGGTAGCCACTACGCAAATCAACTTTGGAGAATATTGTAGAGCCACTCAATTCATCAAGCATATCATCTAGCCTAGGAATAGGATGACGATAACGAATAGTAATATTATTAATGCCTCTACAATCAACACACATACGTGATGTACCATCCTTTTTCGGCACTAGAATAATAGGAACAGCACAAGGACTAAGGGATTCGCGTATATAACCTTTGTCGAGAAGCTCTTGTACTTGACGCATAATCTCCTTCGTCTCCTCTGGATTGTGATAGAGGCAAAGGTGTCCCGTCTTTCGATGAGATGGTGGATTTCGCTTTGGTGGAAGTCGACTTTGACGATCCGACTACGAACGTGTGAGGACGTCGCGCCTTAGCAATCGCTAAACCAACTCCGAGAGGTTATTGACCACGCCGGAGCACGATCAACCTGACCACGAGGGTCTGTTTCCTGCGAGCAAACGAAGAACAAGCAAGAAACTAAGATTGCAATCTGGATATTGCGAATATAAGATGAAAGCTTTATTGATCAAGGTGGGGTTCTGTGACGCCTTTGTCTGGTCGTTGAACACAAACGAAGTACGCGAAGTTGCAGCTATGGCGAACTTTTAATCTAAACAAAAACCCAAAGTCTAAACGATGCCCTAAGGGCTGTATATATGGAGGAAGAGGGGGGAATTTCGTGGCCCTTGGTGGAGGAGTCCGAAATCAACCCTATCTCTTGTTTCCCCACACATACGGACTCTAAAAATAGCCTATACTTATGTATTTCGAAATTACATGGGCCTGGCCCAATAATAAGGTGACGCAGCACCTAAAATAGCCTCGGGACGAAATTTATGAAGTGGCATCTTGTATATTTCGTCCAAGGCTTCATGCACCCATTATGGTGGCTTCAAAGTCCTGAAATCATCACTTGTAACTCCGTTCTTGTTCCCCTTGCGCATGCCATCATCTCCATGCTTGTTCTTGCTCCAATATTCATCCTTCTCCAGGCTAGGCCCTTCATTTGTAAGCAAAACAAATGTATCTAATTTAGGCAGCATCATATTCTCATGAATATTAGAATCATTACCAAGAAACGAAAGTACCTGGTAATTTAGTTGGCGTGCACGAGCTCTAGTAATTGGTCCAGTATGTATAGCAGCAGGGGCTGTGGGTGTAACAATTGTATTGATGTCCTCATCATCCTCCCCTTCTTGAAATGAAGTCGTCCTCGACGGAAGTCCATCTTCCTCACCCAAATAAGGCTTCAAATCTGCAATGTTAAAAGTGGGACTAACCCCAAAATCTGCAGGCAGCTCAAGTTTATATGCATTATCATTTATTTTCTCTAACACCTTAAAGGGACCATCAGCACGTGGCATTAACTTTGATTTGCGCAAATCAGGAAATCTATCCTTACGCAAATGTAACCAAACAAGATCTCCAGGTGCAAACACAACATGTTTTCTACCCTTATCTCCAGCAAGTTTATATTTAGCATTCATGCGCTCAATGTTTTCCTTAGTTAACTCATGCATTTTTAAAATCAATTCAGCACGTTGTTTAGCATCAAAATTAACCTTCTCCAAAGATGGAAGAGGCAACAAATCAATAGGTGCACGAGGTAGGAAACCATACACAACTTCAAAAGGGCACATCTTAGTAGTAGAATGCAATGAACGATTATAAGCAAATTCAATATGAGGCAAGCCTTCCTCCCACATTTTCTTATTATTCTTCAAAACAGCCCTAAGCATAGTAGACAACGTTCTATTGACTACTTCAGTTTGTCCATCAGTTTGGGGGTGACAAGTAGTACTAAAAAGCAGTTTAGTCCCCAACTTAGCCCATAAACATTTCCAAAAGTGGCTAAGAAATTTAGTATCACGATCTGAAACAATAGTATTTGGCACACCATGCAAGCGAATAATTTCACGAAAGAACAAATCAGCAACATTAACAGCATCATCGCTTTTATGACATGGTATAAAGTGTGCCATTTTCGAGAATCTATCCACGACAACAAATATGCTATCCCTCCCCTTCTTTGTTCGAGGTAAACCTAAAACAAAGTCCATAGATATATCCTCCCAAGGAACACTAGGTACAGGCAAAGGCATATATAAACCATGAGGATTGAGTCGTGACTTAGCTTTTTGACATGTAGTGCATCGAGCAATAAAACGCTCAACATCCCGTCTCATCTTTGGCCAAAAGAAATGTGTAGCAAGTACGCCCTCCGTCTTCTTCACGCCAAAGTGTCCCATTAATCCTCCTCCATGCGCCTCCTGCAACAACAAAAGACGAACGGAGCTAGCTGGAATGCATAGCTTGTTAGCACGAAACACAAATCCATCATTAACAACAAACTTGTTCCACATTCTTCCTTCTTTACAATTATGCATTACATCTTTAAAATCAGCATCATGCACATATTGATCTTTGATGGTCTCCAAACCAAATATTTTGAAGTCAAGTTGTGAAAGCATAGTATAGCAACGAGACAAAGCATCAGCAATAACATTTTCTTTTCCCTTCTTGTGTTTAATGACATAAGGGAAAGTCTCAATGAATTCAACCCATTTAGCATGTCTACGATTCAGTTTAGCTTGACTTTTAATATGTTTCAATGATTCATGATCAGAATGTATAACAAATTCTTTGGGCCATAAATAATGTTGCCATGTTTCTAAAGTCCGAACAAGAGCATATAATTCTTTATCATAAGTAGAATAATTCAGACTAGGCCCACTCAATTTTTCAGAAAAGTATGCAACAGGTTTGCCATCTTGTAATAACACACCTCCTAATCCAATTCCACTAGCATCACATTCAAGCTCAAAAGTCTTATTAAAATCAGGAAGTTGGAGTAAAGGAGCATGTGTCAACTTATCTTTCAATACCGTGAAGGCTTCTTCCTGTGCGGTACCCCAAAGAAAAGGCACATCTTTCTTTGTAAGCTCATTGAGAGGTGCAGCAATGGTGCTGAAATCTCTCACAAAACGCCTATAGAATCCAGCGAGGCCAAGAAAACTACTCACTTGTGTGACCGTTTTGGGCTGCGGCCAACTCTCAATAGCTTCAATCTTGGCTTTATCAACTTCAATTCCCTGTGGAGTAACAACATAGCCAAGAAAAGATACTCGGTCGGTGCAAAAGGTGCACTTCCCAAGGTTACCAAACAAACGTGCATCACGTAGAGCAATAAAAACAGCACGTAAATGTTCCAAATGTTCCTCCAAAGATCTGCTATAAATCAATATGTCATCAAAGTAAACTACCACAAATCGTCCAATGAAAGCACGTAAAACTTCGTTCATTAATCTCATGAAATTACTAGGTGCATTAGTTAACCCAAAAGGCATGACTAACCACTCATATAATCCAAACTTAGTTTTAAATGCTGTTTTCCATTCATCTCCCAATTTCATACGAATTTGATGGTAGCCACTACGCAAATCAACTTTGGAGAATATTGTAGAGCCACTCAATTCATCAAGCATATCATCTAGCCTAGGAATAGGATGACGATAACGAATAGTAATATTATTAATGCCTCTACAATCAACACACATACGTGATGTACCATCCTTTTTCGGCACTAGAATAATAGGAACAGCACAAGGACTAAGGGATTCGCGTATATAACCTTTGTCGAGAAGCTCTTGTACTTGACGCGTAATCTCCTTCGTCTCCTCTGGATTGGTACGGTATGGTGCACGGTTTGGCAGTGAAGCACCGGGAATTAAGTCAATCTGATGCTCAATCCCTCGAATAGGCGGTAATCCCGGTGGCACGTCTTGTGGAAAAACGTCAGCGAACTCTGCAAAATGTTAGTGACAGCAGGAGGCAAAGAGGAAGGCACGTCCTCGAATGAAAATAATGCCTCTTTGCACACAAAAGCATAGCAAACAGATTTGCTGAAATCTAGCTCATCAATATCAGATTTGGTGGCAAATAAACATGCACTTTTCAATTTAATTTCAGAAGCAACACTAGATGGTTTATTATTAGGCTTCATTTGTTGCTCAAATTCTTTTGCCACAATCTGATTTTCACTCTTATTCTTCTCCTATTGTGCTTTATTAGCTCTATTAATATCATCTTTCAAAATGGAATCAGGAGTCATAGGAAGCAAAGTAATATTTTTATCCTTATGAACAAGAGTATAGTGATTGTTTCTACCATGGTGTACAGAATTTTTATCAAATTGCCATGGTCTACCAAGTAATAAGGAACATGCTTGCATAGGTACCACATCACAATCAACATAATCAGCATATGTAGAGATACTAAAATGCACACGAACAGTACGTGTTACCTTAACCTTGCCGCTGTTGTTGAACCATTGGATGTAGTAAGGATGTGGATGTGGTCGTGTGGTGAGAGAAAGCTTCTCCACCATCTCCATGCTAGCCAAGTTGTTGCAGCTCCCTCCGTCTATTATGACGCGCACAGAACATTCCTTCACAACTCCCTTGGTATGGAACAAATTGTGCCTCTGATTTTGCTCAGCTTGTGTGACCTGCACACTCAAAACACGTTGAGCAACTAAACATTCATACCTGTCAGCGTCTTCAGGAGCCATGTATTGCGTCTCATGATCAGAATCATCTCCACCATGTTCTTCACGTGTAATAAGAGCCAATGTCTCCTCATCATAGTCACTAGCGGACTCATATCCACCATCCGCGGTAGCAATCATCACACGCGGAGATTTGCATTCTCTCGCATAATGACCTCCTCCCTTACAACGACGACAAATAATATCACTTGTGTGCCCTGTTGATGCTATGGAAGAAGAAGAACGCTGTGTAGGCCCCGCAGGTGCGCTCTTGGCAGATAATGGTGGTTGTGCATGTTTTCTTGTATCACGGCTGGAGGTGGCACCTGATGGAGGTGCTGGTGCAGTCGAAGTAGAAGATGCACGTGGTGTCCATGATGAAGGTCGGCCTGCAGAAAAGTTAGTTCGCCCCAATGCTTGTCGATCCTGCACTTCACGTTCAGCTTTACAAGCAAGATGGAATAAACGAGTGATATTAGTATACTCCTTATAGTCTAGAATGGTCTGAATCTCTCTATTTAATCCACCCAGAAAACGTGCAAGCATAGCTTCATTCTCCTCAACAATACCACATCTAATCATGCCAGTTTGTAATTCCTGATAATATTCTTCTACAGAATTTTTTCCTTGTCTTAAACGCTGCAATTTTTGAAGCAATTCACGTTGATAATATGGTGGAACCCAACGCGTACGCATAGCAGTTTTCAAAGCAGCCCAAGTAGTTGGAATAGGATATAATCTACAATGTTCAGACCACCATACACATGCAAAAGTAGTGAAAGCACAAACGGCAGCAGCAACTCGTCTCTCCTCAGGATATTGTAAACATGTAAATCGTTGTTCAGTTTCTAACTCCCAAGTAAGATATATATCAGGAACATATCTACCCTCAAATGGTGGAATATTCAATTTCAGTTTAGGAATATGGACATCATCTCGTACCTGAGGTGGTGGTGCAGGCCTACCATTACGAATATATACCTGAGGTCGACCTGCTGGTGGTGGTACAGGTGGCTGCACGTAGTGTTGATTTTGATCAACCTCATCCTCATAATCTCCCACATAATCATCCTCCTCCGCATCAGCAGCAGGAGCCACAGAAGTATCAACAGCAGCACCAACAGTTTGGCCAAACGCAAGAGGAACACGGCTTGCTCGGCGGAGGTCTGCTTCGCGACGTGGAGGTAGTCGTTGTTGTTGTTGTTGGAGAGGTGCGTTAGGTGCAGCGGGTGGTGGTGGTGGAAGACGCGCGAGCAATTCATTAAACTTGTTATCGTGCGTTTGACTCTCCCTGGTAATCGCTCTATCCAAGCTTTGAGAGTTTTTGACTACAACGGTTGCGGCACGTAAACAAGGGAAGAGCACACTCTGAATTATTATTTTTCGCTCTTTTTTTTTGCGCTGCTTTTTTTTTTGCGAAAAATCACTATAATGGCGAGTGTCTCAAAACTCTTCCTAGCTCAAACTGACAGGATAGGCACGAAATTTTTTTCGACCAATTTTTTTTTTTTCGACTGCCCGGACCCAAAAACTGGAAACGGGTCAAAAAAAACTTCCTATAATGGCACCTATCTCAAAACACTCAGAAACACCTAAAAATAGGATAGCCAGAAATTTTTTCGAAAAATGCGTTTTCGAAAAATTTTGGGCCTAAACGGAGCGTGGCTACCCGACTCCGGCAAGGAAACACGAATCGGAATCTGGATGGATCCCGAAAACAAACCTAATAAGCAAAGAACTCGGATTGGTGGTGGATATATGGTGGTGGTATATGGCAGCGGTGGTGGTAGCGGTGGTAGTATATGGATATGGATCGGTGGTGGTATATGGACACGGATTGGTGGTGGTATATGGATACGGATTCGGTGCGGTGGTGGTAGATGGCAGGGGCGATGATGATGGTGCGGCGGCGGCGTGACAACTTATGACCAGAACTCGAAACTCTACAAGACTAGACTCTAAGACCAGCAACTAGACACGACGATGCAACCACAAATTCAACAAAGTAAAACCCTAAAAAGATTATGCAAGGCTCAGATTGGTTCGGATATGATGAACTAACCCTAAATTTTTTTTTGTGGCTTTTTCGTGGACTATAGGTATGAAGAACAGACTCGATCTAAACTACGAAAAACTGTAAAATCTCACCGAGCAACCTGGAAATCTGATACCACTTGATAGAGGCAAAGGTGTCCCGTCTTTCGATGAGATGGTGGATTTCGCTTTGGTGGAAGTCGACTTTGACGATCCGACTACGAACGTGCGAGGACGTCGCGCCTTAGCAATCGCTAAACCAACTCCGAGAGGTTATTGACCACGCCGGAGCACGATCAACCTGACCACGAGGGTCTGTTTCCTGCGAGCAAACGAAGAACAAGCAAGAAACTAAGATTGCAATCTGGATATTGCGAATATAAGATGAAAGCTTTATTGATCAAGGTGGGGTTCTGTGACGCCTTTGTCTGGTCGTTGAACACAAACGAAGTACGCGAAGTTGCAGCTATGGCGAACTTTTAATCTAAACAAAACCCCCCAAAGTCTAAACGATGCCCTAAGGGCTGTATATATGGAGGAAGAGGGGGGAATTTCGTGGCCCTTGGTGGAGGAGTCCGAAATCAACCCTATCTCTTGTTTCCCCACACATACGGACTCTAAAAATAGCCTATACTTATGTATTTCGAAATTACATGGGCCTGGCCCAATAATAAGGTGACGCAGCACCTAAAATAGCCTCGGGACGAAATTTATGAAGTGGCATCTTGTATATTTCGTCCAAGGCTTCATGCACCCATTATGGTGGCTTCAAAGTCCTGAAATCATCACTTGTAACTCCGTTCTTGTTCCCCTTGCGCATGCCATCATCTCCATGCTTGTTCTTGCTCCAATATTCATCCTTCTCCAGGCTAGGCCCTTCATTTGTAAGCAAAACAAATGTATCCAATTTAGGCAACATCATATTCTCATGAACATTAGAATCATTACCAAGAAACGAAAGTACCTGGTAATTTAGTTGGCGTGCACGAGCTCTAGTAATTGGTCCAGTATGTATAGCAGCAGGGGCTGTGGGTGTAACAATTGTATTGATGTCCTCATCACTTCGCGTACTTCATTTGTGTCCAACGACCAGACCAAGACGTCACAGAACCCCACCTTCATCAATAAAGCTTTCCTCTTATTTTCGCAATATCCAAATTGCAATTTCAATTTCTTGCTTGTTCTTCGATGCTTGCAGGAAATAGACCCTCGTGGTCAGGTTGATCATGCTCCGGCGTGGTCAATAACCTCTCGGAGTTGGTTTAGCGATTGCTAAGGCGCGACGTCCTCGCACGTTCGTAGTCGGATCGTCAAAGTCGACTTCCACCAAAACGATAGCCACCATCTCATCGAAACATCGGGCCCCTCGCCTCTATCAGGGTCGGTCGTCCAATGGTCGTCGGTCGTCCGGGTGGCGTCGGACATCCGTGGGTTTGGTCTCGGGTGTGAAGACGCTGGTCGTCTGGAGGGGGCCGATCGCCCGATGCCTGGAGGTCATCGGACGTCCGGTCCAGGCCGGTCGTCCGGAGCCTGTAGCTTCTCCTGCATCTCTTCTTCTTCTCCGTCTTCGCGTCCACCTTCCTCTTCTTCTTCTCCTTGCTCCTTAGCTTCTCCATGATACCTGAGTATGCACAATGTATCCATATGAGGTGTAGCCATGTCTCATGTGTATCAGAGTGGAAATGTGAGAGGAGAGATGTCACCTCGGTTTCAAGAGCTCTTGCACATGCTCGTGTCATGGGTCCAAGAGGTGTAAAAGGAGATGTGGTTGGGTCCATGGGGATGGACTTGGGATGCTCCGCATCATCTCCCCTCCCTTGGGGAAGATCCGTCCTCGGATCAAATTCTTCATCACCATGGAAGGGAGAGAGATCTTTGACGTTGAAGATGTCGCTCACATTGTACTTGTTGCGTGGGAGGTCGATCTTGTAAGCGTTGTCGTTGTATCGTGCGAGCACCTTGAAAGGTCCATCCGCTCATGGTCGAAGCTTGGACTTGCGTTCTTGTGGAAAGCGATCCTTGCGAAGGTGTAGCCACACGAGATCACCAATGTTGAAGACCATACGTTGCTTGTTGAAGTTGAGCTTGGTCGCAAGGCGTTGAACTTGGCGCTCGATGGTGTTTCTTGTATCTTCATGCACCTTCTTGAGATGTGTCGCTCGTGCACTTGCGTCCAAATTGATGCGCTCTTGGAGTGGTAGAGGAAGAATGTCCAATGGTGACAATGGGTTGAATGCATAGACGACCTCGAAGGGGGACTTGCCGGTTGTTGAGTGTCTGGCTCGGTTGTAGGCGAACTCGGTGATTGATAGGCACTCCTCCCACTCCTTGATGTTCTTCTTGATGAGTAATCATAGTAGAGCGAAGAGTGTGCGGTTGGTCACCTCCGTTTGACCATCAGTTTGAGGGTGGTAAGCCATGGAGAAGAGTAGCTTGATTTCGAGCTTGGCGCATAGGGTCTTCCAAAAGAAGGTTAGGAACTTGACGTCGCGGTCCGAGACGATCGTCTTTGGCACTCCATGTAGACGCAATATTTCCCTACAAAAGAGATTAGCAACATGTGAAGCATCGTCTATCTTGTTGCAAGGAATAAAATGTGCCATTTTTGAGAAACGGTCCACAACGACAAATACTGAATCTTTCCCATTTTGAGTCCTAGGCAAACCAAGTACAAAGTCCATGCTAATGTCTTCCCATGGTTGGTATGGAGTTGGTAAAGGCATATAGACGCCATGAGATTGTGCTTTTGACTTAGCTTTGCGACATGTAGAGCAACGATTGGTGAATTGATTGACGTCGTGAAACATCTTTGGCCAAAAGTAGTTCTTCGAGAGCGTAGAGAACGTGTTGTCTCGTCCAAAGTGTCCCATTAAGCCTCCTCCATGAGATTCCTGCAAAAGCAACAAATGAAGAGAAGACTCGGGGATGCAAAGTTTGTTAGCTCTCATAAGATATCCATCTTTGATGTAATAGCTTTCCCAAGAAGTGTGCGACAAACACTTGGCATAAGGATTAGCAAAAGTTGCATCATGCTCATACAAGTCTTTGATATGCTCAAATCCAATGACATCCAATTCAAGTTGAGTCACAAGCATGCATATGCGAGAAAGGGCATCCGCTACAATGTTTTCTTTGCCCTTAATGTACTTGATGACATAAGGAAAAGACTCAATAAATTCACTCCATTTAGCACGACGCTTGTTCAACTTGGTTTGACCCTTAAGATACTTGAGAGTCTCATGATCGGCATGAATGATAAACTCATGGGGACGAAGGTAATGTTCCCATTCATGTAAAACTCGTACTAAAGCATATAGCTCTTTGTCATAGATGGGGTAATTAAGTTGCGCTCCGAAAAGTTTCTCACTAAAGTAAGCTATGGGGCGCTTCTCTTGCGTTAACACACCTCCTATGCCATTACCACTAGCATCGCAATGAATCTCAAAAGGCTTGTTGAAGTTGGGTAAAGCAAGCACGGGAGCATGAGTAAGCAAATTCTTAAGATCATTGAATGCGGTATCTTGGGATGGTCCCCAAACAAAAGGCGCATTCTTCTTTCTCAAAGCATGCACGACGATAGAAACCCGCAAGGCCAAGAAAACTACGCACTTGATGCAAGTTGGTTGGTTGTGGCCAAGTCTTGATAGCATTGATCTTGGACTCATCAACATGAACACCCTTAGAAGAAACAACAAAACCCAAGAAAACGAGCTTATCAACGCCAAAAAGGCATTTCTCCATATCAGCATAGAGTTGCTCTTTTCGAAGAGTTTGTAAAACGGTTCGAACATGGGTGACATGATCTTTAAGAGATTTGCTATAAACAAGGATATCATCAAAGTAGACCACAACAAATATACCAATGTAAGGGCGAAAGACATGATTCATAAGACACATAAAAGTACCTGGTGCTTCCGATAGACCCATAGGCATGACTAACCACTCATACAAGCCAAACTTGGTTTTGAAAGCGGTTTTCCATTCATCACCCTCTTGTATGCGGATAGTAACCACTCTTAAGATCAATTTTCGAAAAGATAGTGGCACCACTAAGTTCATCAAGCATATCGTCAAGGCATGGAATGGGATACCTATATCAAACGGTGATAGCATTGATAGGTCTACAATTGGAGCACATGCGAAAGCTACCGTCACGTTTTGGCACAAGAATGACCGGGACGTGATGAGGACATCAATACAATTGTTACACCCACAGCCCCTGCTGCTATACATACTGGACCAATTACTAGAGCTCGTGCACGCCAACTAAATTACCAGGTACTTTCGTTTCTTGGTAATGATTCTAATGTTCATGAGAATATGATGCTGCCTAAATTGGATACATTTGTTTTGCTTACAAATGAAGGGCCTAGCTTGGAGAAGGATGAACATTGGAGCAAGAACAAGCATGGAGATGATGGCATGCGCAAGGGGAACAAGAACGGAGTTACAAGTGATGATTTCAGGACTTTGAAGCCACCATAATGGGTGCATGAAGCCTTGGACGAAATATACAAGATGCCACTTCATAAATTTCGTCCCGAGGCTATTTTAGGTGCTGCGTCACCTTATTATTGGGCCAGGCCCATGTAATTTCGAAATACATAAGTATAGGCTATTTTTAGAGTCCGTATGTGTGGGGAAACAAGAGATAGGGTTGATTTCGGACCCCTCCACCAAGGGCCACGAAATTCCCCCCTCTTCCTCCATACATACAGCTCTTAGGGCATCGTTTAGACTTTGGGTTTTGTTTAGATTAAAAGCTCGCCATAGCTGCAACTTCGCGTACTTCGTTTGTGTTCAACGACCAGACAAAGGCGTCACAGAACCCCACCTTGATCAATAAAGCTTTCATCTTATATTCGCAATATCCAGATTGCAATCTCAGTTTCTTGCTTGTTCTTCGTTTGCTCGCAGGAAACAGACCCTCGTGGTCAGGTTGATCGTGCTCCGGCGTGGTCAATAACCTCTCGGAGTTGGTTTAGCGATTGCTAAGGCGCGACGTCCTCGCACGTTCGTAGTCGGATCGTCAAAGTCAACTGCCACCAAAGCGATATCCATCATCTCATTGAAAGACGTTCGTAGTCGGATCGTCAAAGAATTTGAGCAGCAAATGAAGCCTAATAATAAACCATCTAGTGTTGCTTCTGAAATTAAATTGAAAAGTGCATGTTTATTTGCCACCAAATCTGATATTGATGAGCTAGATTTCGGCAAATCTGTTTGCTATGCTTTTGTGTGCAAAGAGGCATTATTTTCATTCGAGGACGTGCCTTCCTCTTTGCCTCCTGCTGTCACTAACATTTTGCAGGAGTTCGCTGACGTCTTTCCACAAGACGTGCCACCGGGATTACCGCCTATTCGAGGGATTGAGCATCAGATTGACTTAATTCCCGGTGCTTCACTGCCAAACCGTGCACCATACCGTACCAATCCAGAGGAGACGAAGGAGATTATGCGTCAAGTACAAGAGCTTCTCGACAAAGGTTATATACGTGAATCCCTTAGTCCTTGTGCTGTTCCTATTATTCTAGTGCCGAAAAAGGATGGTACATCACGTATGTGTGTTGATTGTAGAGGCATTAATAATATTACTATTCGTTATCGTCATCCTATTCCTAGGCTAGATGATATGCTTGATGAATTGAGTGGCTCTACAATATTCCCCAAAGTTGATTTACGTAGTGGATACCATCAAATTCGTATGAAATTGGGAGATGAATGGAAAACAGCATTCAAAACTAAGTTTGGATTATATGAGTGGTTAGTCATGCCTTTTGGGTTAACTAATGCACCTAGTACTTTCATGAGATTAATGAACGAAGTTTTACGTGCTTTCATTGGACGATTTGTGGTAGTTTACTTTGATGACATATTGATTTATAGCAGTTCTTGGAACATTTACGTGCTGTTTTTATTGCTCTACGTGATGCACGTTTGTTTGGTAACCTTGGGAAGTGCACCTTTTGCACCGACCGAGTATCTTTTCTTGGCTATGTTGTTACTCCACAGGGAATTGAAGTTGATAAAGCCAAGATTGAAGCTATTGAGAGTTGGCCGCAACCCAAAACGGTCACACAAGTGAGGAGTTTTCTTGGCCTCGCTGGATTCTATAGGCGTTTTGTGAGAGATTTCAGCACCATTGCTGCACCTCTCAATGAGCTTACAAAGAAAGATGTGCCTTTTCTTTGGGGTACCGCACAAGAAGAAGCCTTCACGGTATTGAAAGATAAGTTGACACATGCTCCTTTACTCCAACTTCCTGATTTTAATAAGACTTTTGAGCTTGAATGTGATGCTAGTGGAATTGGATTAGGAGGTGTGTTATTACAAGATGGCAAACCTATTGCATACTTTTCTGAAAAATTGAGTGGGCCTAGTCTGAATTATTCTACTTATGATAAAGAATTATATGCTCTTGTTCGGACTTTAGAAACATGGCAACATTATTTATGGCCCAAAGAATTTGTTATACATTCTGATCATGAATCTTTGAAACATATTAAAAGTCAAGCTAAACTGAATCGTAGACATGCTAAATGGGTTGAATTCATTGAGACTTTCCCTTATGTCATTAAACACAAGAAGGGAAAAGAAAATGTTATTGCTGATGCATTGTCTCGTCGCTATACTATGCTTTCACAACTTGACTTCAAAATATTTGGTTTGGAGACCATCAAAGATCAATATGTGCATGATGCTGATTTTAAAGATGTAATGCAGAATTGTAAAGAAGGAAGAATGTGGAACAAGTTTGTTGTGAACGATGGATTTGTGTTTCGTGCTAACAAGCTATGCATTCCAGCTAGCTCCGTTCGTCTTTTGTTGTTGCAGGAGGCGCATGGAGGAGGATTAATGGGACACTTTGGCGTGAAGAAGACGGAGGACGTACTTGCTACACATTTCTTTTGGCCAAAGATGAGACGGGATGTTGAGCGTTTTATTGCTCGCTGCACTACATGTCAAAAAGCTAAGTCACGACTCAATCCTCATGGTTTATATATGCCTTTGCCTGTACCTAGTGTTCCTTGGGAGGATATATCTATGGACTTTGTTTTAGGTTTACCTCGAACAAAGAAGGGGAGGGATAGCATATTTGTTGTCGTGGATAGATTCTCGACAATGGCACACTTTATACCATGTCATAAAAGCGATGATGCTGTTAATGTTGCTGATTTGTTCTTTCGTGAAATTATTCGCTTGCATGGTGTGCCAAATACTATTGTTTCAGATCGTGATACTAAATTTCTTAGCCACTTTTGGAGATGTTTATGGGCTAAGTTGGGGACTAAACTGCTTTTTAGTACTACTTGTCACCCCCAAACTGATGGACAAACTGAAGTAGTCAATAGAACGTTGTCTACTATGCTTAGGGCTGTTTTGAAGAATAATAAGAAAATGTGGGAGGAATGCTTGCCTCATATTGAATTTGCTTATAATCGTTCATTGCATCCTACCTCGTGCACCTATTGATTTGTTGCCTCTTTCATCTTCGGAGAAGGTTAATTTTGATGCTAAACAACGTGCTGAATTGATTTTAAAAATGCATGAGTTAACTAAGGAAAACATTGAGCGCATGAATGCTAAATATAAACTTGCTGGAGATAAGGGTAGAAAACATGTTGTGTTTGCACCTGGAGATCTTGTTTGGTTACATTTGCGTAAGGATAGATTTCCTGATTTGCGCAAATCAAAGTTAATGCCACGTGCTGATGGTCCCTTTAAGGTGTTAGAGAAAATAAATGATAATGCATATAAACTTGAGCTGCCTGCAGATTTTGGGGTTAGTCCCACTTTTAACATTGCAGATTTGAAGCCTTATTTGGGTGAGGAAGATGAACTTCCGTCGAGGACGACTTCATTTCAAGAAGGGGAGGATAATGAGGACATCAATACAATTGTTACACCCACAGCCCCTGCTGCTATACATACTGGACCAATTACTAGAGCTCGTGCACGCCAACTAAATTACCAGGTACTTTCGTTTCTTGGTAATGATTCTAATGTTCATGAGAATATGATGCTGCCTAAATTGGATACATTTGTTTTGCTTACAAATGAAGGGCCTAGCTTGGAGAAGGATGAACATTGGAGCAAGAACAAGCATGGAGATGATGGCATGCGCAAGGGAAACAAGAACAGAGTTACAAGTGATGATTTCAGGACTTTGAAGCCACCATAATGGGTGCATGAAGCCTTGGACGAAATATACAAGATGCCACTTCATAAATTTCATCCCGAGGCTATTTTAGGTGCTGCGACACCTTATTATTGGGCCAGGCCCATGTAATTTCGAAATACATAAGTATAGGCTATTTTTAGAGTCCGTATGTGTGGGGAAACAAGAGATAGGGTTGATTTCGGACCCCTCCACCAAGGGCCACGAAATTCCCCCCTCTTCCTCCATATATACAGCCCTTAGGGCATCGTTTAGACTTCGGGTTTTGTTTAGATTAAAAGTTCGCCATAGCTGCAACTTCGCGTACTTCGTTTGTGTTCAACGACCAGACAAAGGCGTCACAGAACCCCACCTTGATCAATAAAGCTTTCATCTTATATTCGCAATATCCAGATTGCAATCTCAGTTTCTTGCTTGTTCTTCGTTTGCTCGCAGGAAACAGACCCTCGTGGTCAGGTTGATCGTGCTCCGGCGTGGTCAATAACCTCTCGGAGTTGGTTTAGTGATTGCTAAGGCGCGACGTCCTCGCACGTTCGTAGTCGGATCGTCAAAGTCGACTTCCACCAAAGCGATATCCATCATCTCATCGAAAGACGGGACACCTTTGCCTCTATCAAGTGGTATCAGATTTCCAGGTTGCTCGGTGAGATTTTACAGTTTTTCGTAGTTTAGATCGAGTCTGTTCTTCATACCTACAGTCCACGAAAAAGCCACACAAAAAAAAATTAGGGTTAGTTCATCATATCCGAACCAATCTGAGCCTTTGCATAATCTTTTTAGGGTTTTGCTTTGCTGAATTTGCGGTTGCATCGTCGGTCTAGTTGCTGGTCTTAGCGTCTAGTCTTTTAGAGTTTCGAGTTCTGGTCATAAGTTGTCACGCCGCCGCCGCACCATCATCATCGCCCTTGCCATCTACCACCACCGCTCCGAATCCGTATCCATATACCACCACCAATCCGTGCCCATATACCACCACCGATCCATATCCATATACTACCACCGCTACCACCACCGCTGCCATATACCACCACCATATATCCACCACCAATCCGAGTTCTTTGCTTATTAGGTTTGTTTTCGGGATCCATCCAGATTCCGATTCGTGTTTCCTTGCCGGAGTAGGTTTCGGAAAAAAAAAATTCGAAAACGCATTTTTTCCGGTAGCCACGCTCCGTTTAGGCCCAAAATTTTTCGAAAACGCATTTTTCGAAAAAAATTCTGGCTATCCTATTTTTAGGTGTTTCTGAGTGTTTTGAGACAGGTGCTATTATAGGAATTTTTTTTTGACCCGTTTCCAGTTTTTGGGTCCGGGCAGTCGAAAAAAAAAATTTGGTCGAAAAATTTCGTGCCCATCCTGTCAGTTTGAGCTAGGAAGAGTTTTGAGACACTCGCCATTATAGTGATTTTTCGCAAAAAAAAAACAGCGCAAAAAAAAAAGAGCGCAAAAAAAAAGAGCGAAAAAATAATTCAGAGTGTGCTTTTCCCTTGTTTACGTGCCGCGCCGTGATTTTGTTAGTGTTCTAGGCTCGCGTCTCTAGCACAGTCTAGCCTAGGACCAGCACAGTACCATCGTTGAGCGTTTATTCAACTTTGCATCTCTGAATTGATTATTGCTGACCCTTTTTGCTACCATATTATAAGCCTTCCCAGATCCACATACATCTACGTCGTGCGTTTGACTCTCCCTGGTAATCGCTCTATCCAAGCTTTGAGAGTTTTTGACTACAACGGTTGCCGATCACCGCCTGCTGCTGGGTAAGAACTGGTAAGAATTTGAGATTTGCTTGACGGATTTGTGACACCCACCAGCACCACTTGTTCGTAGTCTGTAGGATCATATTCTTATGTGTTTCTATTGCTGCTAACCATGCCAGGATCACAAGCCGACGAGATTGACTGGGAGAATTTATCGAACAAGGAGCTTCATGATAAGTTTCAGCAAATGATGACTGAACAGGTGCAAGATGTGCTGAACAATTTTGAAGAGGCCATGGAGAAGATCACTGGCCTTGAGAAGACGTTCGAAACAAAGCTCGATAACAAGTTTAATGAATTGCTCGCGCGTCTTCCACCACCACCACCCGCTGCACCTAACGCACCTCTCCAACAACAACAACAACGACTACCTCCACGTCGCGAAGCAGACCTCCGCCGAGCAAGCCGTGTTCCTCTTGCGTTTGGCCAAACTGTTGGTGCTGCTGTTGATACTTCTGTGGCTCCTGCTGCTGATGCGGAGGAGGATGATTATGTGGGAGATTATGAGGATGAGGTCGATCAAAATCAACACTACGTGCAGCCACCTGTACCACCACCCGCAGGTCGACCTCAGGTATATATTCGTAATGGTAGGCCTGCACCACCACCTCAGGTACGAGATGATGTCCATATTCCTAAACTGAAATTGAATATTCCACCATTTGAGGGTAGATATGTTCCTGATATATATCTTACTTGGGAGTTAGAAACTGAACAACAATTTACATGTTTACAATATCCTGAGGAGAGACGAGTTGCTGCTGCCGTTTGTGCTTTCACTAGTTTTGCATGTGTATGGTGGTCTGAACATTGTAGATTATATCCTATTCCAACTACTTGGGCTGCTTTGAAAACTGCTATGCGTACGCGTTGGGTTCCACCATATTATCAACGTGAATTGCTTCAAAAATTGCAGCGTTTAAGACAAGGGAAAAATTCTGTAGAAGAATATTATCAGGAATTACAAACTGGCATGATTAGATGTGGTATTGTTGAGGACAATGAAGCTATGCTTGCACGTTTTCTGGGTGGATTAAATAGAGAGATTCAGACCATTCTAGACTATAAGGAGTATACTAATATCACTCGTTTATTCCATCTTGCTTGTAAAGCTGAACGTGAAGTGCAGGATCGACAAGCATTGGGGCGAACTAACTTTTCTGCAGGCCGACCTTCATCATGGACACCACGTGCATCTTCTACTTCAACTGCACCAGCACCTCCATCCGGTGCCACCTCCAGCCGTGATACAAGAAAACAGGCACAACCACCATTATCTTCCAAGAGCGCACCTGCGGGTCCTGCACAGCGTTCTTCTTCTTCCATGGCATCAACAGGGCACACAAGTGATATTATTTGTCGTCGTTGTAAGGTAGGAGGTCATTATGCGAGGGAATGCAAATCTCCGCGTGTGATGATTGCTACCGCGGATGGTGGATATGAGTCCGCTAGTGACTATGATGAGGAGACATTGGCTCTTATTACACGTGAAGAACATGGTGGAGATGATTCTGATCATGAGACGCAATACATGGCTCCTGAAGACGCTGACAGGTATGAATGTTTAGTTGCTCAACGTGTTTTGAGTGTGCAGGTCACACAAGCTGAGAAAAATCAGAGGCACAATTTGTTCCATACCAAGGGAGTTGTGAAGGAACGTTCTGTGCGCGTCATAATAGACGGAGGGAGCTGCAACAACTTGGCTAGCATGGAGATGGTGGAGAAGCTTTCTCTCACCACAAGACCACATCCACATCCTTACTACATCCAATGGTTCAACAACAGCGGCAAGGTTAAGGTAACACGTACTGTTTGTGTGCATTTTAGTATCTCTACATATGCTGATTATGTTGATTGTGATGTGGTACCTATGCAAGCATGTTCCTTATTACTTGGTAGACCATGGCAATTTGATAAAAATTCTGTACACCATGGTAGAAACAATCACTATACTCTTGTTCATAAGGATAAAAATATTACTTTGCTTCCTATGACTCCTGATTCCATTCTGAAAGATGATATTAATAGAGCTAATAAAGCACAACAGGAGAAGAATAAGAGTGAAAATCAGATTGTGGCAAAAGAATTTGAGCAACAAATGAAGCCTAACAATAAACCATCTAGTGTTGCTTCTGAAATTAAATTGAAAAGTGCATGTTTATTTGCCACCAAATCTGATATTGATGAGCTAGATTTCAGCAAATCTGTTTGCTATGCTTTTGTGTGCAAAGGGGCATTATTTTCATTCGAGGACGTGCCTTCCTCTTTGCCTCCTGCTGTCACTAACATTTTGCAGGAGTTCGCTGACGTTTTTCCACAAGACGTGCCACCGGGATTACCGCCTATTCGAGGGATTGAGCATCAGATTGACTTAATTCCCGGTGCTTCACTGCCAAACCGTGCACCATACCGTACCAATCCAGAGGAGACGAAGGAGATTATGCGTCAAGTACAAGAGCTTCTCGACAAAGGTTATATACGCGAATCCCTTAGTCCTTGTGCTGTTCCTATTATTCTAGTGCCGAAAAAGGATGGTACATCACGTATGTGTGTTGATTGTAGAGGCATTAATAATATTACTATTCGTTATCGTCATCCTATTCCTAGGCTAGATGATATGCTTGATGAATTGAGTGGCTCTACAATATTCTCCAAAGTTGATTTGCCTAGTGGATACCATCAAATTCGTATGAAATTGGGAGATGAATGGAAAACAGCATTCAAAACTAAGTTTGGATTATATGAGTGGTTAGTCATGCCTTTTGGGTTAACTAATGCACCTAGTACTTTCATGAGATTAATGAACGAAGTTTTACGTGCTTTCATTGGACGATTTGTGGTAGTTTACTTTGATGACATATTGATTTATAGCAGATCTTTGGAAGAACATTTGGAACATTTACGTGTTGTTTTTATTGCTCTACGTGATGCATGTTTGTTTGGTAACCTTGGGAAGTGCACCTTTTGCACCGACCGAGTATCTTTTCTTGGCTATGTTGTTACTCCACAGGGAATTGAAGTTGATAAAGCCAAGATTGAAGCTATTGAGAGTTGGCCGCAACCCAAACCGGTCACACAAGTGAGGAGTTTTCTTGGCCTCGCTGGATTCTATAGGCGTTTTGTTAGAGATTTCAGCACCATTGCTGCACCTCTCAATGAGCTTACAAAGAAAGATGTGCCTTTTCTTTGGGGTACCGCACAGGAAGAAGCCTTCTCGGTATTGAAAGATAAGTTGACACATGCTCCTTTACTCCAACTTCCTGATTTTAATAAGACTTTTGAGCTTGAATGTGATGCTAGTGGAATTGGATTAGGCGGTGTGTTATTACAAGATGGCAAACCTGTTGCATACTTTTCTGAAAAATTGAGTGGGCCTAGTCTGAATTATTCTACTTATGATAAAGAATTATATGCTCTTGTTCGGACTTTAGAAACATGGCAACATTATTTATGGCCCAAAGAATTTGTTATACATTCTGATCATGAATCTTTGAAACATATTAAAAGTCAAGCTAAACTGAATCGTAGACATGCTAAATGGGTGGAATTCATTGAGACTTTCCCTTATGTCATTAAACACAAGAAGGGAAAAGAAAATGTTATTGCTGATGCATTGTCTCGTCGCTATACTATGCTTTCACAACTTGACTTCAAAATATTTGGTTTGGAGACCATCAAAGATCAATATGTGCATGATGCTGATTTTAAAGATGTAATGCAGAATTGTAAAGAAGGAAGAATGTGGAACAAGTTTGTCGTTAACGATGGATTTGTGTTTTGTGCTAACAAGCTATGCATTCCAGCTAGCTCCGTTCGTCTTTTGTTGTTGCAGGAAGCGCATGGAGGAGGATTAATGGGACATTTTGGCGTGAAGAAGACGGAGGACGTACTTGCTACACATTTCTTTTGGCCAAAGATGAGACGGGATGTTGAGCGTTTTATTGCTCGATGCACTACATGTCAAAAAGCTAAGTCACGACTCAATCTGATGAGGACATCAATACAATTGTTACACCCACAACCCCTGCTGCTATACATACTGGACCAATTACTAGAGCTCGTGCACGCCAACTAAATTACCAGGTACTTTCGTTTCTTGGTAATGATTCTAATGTTCATGAGAATATGATGCTGCCTAAATTGGATACATTTGTTTTGCTTACAAATGAAGGGCCTAGCTTGGAGAAGGATGAACATTGGAGCAAGAACAAGCATGGAGATGATGGCATGCGCAAGGGAAACAAGAACGGAGTTACAAGTGATGATTTCAGGACTTTGAAGCCACCATAATGGGTGCATGAAGCCTTGGACGAAATATACAAGATGCCACTTCATAAATTTCGTCCCGAGGCTATTTTAGGTGCCGCGTCACCTTATTATTGGGCCAGGCCCATGTAATTTCGAAATACATAAGTATAGGCTATTTTTAGAGTCCGTATGTGTGGGGAAACAAGAGATAGGGTTGATTTCGGACCCCTCCACCAAGGGCCACGAAATTTCCCCCCTCTTCCTCCATATATACAGCCCTTAGGGCATCGTTTAGACTTTGGGTTTTGTTTAGATTAAAAGTTCGCCATAGCTGCAACTTCGCGTACTTCGTTTGTGTTCAACGACCAGACAAAGGCGTCACAGAACCCCACCTTGATCAATAAAGCTTTCATCTTATATTCGCAATATCCAGATTGCAATCTTAGTTTCTTGCTTGTTCTTCGTTTGCTCGCAGGAAACAGACCCTCGTGGTCAGGTTGATCGTGCTCCGGCGTGGTCAATAACCTCTCGGAGTTGGTTTAGCGATTGCTAAGGCGCGACGTCCTCACACGTTCGTAGTCGGATCGTCAAAGTCGACTTCCACCAAAGCGAAATCCACCATCTCATCGAAAGACGGGACACCTTTGCCTCTATCACCTTGAGAAGACGTTCGAAACAAAGCTCGATAACAAGTTTAATGAATTGCTCGCGCGTCTTCCACCACCACCACCCGCTGCACCTAACGCACCTCTCCAACAACAACAACAACGACTACCTCCACGTCGCGAAGCAGACCTCCGCCGAGCAAGCCGTGTTCCTCTTGCGTTTGGCCAAACTGTTGGTGCTGCTGTTGATACTTCTGTGGCTCCTGCTGCTGATGCGGAGGAGGATGATTATGTGGGAGATTATGAGGATGAGGTTGATCAAAATCAACACTACGTGCAGCCACCTGTACCACCACCAGCAGGTCGACCTCAGGTATATATTCGTAATGGTAGGCCTGCACCACCACCTCAGGTACGAGATGATGTCCATATTCCTAAACTGAAATTGAATATTCCACCATTTGAGGGTAGATATGTTCCTGATATATATCTTACTTGGGAGTTAGAAACTAAACAACGATTTACATGTTTACAATATCCTGAGGAGAGACGAGTTGCTGCTGCCGTTTGTGCTTTCACTAGTTTTGCATGTGTATGGTGGTCTGAACATTGTAGATTATATCCTATTCCAACTACTTGGGCTGCTTTGAAAACTGCTATGCGTACGCGTTGGGTTCCACCATATTATCAACGTGAATTGCTTCAAAAATTGCAGCGTTTAAGACAAGGGAAAAATTCTGTAGAAGAATATTATCAGGAATTACAAACTGGCATGATTAGATGTGGTATTGTTGAGGAGAATGAAGCTATGCTTGCACGTTTTCTGGGTGGATTAAATAGAGAGATTCAGACCATTCTAGACTATAAGGAGTATACTAACATCACTCGTTTATTCCATCTTGCTTGTAAAGCTGAACGTGAAGTGTAGGATCGACAAGCATTGGGGCGAACTAACTTTTCTGCAGGCCGACCTTCATCATGGACACCACGTGCATCTTCTACTTCAACTGCACCAGCACCTCCATCCGGTGCCACCTCCAGCCGTGATACAAGAAAACAGGCACAACCACCATTATCTGCCAAGAGCGCACCTGCGGGGCCTGCACAGCGTTCTTCTTCTTCCATGGCATCAACAGGGCACACAAGTGATATTATTTGTCGTCGTTGTAAGGGAGGAGGTCATTATGCGAGAGAATGCAAATCTCCGCGTGTGATGATTGCTACCGCGGATGGTGGATATGAGTCCGCTAGTGACTATGATGAGGAGACATTGGCTCTTATTACACGTGAAGAACATGGTGGAGATGATTCTGATCATGAGACGCAATACATGGCTCCTGAAGACGCTGACAGGTATGAATGTTTAGTTGCTCAACGTGTTTTGAGTGTGCAGGTCACACAAGCTGAGCAAAATCAGAGGCACAATTTGTTCCATACCAAGGGAGTTGTGAAGGAACGTTCTGTGCGCGTCATAATAGACGGAGTGATGAGGACATCAATACAATTGTTACACCCACAGCCCCTGCTGCTATACATACTGGACCAATTACTAGAGCTCGTGCACGCCAACTAAATTACCAGGTACTTTCGTTTCTTGGTAATGATTCTAATGTTCATGAGAATATGATGCTGCCTAAATTGGATACATTTGTTTTGCTTACAAATGAAGGGCCTAGCTTGGAGAAGGATGAACATTGGAGCAAGAACAAGCATGGAGATGATGGCATGCGCAAGGGGAACAAGAACGGAGTTACAAGTGATGATTTCAGGACTTTGAAGCCACCATAATGGGTGCATGAAGCCTTGGACGAAATATACAAGATGCCACTTCATAAATTTCGTCCCGGGGCTATTTTAGGTGCTGCGTCACCTTATTATTGGGCCAGGCCCATGTAATTTCGAAATACATAAGTATAGGCTATTTTTAGAGTCCGTATGTGTGGGGAAACAAGAGATAGGGTTGATTTCGGACCCCTCCCCCAAGGGCCACGAAATTCCCCCCTCTTCCTCCATATATACAGCCCTTAGGGCATCGTTTAGACTTTGGGTTTTGTTTAGATTAAAAGTTCGCCATAGCTGCAACTTCGCGTACTTCGTTTGTGTTCAACGACCAGACAAAGGCGTCACAGAACCCCACCTTGATCAATAAAGCTTTCATCTTATATTCGCAATATCCAGATTGCAATCTCAGTTTCTTGCTTGTTCTTCGTTTGCTCGCAGGAAACAGACCCTCGTGGTCAGGTTGATCGTGCTCCGGCGTGGTCAATAACCTCTCGGAGTTGGTTTAGCGATTGCTAAGGCGCGACGTCCTCGCACGTTCGTAGTCGGATCGTCAAAGTCGACTTCCACCAAAGCGATATCCATCATCTCATCGAAAGACGGGACACCTTTGCCTCTATCAGGACGGCACAAGGGCTCAAACTTTCACGCACATGTCCATGGTCTATAAGATGCTTTACTTGACTTTGTATTTATTTGGTTTCTTCGGGGTTGACATGGTAGGGAGATTTGTTCAGAAGTGGTGCTCCGGGGATGAGGTCGATGCGGTGCTCAATTCCTCATAATGGAGGTAGTCCCGGAGGTAGCTCATCTGGGAAAACATCTTGAAATTCCTGCAAAAGAAAAGATAACACTAGACAAAGAGTGTGAGAAGTGTTAGTTTGTGGTGCATTATCCTTGCACACGATGGGTTCTCACACACTCCTTGTTGGGGATATTACTACTGGACGTAAACTGGTCAGAGGTAACCGGATTAACTTTATGAAGATTACAAGCCCATGAAGATGTAAGAATGATGGCGCTTTATGAAGGCCCAAGGCCCAGAGGCGAGTTAAGGCCTGTAGATGTAAACCGACCTTATTATGTAACTTGCATTGTAAGATAGGAAGGGTAGAGATCGAACCGGACACGTTTATGATCCGGCTTCGGGATTCTGTAAACTGGCGGGCATCAACCTATGTATATAAAGGGACGACCCGACAGCGGTTCAAGGACGACAGACAACAACTTGAGAGCCAGACAAAGCGGATTCACTCCCTGGCCTTCGAAACCCTAGCAATACCAATCACAACTAGACGTAGGCTTTTACCTTCATCGAAGGGGCCAAACTAGTATAAACTCCCCGTGTCCCCTTGTCCGGTTTAACCCCTTTAAGCTAAACCATTGCGATGGCTCCATGACTAAGTCCTTTCACAAGGACATCTGCCGTGACAAACCCACGACAGTTGGCGCCCACCGTGGGGCTATCACACGATGGTTTCGAGTTCTTGAAGGGCAGCTTTGATGGACTCAAGGGATATGCTGTGGGCCAGATGACGAAGAGTCGTCGCGGCAAGCTCTACATCGACAACGCGGGATGGGGTCCTGAGGCCGATTCAATCGAATACGGATACCGGGTCCCCTTTGGTGGGATTCATGTCTTCATCGGCAAGATTGGCGAACCGGCCCCTGAGCCGGACAACTGCACCGACGTCATCGAGACGGCTCAGCGTGCAAGCCCTTCGCCGGTTCAGCCCGTGGCGAAGCATGTTTTCGTAGGCGTCATTGATGGAGCAGAATACGAGGATGGACTGGCGTCCGATGGAGAAACCGTTGTCTGTTCCGACGACGAGTCTTCCGGAGAAACCGAGTCGCTCTATGAGTTATAGGATGGCCGGATTGATGGAGGATCCAAGGGCAACAGTATTCCGGACTCCCTTGATCTGCCGAACCAGGCCGCTATCTTCATGGCCGGTACACAGTCAAAGCACCTCATTCGTCAGCTGCCGCAGCAATACTCTCTGGTTCAACAACAGCCACGCCGCCAGGGGCAGGAAGCTCTGTGCCGCCCACGGCTCAAGTCCTGTCGGACTTGTTCGATGCTTTAGCAACATTGATGGCCGCAGAGGTGGATGCAGTGGCCCGGGATCATCACAACGTGGAGATTGCAAAGGTGAAGGATCAAATTGCTCAGGCTAAAGTGGACCTAGCGGCAGAGAACGCTAGGATGGCTACGGAATGGGCTGAGTTGGAAGCCCAGGCCTACCGGATTAGGCTGGATCAGAACGCTTCCGAAGAGGTCATGAGGAGAAGGTACCGATCGCATCTCCCGTCAGGTTACAAACCACGAAATCTCTTCAATACGCCAGGAGCAAGCACTAGTAACCAACCAATATTAAACCGGACGAAGGTGCCAGGAACAGGAGCACCGGTTCAACCGCGCGTGATGGACCCACCTCGTCAGAACAACATTGTGCCGCAGTATGTTCCAACACCTCCCGGGCATTACTCCAACCCGTTGGACAACATTGTGGCTGCCGCTTCACGCTTGGCAGCCCTCTCAACTGACGGCGAATCACCAGTTGCGATTGAGGCATGTCGGGCCAGAGATCTCCTTCAAACAGCGCTAAATCAGCAGCAGGCATATTCGCACAGTCGTGAGAGGATTCATTCCACTCCCCATCCAAGCCGGAGCTATAGCAGACACGTTGAGGATGAACCGGCCGTGTCAAGCAGTGCACGTCGCCGTAATTCGGGCGAGGACACAACCCAGCAGGGGGAGGTGCTAATGCGCAGGATGTGGTAGACCATGGCCGCGCGCGTCGAGAGGCCGAGTTAGCAGCTCTGCACGGAGCCCGTAACCTACTCCGGTTCACCCTACTGTTTCAGTGGAGCCAGGTGTGGTGTTCAGTTCCTTAGGGGTGCCGTGTCTTACTCCCGCTTTGCGTAATGTGAGACTGCCCAAGGATTTCAAAGGACCTCGTAAGATGCCTAATTACACCGCCGATCTACAGCCAGAAGCATGGGTTGAAAGCTATGAGATGGCAATGGAGATGCTAGATGTGGATGAAGCGGTATGTGCTAAATACTTTACCATGATGTTGGAAGGAACAACTCATACTTGGTTGAAGAGCTTACCAACTAACTCTGTCGGATCATGGGCTGAATTGAAGCACCGGTTTATCCAGAACTTGAAAGATACTTGTAAGCAGCCCATGTCCATTGTGGATCTGGCCGCTTGTTTCCAAGAGGAGGGGGAGTCCACGACCCATTGGGTCAAGCGGGTCTTAGCGATTTTGCATTCATCGGATCGTATCAATGCAGATACCGCAGTGCTGACGTTGGAGGGAAATTGCCGTTTTCTGCCGCTCAAACATAAGTTAGAAAGGCTCAAACGTCACTGCAATGATATGTCAACGCTTATGGCTGCTTGGTTAAGTACCCCGATTCAGATAATACCAAAGACCCTGACTCAGAGGAGGACAAATCGGGGAAAGGGAAAAAGAACGGCAACGCCAAGGGTCAGCAACATAATCCGGCAGGCCATGGGAACAGTGGTAAGCACAAAGCAGACAACATCTTGGACTTTGTCGCTAACACCAATGCTCAGGAGAATGGCCAGTGCCGTAAGGGCAAGCATCCCCAGAGGGGCGGAGGTTCAGGCCCCAATTTGGAGCGCCTGTTAAATCAACCTTGTCCAAAGCATGGATCAAAGGAGAAGCCGGCGTCGCATCTTTGGAATGATTGTTATATCATGCGAGATTTCAAGAACTCCAATATGTTCCAGTACGATAATGGTCCACCTGGCAGTTCAGGAGGTGGTTTCCACGGGCCGGGTTATGGAGGTGGCAGTTCTGGTTCAGGATTTCAGGGTAATCAAACCGGACACATCAATCAAGGGCACCAACGCAACCAGGGAGGTTACAACCATCAAGGCAACCAGCAGCAGCAGCAGTCGGGTTATCAGAGCAATCCTAAGCAGCAAAATAGTGGGAAGTATCATGTCTTCACCACTAGCTTGTGTAAGCGTGATCAGAAGCTTCAGAAGAGGGCAGTAAACTCTGTTGAACCGGCGGTGCCTCAGTATTTGCGCTGGTCTGAGCAACCCATTTTGTGGAGTAGAGAGGATCACCCACCCCGGATTGACAATCTGGGTCACTTGGCCTTAGTGGTGGCCCCTCAAGTTGGGGGATACAAGTTCACTAAGGTACTCATGGACGTGGGAAGTAGTATCAACATTCTATATTATGATACATTTCGCCGTATGGGGTTGACAGATAAGAATCTTAAACTGTCAAATATCGTTTTTCATGGTGTGGTGCCTGGCAAGTCTGCATATCCAGTGGGCAAGATAGCCTTAGAGGTGGCTTTTGGAGATGATTATGATTCAAGGTCAGAAACATTGACTTTTGAGGTGGTGAAAATCAAAAGTCCGTACCATGCTTTGTTTAAGCGGCCGGCTTATGCTAAATTCATGGCGAGGCCGTGTTATTTTTATCTACAGCTTAGAATGCCAGATCATAAGGGGACTATCACAGTACACGGGAGTAGAAAGATCACTTTGGAGTGTGAGGAAGGTGATGCGGCTTATGCTGAGTCAGTTTGTGCCACGAAGGAGCTGAAGTTCTATAAGGAGCAAGTTGATCCGGCAGATATGACCTCTTTGAAAAAGCCAACTACAGAACATGATCCGGCATTGAAATTCAAATCGGCCACAGACACTAAGATGATTGATTTTGTTCCTGGCGATTCATCCAAGCAGTTCAACATCAGCGCTAACCTGGATCCCAAATAGGAAAGCGCGCTCATCGAGTTCATCCGTGAGAATCGGGACATCTTTGCATGGAAACATTTTGACATGCCAGGTGTACCGAGGGAACTCGCTGAACACACACTTAACATTGATCCTAAGTTTAAACCGGTCCGGCAGTTTCTTCGCCGCTTCAATGAAGAAAGGCGCAAGGCTATTGGTGAGGAGGTAGCTCGCTTGTTGGCCGCAGGGTTTATAGTGGAAGTCTTTCACCCAGAGTGGTTGGCTAATCTGGTGCTGGTTCTTAAGAAAAACGGCACTTGGCGTATGTGTGTGGATTACACAGATTTGAACAAGGCTTGTCCTGCAGACCCCTTTGCCGTCCCTCATATTGATCAGATCATTGATGCTACGGTGGGTTGTGACCGTTTGTGTTTTTTGGATGCTTACTCTGGTTATCATCAGATCAAAATGGTAGTTAAGGACCAGGAGAAGACAGCTTTCATCACTCCCTTTGGAGCCTTCTGCTATGTCCCCATGCCCTTTGGGCTCAAGAGTGCCCAGGCGACTTATCAACGCTGTGTTTAGAATTGTCTTCATAAGCAGATTGGGCGCAATGTTCATGCATATGTGGATGATATTGTGATATAATCCAGAAATGAGGAAACATTGATAGATGACTTGAGAGAAACCTTTGACAACCTCCGGGTTTATAAGATGATGCTCAATCCGGAGAAGTGTGTCTTTGGTGTTCCGGCAGGCAAACTCTTGGGTTTTCTGGTGTCAAATAGAGGCATTGAGGCTAATCCGGAAAAAAATTCAGCAATTACATCTTTGGCTAAACCGGTGTGTATCAATGACGTTCAACGTCTGGCCGGCCGGATTGCGCTTTGATCCAATTTATCAGTCGTCTTGGGGAGAAGGCTATCCCTTTATATCAGATGCTCAAGAAAAGAGATAATTTTGTCTGGAGCGAGGCAGCTGATAAAGCGTTTGAGGATCTGAAGAGGCAGTTAGCTGAACCGCCTGTGCTTGCAGCACCGATCAATAAGGAGCCGTTATTGCTATATGTGACTGCTAATGCCCGAGCTGTTAGCGTGGCTATTGTGGTGGAACACAAGGAAGCTGGCAAGGAATATCCAGTTCAACGTCCGGTTTATTATATCAGTGAGGTGCTCATTGAGTCAAAGCAGATGTATCCACATTGGCAGAAGCTGGTGTATGGAGTGTTTATGGCAAGCCGGAAGCTTAAACACTATTTTCAGGGCCATCCCATCATAGTGGTTAGTTCAGCCCCTCTGGAAGATATCATTCAAAACAGAGAAGCAACGGGCCGGATTGCCATGTGGGCTATTGAGCTTGGACCTCACGGGCTCAAATATATACCTCGCACAGCGATCAAATCCCTGGCACTCGTGGACTTCATCAATGATTGGACAGAATTGTAGGCATCAGAGGAGAAGCCAGATAATACGTACTGGACTATTCACTTTGATGGATCCAGACAATTGGAGGGCTCGGGGGCTGGAGTCATACTAACTTCCCCAAGAGGTGACAAGTTTTGTTATGTCCTCCGTTTAATGTTCCCTTGTACTAATAATGCAGCTGAGTATGAGGCTTTGCTCCACGGTCTGCGGATGGCTAAGAAAATGAACTTAAGCCGGGTCAAGTGCTTTGGGGATTCAGATCTGGTGGCCCAACAGGTGTCTGGCACTTGGGATTCTAAAGACCCACTCATGGCTGCATATCGACGAGAGGTGGACACAATGGCTGGTCACTTCAAGGGTTATCAGGTGGACCATATAGACCGGCGAAAGAATGAAGCGCTGGGCGCTTTAAGTCGCCTTGGTTCTCAGCGTAAACTGGTTCCACCCAATGTCTTTCTTGACGTATTGCATAATCTGTCAGTCAAGGTACCAACAGAGGAAGAGTTGGCTATTCCTGATCCGGAGGCTCAATTGGTGGCGGCTTTGCATGTCATACCAGATTGGACAATCCCGTATCTAGCTTACATGAACCGGGGCGAGTTACCGGGCGATGAAACCTTGGCCCGGCAGATAATCCGGTGTTCGAAGTCCATGACCATACTCAACAGGGAGTTACATCATTACAGCGTTTCAGGAGCAATTCAGCGTTGTGTCTCTCCTCAAGAGGGTTGTGAGATTTTGCGAGAAATCCATGAAGGGGATTGTGGTCACCATGCTGGTTCAAAGTCTTTGGTTGCTAAAGCTTTTCGCCACGGTTTTTACTGGTTAACAGCTCATGCTGATGCGGAGGATTTGGTCAAGAGATGTGACGGTTGTCAAAAATTCGCACGCCATGCTCACATTCCGGCTCAGGAGTTGAGGATGATTCCAATAACTTGTCCGTTTGCGACTTGGGGGCTCGATATGGTTGGACCCTTCAAGCGATCTAAGGACAAAAAGACCCACTTGTTAGTAGCAGTTGATAAATTCATCAAATGGGTGGAAGCAGAGCCAGTCAGTAAGTGTGATGCGGCCACGGCGGTTCAATTCATCAAAAAGGTGATATTCCGGTTTGGCTTTCCACATAGTATCATCACTGATAATGGTACTAATCTGTCAAAGGGAGAGATGGAGGAGTTCTGCTAACGTCAGCACATCCGTCTTGATATAGCATCAGTGGCTCACCCCCAATCTAATGGTCAAGCAGAGAGGGCAAATCAAGAAATTTTGAGAGGTATTAAACCCCGGCTTATGGTTCCTTTGAAGCGGACACCAGGTTGTTGGGTGGAGGAATTACCTTCTGTGTTATGGAGTATCAACACCACACCTAACAGATCAACGGGTTACACGCCTTTCTTCATGGTTTATGGAGTGGAGGCGGTTCTCCCTAGTGACATCCGTCACGCCTCGCCCCGTGTGGCGGCTTACGTTGAAGCGGATAACGAGACAACTCGTCAGGATTCTCTGGACTTGTTAGATGAGGAGCGTGATCTTGCAGCAGCACGTTCAGCGATTTATCAACAGGATCTCCGACGTTATCACAGCCGCCGGGTTAAGACCAGAACCTTTCAAGAGGGTGATTTGGTGCTCCGGCTCATCCAGGATCAAACTGATATGCACAAATTATCCCCACCTTGGGAAGAACCTTTTGTGGTCAGCAAGAATCTGCACAACGGGTCATACTACCTGATGAGGACATGACTACCTTGGATATGACCAAAAATATTGCATATATGCATATTTGTCAGGTGATTTCTAGTGCAAACTATTCAATAATCTATTTATGTTATCCAGAACAAAAATACTTCACACACTTTTGTGTTTTGTCTAATTGCAGGTGTATGGGACATTTGTACAATCCACATATGAAGATAAGGAAGAAAGAGATGTTTATTTGCTGTCCAAAAAGTTCTCTCACGTCACTTTTGGCCCAAGAGAAGATAGAGTCCAAGTCTCTCACGTTCTGGATTCAGATTCGGACTGCACAGACACACCTAACTCAAAACGCACACAAGTTTTTCATACGGACTCCGAATTGGGTGATTCTTTTTTTGTTGGAAACTAGATTTCGTGCACTTTCCAACCCAATTGGAATCACCTTCAAATTCGTCCGGAGCGTTGAGTTGTGGACGAAACAATCTGATGCTGCAGCAGAATCCGAGTCAAACTACAAGTCCAAAGGTGTTACATCACCTCCACTTGGGCCCATTGGCCTTGTACGACCTAGATTTAGTTTTAGGCTGTGATGAGGACATGACTACCTTGGATATGACCAAAAATATTGCATATATGCATATTTGTCAGGTGATTTCTAGTTCAAACTATTCAATAATCTATTTATGTTATCCAGAACAAAAATACTTCACACACTTTTGTGTTTTGTCTAATTGCAGGTGTATGGGACATTTGTACAATCCACATATGAAGATAAGGAAGAAAGAGATGTTTATTTGCTGTCCAAAAAGTTCTCTCACGTCACTTTTGGCCCAAGAGAAGATAGAGTCCAAGTCTCTCACGTTCTGGATTCAGATTCGGACTGCACAGACATACCTGACTCAAAACGCACACAAGTTTTTCATACGGACTCCGAATTGGGTGATTCTTTTTTTGTTGGAAACTAGATTTCGTGCACTTTCCAACCCAATTGGAATCACCTTCAAATTCGTCCGGAGCATTGAGTTGTGGACGAAACAATCTGATGCTGCAGCAGAATCCGAGTCAAACTACAAGTCCAAAGGTGTTACATCACCTCCACTTGGGCCCATTGGCCTTGTACGACCTAGATTTAGTTTTAGGCTGCCTTGGGACGTCCTCCCACCTCCTTGGCCGCCACCCCTTGCTCCTATATAAGTAGATCCATCTAGTAGCTTTTCCTTGGGTTTTGTTTAGATTAAAAGTTCGCCATAGCTGCAACTTTGCGTACTTCGTTTGTGTTCAACGACCAGACAAAGGCGTCACAGAACCCCACCTTGATCAATAAAGTTTTCATCTTATATTCGCAATATCCAGATTGCAATCTTAGTTTCTTGCTTGTTCTTCGTTTGCTCGCAGGAAACAGACCCTCGTGGTCAGGTTGATCGTGCTCCGGCGTGGTCAATAACCCCTCGGAGTTGGTTTAGCGATTGCTAAGGCGCGACGTCCTCGCACGTTCGTAGTCGGATCGTCAAAGTCGACTTCCACCAAAGCGAAATCCACCATCTCATCGAAAGACGGGACACCTCCGCCTCTATCAAGTGGTATCAGTTTTCAGGTTGCTCGGTGAGAATTTCCAGTTTTTCCTAGATTAGATTTATTTTCTTACCTATTGTCCAAGAAAAAGCCACAAAACAAAAGTTAGATCTATTCATCCTTTGTCCTAGCCAGACTGAGCCTTTGCAATTTTCTTTTTATTGTTTGCATTATTGAAGTATCGGTTGCATCGCCGTGTCTAGTTGCTGGTCTTAGTGTCTAGTTCGTTTAGAGTTTCGAGTTCTGTTCACATTAGTCACACCACCGCTGCATTATTATCTCTTCCGCTGTCCACCACCCATCCATCAATTTCCACCACGTGCTACCCACCATTCATTGTCATAATAATAGTTGAGATCGTTCACATCTTCACTTGATCCAATCTGCATCTTATCTAGTTTGTTTTGGAAAGAGGGAGAAAAAAAGAGAGAGAAAAAAGAGAGAAAAAAAGGAAAAAAAAGTCAGAGAATAAAAAGGAGAGAAAGAAACAAAAAGTGTGAGGAAAAAAAAGAGAGAAGAAAAAAAACAAAAAAAATCAGCACAAACTTTTTCAGAGGAAAGTTGGAGACAAAGTTGTTGATATATCCTGCTTGGCTGTTGTTTCACCTCATTATCTTCACTGCTGTTGTGATCTTCACTTATATCTTGCTGTCAAGAGCTACTTAGTATCCTTCATTGATGCTAGTTGTGCTACGCCGTGACCTCATTAGTGTTCTAGGCTCGCGTCTCTAGTCCGGTCTAGCCTAGGACCAGCACAGTACCGTCGTTGAGCGTTTATTCAACATTGCATCTTTGAATTGATTATTGCTAATCTTTTGCTACCATATATAGCCGACCTAGCTCCACATATTTCTACACCGTGTATACCTACGCTTCCCTGGCAATCGCTTTACTCAATATTCGGAGTTACTTGACACCGCTGGTTGCCGATCACCGCCTGCTGCATGGTAAGAACTTGTAAGACATTGATATTTGCTTTACTGTGAGCGTTTTACCACCACATCCTAGTAGTTATAGGAACATTATTTTTGGGTTTTGTTTCTTGTTCTACTAATCATGACAGGATCCAGAGTCAACTCATGGGCTTTGTCGATCGCGGGAGACGTGCCACCACCTTTGCAAATACCACAACCGCCACGAGAGGTGCACAAACATCCAAATGCACATGATCAGGTTAATGTATCTATACCACCATTTAATGGCCGTTTTAAACCTGCTTTATATATTGAATGGGAGTTCGACATAAAAAATATATTTGCTTCCCATAATTTCGATGAACATAAAAAGGTTAAGGTTGCGGTTGGTTCTTTCACTGGTTATGCTTTGGTTTGGTGGAGTGGATATTGTCGGTTACACCCTGATTATATACCTACTACTTGGGATGATTTGAAACTTGCCATGCGACATACTTTCGTCCCTGCTTATTATACTCGTGACATGATTAAGAAGTTGCAACACTTAAAACAAGGTAGTGAAACTGTAACAAAATATTATGATGATTTACAAACTACCTTGTTGCATTCCTCTTTAGAAGAAAGTGAAGATGATTTTATGGATAGATTTTGGGGAGGATTAAACCGTGATATTCAAGAGATACTAATTCATGAAGAGTGTTATCCTATGGACCATTTGTTTCATCTTGCTTGCAAAGCTGAACAGGAAATAAAACGACGTGTTGGCCACGAGGAGAACAAGCGCACGGTGCACATTCCAAGAGTTGATATGATTATTCCTTCAACTACTAGGCATACTATGACAACCACATCCGTTGTTGTCAGGACTACATCACCTCCACCATGTGACACATCGCCCCCGGGAGTGGCTACATCATCTGAGTTGTCATAAGAGGTAATGAAAAAGGTACTGATCTTCCATCTGTACATGAGAATGATGAATGCCTTGTCAATTTGAATGCACCATCTGATGAGCTACCCACTACTTTGATCACACCACCTATTTTAGAGGACTACGTTGATAATTTGACTTTGCCATGTGATCAAACAACTGAAATACCAACAATTTTGAGTGCACCCATTGAATTAACTATTGATGCAAAAGAACCAATGTTTAATCATTTTGATATGACCTCTAATCTTGGTGATGATTCTGTGTTGAATGACTTATTGCATGTTTGCTTATTTAAGCATGTTGTAGCATGTAAATTTGATGCAAGTAAGGTTTATTCACCAATGTTGGGATGGTTTAATGATGAACATTGTCAATCTTTTGAAATGAATAAGAGCTTCACTTATATGTGCAAACTGAGTTGCAATATTTTCATGTCTTCTACTTCTTGTGCTAATTTTTTGGCTTTAGATTCTATGAACTATGCAAGTTACTCATCTATTCATGTGTCATATATGCAAAAATCAAGGGAAGTAAAAATGGATGACATATACATATACAACATGTACACCTTGTCTCTTTTGTTAGCCACATTTCAGATTAAGCAACGCCGAGGACGGCTTTATTTTCAAGAAGGGGAGGATGATGAGGACATGACTACCTTGGATATGACCAAAAATATTGCATATATGCATATTTGTCAGGTGATTTCTAGTTCAAACTATTCAATAATCTATTTATGTTATCCAGAACAAAAATACTTCACACACTTTTGTGTTTTGTCTAATTGCAGGTGTATGGGACATTTGTACAATCCACATATGAAGATAAGGAAGAAAGAGATGTTTATTTGCTGTCCAAAAAGTTCTCTCAAGTCACTTTTGGCCCAAGAGAAGATAGAGTCCAAGTCTCTCACGTTCTGGATTCAGATTCGGACTGCACAGACATACCTGACTCAAAACGCACACAAGTTTTTCATACGGACTCCGAATTGGGTGATTCTTTTTTTGTTGGAAACTAGATTTCGTGCACTTTCCAACTCAATTGGAATCACCTTCAAATTCGTCCGGAGCATTGAGTTGTGGACGAAACAATCTGATGCTGCAGCAGAATCCGAGTCAAACTACAAGTCCAAAGGTGTTACATCACCTCCACTTGGGCCCATTGGCCTTGTACGACCTAGATTTAGTTTTAGGCTGCCTTGGGACGTCCTCCCACCTCCTTGGCCGCCACCCCTTGCTCCTATATAAGTAGATCCATCTAGTAGCTTTTCCTTGGGTTTTGTTTAGATTAAAAGTTCGCCATAGCTGCAACTTCGCGTACTTCGTTTGTGTTCAACGACCAGACAAAGGCGTCACAGAACCCCACCTTGATCAATAAAGTTTTCATCTTATATTCGCAATATCCAGATTGCAATCTTAGTTTCTTGCTTGTTCTTCGTTTGCTCGCAGGAAACAGACCCTCGTGGTCAGGTTGATCGTGCTCCGGCGTGGTCAATAACCCCTCGGAGTTGGTTTAGCGATTGCTAAGGCGCGACGTCCTCGCACGTTCGTAGTCGGATCGTCAAAGTCGACTTCCACCAAAGCGAAATCCACCATCTCATCGAAAGACGGGACACCTCCGCCTCTATCAGGCTGCCTTGGGACGTCCTCCCACCTCCTTGACCGCCACCCCTTGCTCCTATATAAGTAGATCCATCTAGTAGCTTTTTCTTAGGATTTGTTTAGTTAAAAGTTAGCCATTGCAACTTCGTGTGCTTCGTTTGTGTCCAACGACCAGACCAAGATCACTTTTTGGATCCCCACCATTATCAATACTTCATACATATTCGCGATATTCAGATTGCTTTTATCATATTCTTGCTTGTTCTTCGATTGCTTGCAGGAATAGACCTTCGTGGTCAGGTTGATCGTGTTCCGGCGTGGTCAATAACCTCTCGGAGTTGGTTTAGCGATTGCTAAGGCACAACGTTGTTGCACGTTTGTAGTCGGATCGTCAAAGTCGTCTCCACCAAATCGATAGTTATCATCTCATCGAAAGATCGGGACACCCCGCCTCTATCAAGTGGTATCAGTTTTCAGGTTGCTCGGTGAGAATTTTCAGTTTTTCCTAGATTAGATTTATTTTCTTACCTATTGTCCAAGAAAAAGCCACAAAACAAAAGTTAGATCTATTCATCCTTTGTCCTAGCCAGACTGAGCCTTTGCAATTTTCTTTTCATTGTTTGCATTATTGAATTATCGGTTGCATCGCCGTGTCGAGTTGCTTGTCTTAGTGTATAGTTCCTTTAGAGTTTCGAGTTCTGTTCACATTAGTCACGCAGCCGCTGCATCATTATCCCATCCGCTGTCCACCATCCCATCCACCAATTTCCACCACATGCTACGCACTGTTTATTGTCATAATCATAGTTGAGGTCACTCACATCTTCGCCTGATCGAATCTGCATCTTATCTAGTTTGTCTTGGAAAGAGGGAGAAAAAGAATATAAAGAAAAAAAGAGAGAAAAAAGGAAAGAAAAAAAAGAAAAAGAGGGAGAAGAAAAAGAAAAAATAAGCGTGAGAAAAAAAAGAGAGAAGAAAAAAAAATTGGATCTATCTAGAATCAATCTCGTACCTGAATTCGCATTGGAATCTGTTTTGCGCACTGTTCAGTAAAACAGGTGTATCTTTCTCATACGAAGTCCGTTTTGGCTCCGTGAGTACTCAAATTGAATATAGCGACGAGCCGCATCTAAATAGTTGCAGAAGCTAGTTCAATATTTGACACCTCAAAATCGGCTTCGAAATAGGTCTTTTTGCCCTCCGGAGTTCGTGAACACAGCTTGTTCCAATTTTTTAGGCCAGTTTTAGAATTCTTTGACTCCTCATATCAACTCGGAATTGAGTGATTCTTTTTGCATTGGAAAGCTTGAGTTAGTAGCATTCTTTGAAAGAATTTATCAGAAAATTGTCTCAAACTTTTCAAGAGGAAAGTTGGAGAGAGAGTTGTTGTATATCCTGCTTGGCAGTTGTTTTTCATCATTATCTTCACTGCCGTTGTGATCTTCACTTATATCTTGCTGTCAAGAGCTACTTAGTATCCTTCAATGATGCTAGTTGTGCTACGCCATGACCTCATTAGTGTTCTAGGCTCGCGTCTCTAGTCCGTCTAGCCTAGGACCAGCACAGTACCGTCGTTGAGCGTTTATTCAACATTGCATCTTTGAATTGATTATTGCTAATCTTTTGCTATCATATATAGCCAACCCAGCTCCACATATTTCTACACCGTGTATACGTATGCTCCCCTGGCAATCGCTTTACTCAATATTCGGAGTTACTTGACACCGCTGGTTGCCGATCACCGCCTGCTGCATGGTAAGAACTTGTAAGACATTGATATTTGCTTTACTGTGAGCGTTTTACCACCACATCCTAGTAGTTATAGGAACATTATTTTTGGGTTTTGTTTCTTGTTCTACTAATCATGACAGGATCCAGAGTCAATTCATGGGCTTTGTTTGATAGAGTCAGGGTGTCCCGATCTTTCGATGAGATGATAACTATCGATTTGGTGGAGATGACTTTGACAATCCGACTACAAACGTGCACGACGTTGCGCCTTAGCAATCGCTAAACCAATCTCCTGAGGTTACTGACGATGCTGGAAGCACGGTTAGCCTGACCACGAAGGTCTATTCCTGCAAGCAATCGAAGAACGAGCAAGAATATGATAAAGCAATCTGAATATTCCAAATATATATGAAGTATTGATAATGGTGGGGATCCGTAAGCGGTCTTGGTCTGGTCGTTGGACACAAACGAAGTACACGAAGTTGCAATGGCTAACTTTTAACTAAACAAATCCCAAGGAAAAGCTACTAGATGGATCTACTTATATAGGAGCAAGGGGTGCCGGCCAAGGAGGTGGGAGGACGTCCCAAGGCAGCCTAAAACTAAATCTAGGTCGTACAAGGCCAATGGGCCCAAGTGGAGGTGATGTAACACCTTTGGACTTGTAGTTTGACTCGGATTCTGCTGCAGCATCAGATTGTTTCGTCCACAACTCAACGCTCCGGACGAATTTGAAGGTGATTCCAATTGGGTTGGAAAGTGCACGAAATCTAGTTTCCAACAAAAAAAGAATCACCCAATTCGGAGTCCGTATGAAAAACTTGTGTGCGTTTTGAGTCAGGTGTGTCTGTGCAGTCCGAATCTGAATCCAGAACGTGAGAGACTTGGACTCTATCTTCTCTTGGGCCAAAAGTGACGTGAGAGAACTTTTTGGACAGCAAATAAACATCTCTTTCTTCCTTATCTTTATATGTGGATTGTACAAATGTCCCATACACCTGCAATTAGATAAAACACAAAAGTGTGTGAAGTATTTTTGTTCTGGATAACATAAATAGATTATTGAATAGTTTGCACTAGAAATCACCTGACAAATATGCATATATGCAATATTTTTGGTCATATCCAAGGTAGTCATGTCCTCATCATCCTCCCCTTCGTGAAAATAAAGCCATCCTCGGCGTTGCTTAATCTGAAATGTGGCTAACAAAAGAGACAAGGTGTACATGTTGTATATGTATATGTCATCCATTTTTACTTCCCTTGATTTTTGCATATATGACACATGAATAGATGAGTAACTTGCATAGTTCATAAAATCTAAAGCCAAAAAATTAGCACAAGAAGTAGAAGGCATGAAAATATTGCAACTCAGTTTGCACATATAAGTGAAGCTCTTATTCATTTCAAAAGATTGACAATGTTCATCATTAAACCATCCCAACATTGGTGAATAAACCTTACTTGCATCAAATTTACATGCTACAACATGCTTAAATAAGCAAACATGCAATAAGTCATTCAACACAGAATCATCACCAAGATTAGAGGTCATATCAAAATGATTAAACATTGGTTCTTTTGCATCAATAGTTAATTCAATGGGTGCAATCAAAATTGTTGGTATTTCAGTTGTTTGATCACATGGCAAAGTCAAATTATCAACGTAGTCCTCTAAAATAGGTGGTGTGATCAAAATAGTGGGTAGCTCATCAGATGGTGCATTCAAATTAACAAGGCATTCATCATTCTCATGTAGAGATGGAAGATCAGTACCTTTGTCATTACCTCTTATGATCAACTCAGATGATGTAGCCACTCTCGGGGGCGATGTGTCACATGGTGGAGGTGATGTAGTCCTGACAACAACGGATGTGGTTGTCATAGTATGCCTAGTAGTTGAAGGAACAATCATATCAACTCTTGGAATGTGCACCGTGCGCTTGTTCTCCTCGTGGCCAACACGTCGTTTTATTTCCTGTTCAGCTTTGCAAGCAAGATGAAACAAATGGTCCATAGGATAACACTCTTCATGAATTAGTATCTCTTGAATATCACGGTTTAATCCACCCCAAAATCTATCCATAAAATCATCTTCACTTTCTTCTAAAGAGGAATGCAACAAGGTAGTTTGTAAATCATCATAATATTTTGTTACAGTTTCACTACCTTGTTTTAAGTGTTGCAACTTCTTAATCATGTCACGAGTATAATAAGCAGGGACGAAAGTATGTCGCATGGCAAGTTTCAAATCATCCCAAGTAGTAGGTATATAATCAGGGTGTAACCGACAATATTCACTCCACCAAACCAAAGCATAACCAGTGAAAGAATCAACCGCAACCTTAACCTTTTCATGTTCATCGAAATTATGGGAAGCAAATATATTTTTTATGTCGAACTCCCATTCAATATATAAAGCAGGTTTAAAACGGCCATTAAATGGTGGTATAGATACATTAACCTGATCATGTGCATTTGGATGTTTGTGCACCTCTCGTGACGGTTGTGGTATTTGCAAAGATGGTGGCACGTCTCCCGCGATCGACAAAGCCCATGAATTGACTCTGGATCCTGTCATGATTAGTAGAACAAGAAACAAAACCCAAAAATAATGTTCCTATAACTACTAGGATGTGGTGGTAAAACGCTCACAGTAAAGCAAATATCAATGTCTTACAAGTTCTTACCATGCAGCAGGCGGTGATCGGCAACCAGCGGTGTCAAGTAACTCCGAATATTGAGTAAAGCGATTGCCAGGGGAGCGTACGTATACACGGTGTAGAAATATGTGGAGCTCGGTTTGCTATATATGGTAGCAAAAGATTAGCAATAATCAATTCAAAGATGCAATGTTGAATAAACGCTCAACGACGGTACTGTGCTGGTCCTAGGCTAGACCGGACTAGAGACGCGAGCCTAGAACACTAATGATGTCACGGCGTAGCACAACTAGCATCAATGAAGGATACTAAGTAGCTCTTGACAGCAAGATATAAGTGAAGATCACAACGGCAGTGAAGATCACAACAGCAACTGACACGACGATGCAACCGATAATTCAACTATGCAAGCAATGAATAGAAAATTGCAAAGGCTCAGACTGGCTTGGATAAAGGATGAACAGATCTAACTTTTTTTGTGTGGCTTTTTCTTGGACAATAGGTAAGAAAATAAATCTAATCTAGGAAAACTGGAAATTCTCACCGAGCAACCTGAAAACTGATACCACTTGATAGAGGCGGGGGTGTCCCGATCTTTCGATGAGATGATAACTATCGATTTGGTGAAGATGACTTTGACGATCCGACTACAAACGTGCACGACGTTGCGCCTTAGCAATCGCTAAACCAACTCCGAAAGGTTATTGACCACGCTGGAGCACAATCAACCTGACCACGAAGGTCTATTCCTGCAAGCAATCGAAGAACAAGCAAGAATATGATAAAAGCAATCTGAATATTGCGAGTATATATGAAGTATTGATAAAGGTGAGGATCCGTAAGCGGTCTTGGTCTGGTCGTTGGACACAAACGAAGTACACGAAGTTGCAATGGCTAACTTTTAACTAAACAAATCCCAAGGAAAAGCTACTAGATGGATCTACTTATATAGGAGCAAGGGGTGGAGGCCAAGGAGGTGGGAGGACGTCCCAAGGCAGCCTAAAACTAAATCTAGGTCGTACAAGGCCAATGGGCCCAAGTGGAGGTGATGTAACACCTTTGGACTTGTAGTTTGACTCGGATTCTGCTGCAGCATCAGATTGTTTCGTCCACAACTCAACGCTCCGGACGAATTTGAAGGTGATTCCAATTGGGTTGGAAAGTGCACGAAATCTAGTTTCCAACAAAAAAAGAATCAACCAATTCGGAGTCCGTATGAAAAACTTGTGTGCGTTTTGAGTCAGGTGTGTCTGTGCAGTCCGAATCTGAATCCAGAACGTGAGAGACTTGGACTCTATCTTCTCTTGGGCCAAAAGTGACGTGAGAGAACTTTTTGGACAGCAAATAAACATCTCTTTCTTCCTTATCTTCATATGTGGATTGTACAAATGTCCCATACACCTGCAATTAGACAAAACACAAAAGTGTGTGAAGTATTTTTGTTCTGGATAACATAAATAGATTATTGAATAGTTTGCACTAGAAATCACCTGACAAATATGCATATATGCAATATTTTTGGTCATATCCAAGGTAGTCATGTCCTCATCATCCTCCCCTTATTGAAAATAAAGCCGTCCTCGGCGTTGCTTAATCTGAAATGTGGCTAACAAAAGAGACAAGGTGTACATATTGTATATGTATATGTCATCCATTTTTACTTCCCTTGATTTTTGCATATATGAAACATGAATAGATGAGTAACTTGCATAGTTCATAAAATCTAAAGCCAAAAAATTAGCACAAGAAGTAGAAGGCATGAAAATATTGCAACTCAGTTTGCACATATAAGTGAAGCTCTTATTCATTTCAAAAGATTGACAATGTTCATCATTAAACCATCCCAACATTGGTGAATAAACCTTACTTGCATCAAATTTACATGCTACAACATGCTTCAATAAGCAAACATGCAATAAGTCATTCAACACAGAATCATCACCAAGATTAGAGGTCATATCAAAATGATTAAACATTGGTTCTTTTGCATCAATAGTTAATTCAATGGGTGCACTCAAAATTGTTGGTATTTCAGTTGTTTGATCACATGGCAAAGTCAAATTATCAACGTAGTCCTCTAAAATAGGTGGTGTGATCAAAGTAGTGGGTAGTTCATCAGATGGTGCATTCAAATTGACAAGGCATTCATCATTCTCATGTAGAGATGGAAGATCAGTACCTTTGTCATTACCTCTTATGATCAACTCAGATGATGTAGCCACTCTCGGGGGCGATGTGTCACATGGTGGAGGTGATGTAGTCCTGACAACAACGGATGTGGTTGTCATAGTATGCCTAGTAGTTGAAGGAACAACCATATCAACTCTTGGAATGTGCACCGTGCGCTTGTTCTCCTCGTGGCCAACACGTCGTTTTATTTCCTGTTCAGCTTTGCAAGCAAGATGAAACAAATGGTCCATAGGATAACATTCTTCATGAATTAGTATCTCTTGAATATCACGGTTTAATCCTCCCCAAAATCTATCCATAAAATCATCTTCACGTTCTTCTAAAGAGGAATGCAACAAGGTAGTTTGTAAATCATCATAATATTTTGTTACAGTTTCACTACCTTGTTTTAAGTGTTGCAACTTCTTAATCATGTCACGAGTATAATAAGCAGGGACGAAAGTATGTCGCATGGCAAGTTTCAAATCATCCCAAGTAGTAGGTATATAATCAGGGTGTAACCGACAATATTCACTCCACCAAACCAAAGCATAACCAGTGAAAGAACCAACCGCAACCTTAACCTTTTTATGTTCATCGAAATTATGGGAAGCAAATATATTTTTTATGTCGAACTCCCATTCAATATATAAAGCAGGTTTAAAACGGCCATTAAATGGTGGTATAGATACATTAACCTGATCATGTGCATTTGGATGTTTGTGCACCTCTCATGACGGTTGTGGTATTTGCAAAGGTGGTGGCACGTCTCCCGCGATCGACAAAGCCCATGAATTCACTCTGGATCCTGTCATGATTAGTAGAACAAGAAACAAACCCAAAAATAATGTTCCTATAGCTACTAGGATGTGGTGGTAAAACGCTCACAGTAAAGCAAATATCAATGTCTTACAAGTTCTTACCATGCAGCAGGCGGTGATCGGCAACCAGCGGTGTCAAGTAACTCCGAATATTGAGTAAAGCGATTGTCAGGGGAGCGTACGTATACACGGTGTAGAAATATGTTGAGCTGGGTTGGCTATATATGGTAGCAAAAGATTAGCAATAATCAATTCAAAGATGCAATGTTGAATAAACGCTCAACGACGGTACTGTGCTGGTCCTAGGCTAGATCAGACTAGAGACGCGAGCCTAGAACACTAATGAGGTCACGGCGTAGCACAACTAGCATCAATGAAGGATACTAAGTAGCTCTTGACAGCAAGATATAAGTGAAGATCACAACGGCAGTGAAGATAATGATGAAAAACAACTGCCAAGCAGGATATACAAAAACTCTCTCCCCAACTTTCCTCTTGAAAAGTTTGAGACAATTTTCTGATAAATTCTTTCAAAGAATGCTACTAACTCAAGCTTTCCAATGCAAAAAGAATCACTCAATTCCGAGTTGATATGAGGAGTCAAAGAATTCTAAAACTGGCCTGAAATATTGGAACAAGCTGTGTTCACGAACTTCGGAGGGCAAAAAGACCTATTTAGAAGCCGATTTTGAGGTATCAAATATTGAACTAGCTTCTGCAACTATTTAGATGCGGCTCGTTGCTAGCTTCAATTTGAGTACTCACGGAGCCAAAACGGACTTCGTATGAGGAAGATACACCTGTTTTACTGAACAGTGCGCAAAACAGATTCCAATCCGAATTCAGGTACGAGATTGATTCTAGATAGATCCAATTTTTTTCTCTCTTTTTTTTCTCACGCTTTTTTTTCTTTTTCTTCTCTCTCTTTTTCTTTTTTTTTCTTTCCTTTTTTCTCTTTTTTTTTCTTTCCAAGACAAACTAGATAAGATGCAGATTGGATCAGGCGAAGATGTGAATGACCTCAACTATGATTATGACAATGAACAGTGCGTAACACGTGGTGGAAATTAATAGATGGGATGGTGGATAGTGGAAGGGATAATGATGCAGCGGCGGCGTGACTAATGTGAACAGAACTCGAAACTCTAAAGGAACTAGACGCTAAGACCAGCAACTGACACGACGATGCAACCGATAATTCAACTATGCAAGCAATGAATAGAAAATTGCAAAGGCTCAGACTGGCTTGGATAAAGGATGAACAGATCTAATTTTTTTTTGTGTGGCTTTTTCTTGGACAATAGGTAAGAAAATAAATCTAATCTAGGAAAACTGGAAATTCTCACCGAGCAACCTGAAAACTGATACCACTTGATAGAAGCGGGGATGTCCCGATCTTTCGATGAGATGGTAACTATCGATTTGGTGGAGACGACTTTGACGATCCGACTACAAACGTGCACGACGTTGCGCCTTAGCAATCGCTAAACCAATCTCCAGAGGTTATTGACCACGCCGGTGCACGATCAACCTGACCACGAAGGTCTATTCCTGCAAGCAATCGAAGAACGAGCAAGAATATGATAAAAGCAATCTGAATATTGCAAATATATATGAAGTATTGATAAAGGTGGGGATCCGAAAGCGGTCTTGGTCTGGTCGTTGGACACAAACAAAGTACACGAAATTGCGTTGGCTAACTTTTAACTAAACAAATCCCAAGGAAAAGCTACTAGATGGATCTACTTATATAGGAGCAAGGGGTGGCGGCCAAGGAGGTGGGAGGACGTCCCAAGGCAGCCTAAAACTAAATCTAGGTCGTACAAGGCCAATGGGCCCAAGTGGAGGTGATGTAACACCTTTGGACTTGTAGTTTGACTCGGATTCTGCTGCAACATCAGATTGTTTCGTCCACAACTCAACGCTCCGGACGAATTTGAAGGTGATTCCAATTGGGTTGGAAAGTGCACGAAATCTAGTTTCCAACAAAAAAAGAATCACCCAATTCGGAGTCCGTATGAGAAACTTGTGTGCGTTTTGAGTCAGGTGTGTCTGTGCAGTCCGAATCTGAATCCAGAATGTGAGAGACTTGGACTCTATCTTCTCTTGGGCCAAAAGTGACGTGAGAGAACTATTTGGACAGCAAATAAACATCTCTTTCTTCCTTATCTTCATATGTGGATTGTACAAATGTCCCATACACCTGCAATTAGACAAAACACAAAAGTGTGTGAAGTATTTTTGTTCTGGATAACATAAATAGATTATTGAATAGTTTGCACTACAAATTACCTGACAAATATGCATATATGCAATATTTTTGGTCATATCCAAGGTAGTCATGTCCTCATCATTGTCGATCGCGGGAGACATGCCACCACCTTTGCAAATACCACAACCGTCACGAGAGGTGCACAAACATCTAAATGCACATGATCAGGTTAATGTATCTATACCACCATTTAATGGCCGTTTTAAACCTGCTTTATATATTGAATGGGAGTTCGACATAAAAAATATATTTGCTTCCCATAATTTCGATGAACATAAAAAGGTTAAGGTTGCGGTTGGTTCTTTCACTGGTTATGCTTTGGTTTGGTGGAGTGAATATTGTCGGTTACACCCTGATTATATACCTACTACTTGGGATGATTTGAAACTTGCCATGCGACATACTTTCGTCCCTGCTTATTATACTCGTGACATGATTAAGAAGTTGCAACACTTAAAACAAGGTAGTGAAACTGTAACAAAATATTATGATGATTTACAAACTACCTTGTTGCATTCCTCTTTAGAAGAAAGTGAAGATGATTTTATGGATAGATTTTGGGGAGGATTAAACCGTGATATTCAAGAGATACTAATTCATGAAGAGTGTTATCCTATGGACCATTTGTTTCATCTTGCTTGCAAAGCTGAACATGAAATAAAACGACGTGTTGGCCACGAGGAGAACAAGCACACGGTGCACATTCCAAGAGTTGATATGATTGTTCCTTCAACTACTAGGCATACTATGACAACCACATCCGTTGTTGTCAGGACTACATCACCTCCACCATGTGACACATCGCCCCCGAGAGTGGCTACATCATCTGAGTTGATCATAAGAGGTAATGACAAAGGTACCGATCTTCCATCTCTACATGAGAATGATGAATGCCTTGTCAATTTGAATGCACCATCTGATGAGCTACCCACTACTTTGATCACACCACCTATTTTAGAGGACTACGTTGATAATTTGACTTTGCCATGTGATCAAACAACTGAAATACCAACAATTTTGAGTGCACCCATTGAATTAACTATTGATGCAAAAGAACCAATGTTTAATCATTTTGATATGACCTCTAATCTTGGTGATGATTCTGTGTTGAATGACTTATTGCATGTTCGCTTATTTAAGCATGTTGTAGCATGTAAATTTGATGCAAGTAAGGTTTATTCACCAATGTTGGGATGGTTTAATGATGAACATTGTCAATCTTTTGAAATGAATAAGAGCTTCACTTATATGTGCAAACTGAGTTGCAATATTTTCATGCCTTCTACTTCTTGTGCTAATTTTTTGGCTTTAGATTTTATGAACTATGCAAGTTGCTCATCTATTCATGTGTCATATATGCAAAAATCAAGGGAAGTAAAAATGGATGACATATACATATACAACATGTACACCTTGTCTCTTTTGTTAGCCACATTTCAGATTAAGCAACGCCGAGGACGGCTTTATTTTCAAGAAGGGGAGGATGATGAGGACATGACTACCTTGGATATGACCAAAAATATTGCATATATGCATATTTGTCAGGTGATTTCTAGTGCAAACTATTCAATAATCTATTTATGTTATCCAGAACAAAAATACTTCACACACTTTTGTGTTTTGTCTAATTGCAGGTGTATGGGACATTTGTACAATCCACATATGAAGATAAGGAAGAAAGAGATGTTTATTTGTTGTCCAAAAAGTTCTCTCACGTCACTTTTGGCCCGAGAGAAGATAGAGTCCAAGTGATGAGGACATCAATACCATTGTTACACCCACAGGCCCTGCTGCTATACATACTGGACCAATTACGAGAGCTCGCGCACGCCAACTAAATTACCAGGTACTTTCGTTTCTTGGTAATGATTCTAATGTTCATGAGAATATGATGCTGCCTAAATTGGATACATTTGTTTTGCTTACAAATGAAGGGCCTAGCTTGGAGAAGGATGAACATTGGAGCAAGAACAAGCATGGAGATGATGGCATGCGCAAGGGGAACAAGAACGGAGTTACAAGTGATGATTTCAGGACTTTGAAGCCACCATAATGGGTGCATGAAGCCTTGGACGAAATATACAAGATGCCACTTCATAAATTTCGTCCCGAGGCTATTTTAGGTGCTGCGTCACCTTATTATTGGGCCAGGCCCATGTAATTTCGAAATACATAAGTATAGGCTATTTTTAGAGTCCGTATGTGTGGGGAAACAAGAGATAGGGTTGATTTCAGACTCCTCCACCAAGGGCCACGAAATTCCCCCCCCTCTTCCTCCATATATACAGCCCTTAGGGCATCGTTTAGACTTTGGGTTTTGTTTAGATTAAAAGTTCGCCATAGCTGCAACTTCGCGTACTTCGTTTGTGTTCAACGACCAGACAAAGGCGTCACAGAACCCCACCTTGATCAATAAAGCTTTCATCTTATATTCGCAATATCCAGATTGCAATCTTAGTTTCTTGCTTGTTCTTCGTTTGCTCGCAGGAAACAGACCCTCGTGGTCAGGTTGATCGTGCTCCGGCGTGGTCAATAACCTCTCGGAGTTGGTTTAGCGATTGCTAAGGCGCGACGTCCTCGCACGTTCGTAGTCGGATCGTCAAAGTCGACTTCCACCAAAGCGATATCCATCATCTCATCGAAAGACGGGACACCTTTGCCTCTATCAAGTGGTATCAGATTTCCAGGTTGCTCGGTGAGATTTTACAGTTTTTCGTAGTTTAGATCGAGTCTGTTCTTCATACCTACAGTCCACGAAAAAGCCACAAAAAAAAATTTAGGGTTAGTTCATCATATCCGAACCAATCTGAGCCTTTGTGATGAGGACATCAATACAATTGTTACACCCACAGCCCCTGCTGCTATACATACTGGACCAATTACTAGAGCTCGTGCACGCCAACTAAATTACCAGGTACTTTCGTTTCTTGCTAATGATTTTAATGTTCATGAGAATATGATGCTGCCTAAATTGGATACATTTGTTTTGCTTACAAATGAAGGGCCTAGCTTGGAGAAGGATGAACATTGGAGCAAGAACAAGCATGGAGATGATGGCATGCGCAAGGGGAACAAGAACGGAGTTACAAGTGATGATTTCAGGACTTTGAAGCCACCATAATGGGTGCATGAAGCCTTGGACGAAATATACAAGATGCCACTTCATAAATTTCGACCCGAGGCTATTTTAGGTGCTGCGTCACCTTATTATTGGGCCAGGCCCATGTAATTTCGAAATACATAAGTATAGGCTATTTTTAGAGTCCGTATGTGTGGGGAAACAAGAGATAGGGTTGATTTCGGACCCCTCCACCAAGGGCCACGAAATTCCCCCCTCTTCCTCCATATATACAGCCCTTAGGGCATCGTTTAGACTTTGGGTTTTGTTTAGATTAAAAGTTCGCCATAGCTGCAACTTCGCGTACTTCGTTTGTGTTCAACGACCAGACAAAGGCGTCACAGAACCCCACCTTGATCAATAAAGCTTTCATCTTATATTCGCAATATCCAGATTGCAATCTTAGTTTCTTGCTTGTTCTTCGTTTGCTCGCAGGAAACAGACCCTCGTGGTCAGGTTGATCGTGCTCCGGCGTGGTCAATAACCTCTCGGAGTTGGTTTAGCGATTGCTAAGGCGCGACGTTGATGAGGACATGACTACCTTGGATATGACTAAAAATATTGCATATATGCATATTTGTCAGGTGATTTCTAGTGCAAACTATTCAATAATCTATTTATGTTATCCAGAACAAAAATACTTCACACACTTTTGTGTTTTGTCTAATTGCAGGTGTATGGGACATTTGTACAATCCACATATGAAGATAAGGAAGAAAGAGATGTTTATTTGCTGTCCAAAAAGTTCTCTCACGTCACTTTTGGCCCAAGAGAAGATAGAGTCCAAGTCTCTCACGTTCTGGATTCAGATTCGGACTGCACAGACACACCTGACTCAAAACGCACACAAGTTTTTCATACGGACTCCGAATTGGGTGATTCTTTTTTTGTTGGAAACTAGATTTCGTGCACTTTCCAACCCAATTGGAATCACCTTCAAATTCGTCCGGAGCGTTGAGTTGTGGACGAAACAATCTGATGCTGCAGCAGAATCCGAGTCAAAGTACAAGTCCAAAGGTGTTACATCACCTCCACTTGGGCCCATTGGCCTTGTACGACCTAGATTTAGTTTTAGGCTGCCTTGGGACGTCCTCCCACCTCCTTGGCCGCCACCCTTTGCTCCTATATAAGTAGATCCATCTAGTAGCTTTTCCTTGGGATTTGTTTAGTTAAAAGTTAGCCATTGCAACTTCGTGTGTTCGTTTGTGTCCAACGACCAGACCAAGATCACTTTTCGGATCCCCACCATTATCAATACTTCATACATATTCGCGATATTCAGATTGCTTTTATCATATTCTTGCTTGTTCTTCGATTGCTTGCAGGAATAGACCTTCGTGGTCAGGTTGATCGTGTTCCGGCGTGGTCAATAACCTCTCGGAGTTGGTTTAGCGATTGCTAAGGCACAACGTCGTTGCACGTTTGTAGTCGGATCGTCAAAGTCGTCTCCACCAAATCGATAGTTATCATCTCATCGAAAGATCGGGACACCCCGCCTCTATCACTACCTCATTGATGTTCTAGAGCACCAAGACTCGCGTAAATCGGAGGAGGAGACCAAGCGGCCATGGAACATAGCTCTTCTTCGGCCTTACTATACTTGAGCCACAGGCTCTTCATATGTACATATTTATGACGATGTATATATTATATAATAAACCAGAGCCTCCATTAAAGCGGGGTCTCTGTTCTTTTTACATCATGTGTGTGCTTACAAGAGTTTGTACTGACAAAGCGGCGTTTTCTTTTGTTAAACCGGTCTCTACAGCCGCACGGATATAAAGAAAATCACTAGGGGGCTTGGTTATATTTTAACCATAGCTACACCTCTTGATCGGTTTGAAACCACAAAGGGAAATCACTAGGGGGCTTGGTTGTTATCACACCATAGCCACACCTCTTGATAAGTGTTAAGCCAAAAAGGAAATTATGTGGGGCCAAAGAGAGTGTTGCACAAAGCACAAACCCAAACATAGGCACCCACTGAGCACAACTCACAAAGTTACTTGGGGGCTCTTTGTGCAAAAGCAACAAAGAGTTTGGAAGGACCCTTGTAATTGGCTATCAAGCCATGGCTTGGAAGCCTGGTGTATTCACCTAAAACCCCGGGTTAACCTGCCTTCATCAAGTAAGCCACTCCTGTCTAGGTAATCCTGGTATGACCCGCCGAACGTTTGACAAGTCAATCTTCTATAGACTCTGAACTTGTCAAAGTTAAAATGACGATTGGTTAATTAGAGGCCCATCTTAAAAGGCTTTGTTAAATGGTTTAACTCAGAGGCCTAGCAGCCCATGAAAAGCTTCAATTTGGAGCCTGGCAGCTCATAAAAAGCCTCGCATATTTCTTTTTTGAAACTTAGTTGCTAAGTTTTTTGACTTTATTAAGGTTTATAATGTCTTCTAATAAACCGGTGTCCTTGACCTGGCTTGGCTCTCAACTACAAGTTGTCAGTACATGATCAGTTATAAACTGGCGTTCGCTACCCCGGTCTGGTTTTGGCTAATAAGTCGCCAATGTTATAAGGAAAATATGGTGTTTATTATATACCGGTACGGTTTATTATCATAATCCGGCAAATTAAAGACGGAGTTATCACTGCTCCGGATTGGTGTTTACACCTTTACCATACAAGCAGTTGGTCAGCCAACGAGGTATGTTACACATGTTATTTTTATATACAAACTTTGGTTATCCATCCAAGTATTGTCTATTCTTGGGCATCATGACCCGTCCAGTGGTAAACCACTAGGACACTTTTTACGTTCTTGTCTCCAGGAACACAGTTCATTATGGGTTAAGCATAAATAGATGCCAAACAATGGAGCAAGTTTTCACATTATCAAAGTGTCACAAAACATGCTCGATGGCATGACAAATCAAGGAGTTTTTGTTATCCTATTACATGAAGCTTTCAAACGGCTCCCATTGAATAATTGTTCTTAAGCATTGGCACACAATAGCTGGTAAACCGGCGTCCGGTTTAAGATGCTTCATGTGGACAGCTTGACGGTTGAGGGTCAGTTGGTGCCATCACTTCTTCTTCATCCCTCCCTAGACGCTGGAAATCAACCGTCGACCAATTGATTCCAGTTAACGCTTGAAACACAGCCGCCTCATGGATAAGGATGGAAGGGTTAATATCAGGAGCGTAGGTATGCTTACGAATTGGAGGTACAAGTTCTTCGACTTCATGGATTTCAGCAGACTGTCTCTTCCCTTCAGCGTCATAAGCCAGTTAGAAATGAGACAAGTCTGTGTCCTCTGCCAGCTTGCTAGCTATTGGCCGCATTTCTTTGGTCAGCCTTTGGAGGTCATCATTGTCGAAGTTTGAACCATCCTCTTTCACACCTGGATATCCTTTGATGATGTCCTCCGCTTCAAGATCTGGGATCCATGCCTTGGCTCGGATTAGGGTGGTTAATGCTCCTGCTCTTGCAGCTGCCTTCTTCAGTTCGGTAATCCGGGCTGGTAACATGGCCAGCTTCTCAAGAGTTTCCTTTATCAGTGATGGAGCTGGTTTATTGTAAGCCGCAGTACAAATCGCATGCTGGGAACCAGAGTACAGTTGTTCAATAAGGGTATAATCCGATTTAATCTTCATCCGCATATTTGTGCCCAGATGAGCAATATGAGTACCTGTTACGGTTTACGATCAGTGTTCTGGTCAATGATAAGGTTTCATGAATTGAACAAACTGCATAAAGAGATACTTACCAAAGATTGCGGAAGTCATGGCGTTTATTTGCCGTTTCAACCCAGTTAGTTCATCCACAACTGGTTTCAGGGCCGCTTTAGCATCTTCAGCTCTTTTGGTTAAACCGGATTTCTCGGTTTACCAATCAGCACGATCTTTGTTAAAAGACTCTTTTAGCGTTTCCATCGCTGCCAGGGCCTTGGTCAGCTCCTCTTTAGCTTTCGCAGCTTCTGCTTGTTGGGACTTCACATTCTCTTGCAAATCAGCAGTTCGGGCATTTCTATTGCTTAGTTCGGCCTACAACAATGAAGAAATGTCAAACAACAAGATATATATTTTCTAAAGTACAAAGTGTATAACAAGTTATGCACTTCGTACTTGGGGGCTAATGAATATTTGCTCTGATTCACTACATCTTTTATAAAGTCTCCAGAACAATGCAAGCATTATCCTTGACACTTGGGGCCTAATGTACATCTGTTCAAAACGGACGCATGGATTAAAACCCGTATTACCTTGCAAAGCTAAACCGGCCTTTGCGGGCTATGCTGAGGAAAGCTATATCATTACATTGGTAAAGTATCGGCCTTGGTTTTCACTAAGGACCTAACATTTTGAGAATCTGTGGAATGGATTTGAAGTATTACAAAGACCCGGTTCACGATTAACATCATAAAACGGCCCTTGGGGCTACTTGGGCTGGCATTTCAACTTTGGAATCAACAAGTAAAGGGAGATGAAAGTACCTCATAGCTTTCCTTCATCAAATTCACCAAACCGGCTTCATAGTCGCGGTTTGAGTGCAGACAGTTTAAGAAACCGGAGTGAAGCTCTTCAGCATTGAGATGGGCATAACTTGATAAATCAGTACTCCATTTGCCTTTTTTCCCTAGCAGCACGCTCTTCTTTGGCACTATGCTGGGCCAAGATTACGGGATGGCCAGGAGAGCTGTGGCCTATGCCAGTAATGATAACATCATCTCCTTTGCCTTCAGTGGTTTTTGCGGGTGAGGACGGAGTTTCAGTATCTTTCATCGGGTGATGAGGACATCAATACAATTGTTACACCCACAGCCCCTGCTGCTATACATACTGGACCAATTACTAGAGCTCGTGCACGCCAACTAAATTACCAGGTACTTTCGTTTCTTGGTAATGATTCTAATGTTCATGAGAATATGATGCTGCCTAAATTGGATACATTTGTTTTGCTTACAAATGAAGGGCCTAGCTTGGAGAAGGATGAACATTGGAGCAAGAACAAGCATGGAGATGATGGCATGCGCAAGGGGAACAAGAACGGAGTTACAAGTGATGATTTCAGGACTTTGAAGCCACCATAATGGGTGCATGAAGCCTTGGACGAAATATACAAGATGCCACTTCATAAATTTCGTCCCGAGGCTATTTTAGGTGCTGCGTCACCTTATTATTGGGCCAGGCCCATGTAATTTCGAAATACATAAGTATAGGCTATTTTTAGAGTCCGTATGTGTGGGGAAACAAGAGATAGGGTTGATTCCGGACTCCTCCACCAAGGGCCACGAAATTCCCCCCTCTTCCTCCATATATACAGCCCTTAGGGCATCGTTTAGACTTTGGGTTTTGTTTAGATTAAAAGTTCGCCATAGCTGCAACTTCGCGTACTTCGTTTGTGTTCAACGACCAGACAAAGGCGTCACAGAACCCCACCTTGATCAATAAAGCTTTCATCTTATATTCGCAATATCCAGATTGCAATCTCAGTTTCTTGCTTGTTCTTCGTTTGCTCGCAGGAAACAGACCCTCGTGGTCAGGTTGATCGTGCTCCGGCGTGGTCAATAACCTCTCGGAGTTGGTTTAGCGATTGCTAAGGCGCGACGTCCTCGCACGTTCGTAGTCGGATCGTCAAAGTCGACTTCCACCAAAGCGATATCCATCATCTCATCGAAAGACGGGACACCTTTGCCTCTATCAAGATGTTTATGGGCTAAGTTGGGGACTAAACTGCTTTTTAGTACTACTTGTCACCCCCAAACTGATGGACAAACTGAAGTAGTCAATAGAACGTTGTCTACTATGCTTAGGGCTGTTTTGAAGAATAATAAGAAAATGTGGGAGGAATGCTTGCCTCATATTGAATTTTCTTATAATCGTTCATTGCATTCTACTACTAAGATGTGCCCTTTTGAAGTTGTGTATGGTTTCCTACCTCGTGCACCTATTGATTTGTTGCCTCTTCCATCTTCGGAGAAGGTTAATTTTGATGCTAAACAACGTGCTGAATTGATTTTAAAAATGCATGAGTTAACTAAGGAAAACATTGAGCGTATGAATGCTAAATATAAACTTGCTGGAGATAAGGGTAGAAAACATGTTGTGTTTGCACCTGGAGATCTTGTTTGGTTACATTTGCGTAAGGATAGATTTCCTGATTTGCGCAAATCAAAGCTAATGCCACGTGCTGATGGTCCCTTTAAGGTGTTAGAGAAAATAAATGATAATGCATATATACTTGAGCTGCCTGCAGATTTTGGGGTTAGTCCCACTTTTAACATTGCAGATTTGAAGCCTTATTTAGGTGAGGAAGATGAACTTCCGTCGAGGACGACTTCATTTCAAGAAGGGGAGGATGATGAGGACATCAATACAATTGTTACACCCACAGCCCCTGCTGCTATACATACTGGACCAATTACTAGAGCTCGTGCACGCCAACTAAATTACCAGGTACTTTCGTTTCTTGGTAATGATTCTAATGTTCATGAGAATATGATGCTGCCTAAATTGGATACATTTGTTTTGCTTACAAATGAAGGGCCTAGCTTGGAGAAGGATGAACATTGGAGCAAGAACAAGCATGGAGATGATGGCATGCGCAAGGGGAACAAGAACGGAGTTACAAGTGATGATTTCAGGACTTTGAAGCCACCATAATGGGTGCATGAAGCCTTGGACGAAATATACAAGATGCCACTTCATAAATTTCGTCCCGAGGCTATTTTAGGTGCTGCGTCACCTTATTATTGGGCCAGGCCCATGTAATTTCGAAATACATAAGTATAGGCTATTTTTAGAGTCCGTATGTGTGGGGAAACAAGAGATAGGGTTGATTTCAGACTCCTCCACCAAGGGCCACGAAATTCCCCCCCCTCTTCCTCCATATATACAGCCCTTAGGGCATCGTTTAGACTTTGGGTTTTGTTTAGATTAAAAGTTCGCCATAGCTGCAACTTCGCGTACTTCGTTTGTGTTCAACGACCAGACAAAGGCGTCACAGAACCCCACCTTGATCAATAAAGCTTTCATCTTATATTCGCAATATCCAGATTGCAATCTTAGTTTCTTGCTTGTTCTTCGTTTGCTCGCAGGAAACAGACCCTCGTGGTCAGGTTGATCGTGCTCCGGCGTGGTCAATAACCTCTCGGAGTTGGTTTAGCGATTGCTAAGGCGCGACGTCCTCGCACGTTCGTAGTCGGATCGTCAAAGTCGACTTCCACCAAAGCGATATCCATCATCTCATCGAAAGACGGGACACCTTTGCCTCTATCAAGTGGTATTAGATTTCCAGGTTGCTCGGTGAGATTTTACAGTTTTTCGTAGTTTAGATCGAGTCTGTTCTTCATACCTATAGTCCACGAAAAAGCCACAAAAAAAATTTAGGGTTAGTTCATCATATCAGAACCAATCTGAGCCTTTGCATAATCTTTTTAGGGTTTTGCTTTGTTGAATTTGCGGTTGCATCGTCGTGTCTAGTTGCTGGTCTTAGAGTCTAGTCTTTTAGAGTTTCGAGTTCTGGTCATAAGTTGTCATGCCGCCGCCGCACCATCATCATCGCCCCTGCCATCTACCACCACCGCTTATCCGCCACCGCTCCGAATCCGTATCCATATACCACCACCGATTCATATACCACCACCGATTCATATCCATATCCATATACTACCACCGCTACCACCACCGCTGCCATATACCACCACCATATATCCACCACCAATCCGAGTTCCTTGCATATTAGGTTTGTTTTCGAGATCCATCTAGATTCCGATTCGTGTTTCCTTGCCGGAGTCGGGTAGCCACGCTCCGTTTAGGCCCAAAATTTTTCGAAAACGCATTTTTCAAAAAAATTTCTGGCTATCCTATTTTTAGGTGTTTCTGAGTGTTTTGACACAGGTGCCATTATAGGAAGTTTTTTTTGACCCGTTTCCAGTTTTTGGGTCCGGGCAGTCAAAAAAAAAATTGGTCAAAAAAATTTCGTGCCCATCCTGTCATTTTGATCTAGGAAGAGTTTTGAGACACTCGCCATTATAGTGATTTTTCGCAAAAAAAAAAAGCAGCGCAAAAAAAAAGCGCAAAAAAAAAGAGAAAAAAAAGAGCGAAAAAGAAAATTCAGAGTGTGCTTTTTCCTTGTTTACGTGCCGCGCCGTGATTTTGTTGGTGTTCTAGGCTCGCGTCTCTAGCACAGTCTAGCCTAGGACCAGCACAGTACCGTCGTTGAGCGTTTATTCAACTTTGCATCTCTGAATTGATTATTGCTGACCCTTTTTGCTACCATACTATAAGCCTTCCAAGCTCCACATACATCTACGTCGTGCGTTTGACTCTCCCTGGTAATCGCTCTATCCAAGCTTTGAGAGTTTTTGACTACAACGGTTGCCGATCACCGCCTGCTGCTGGGTAAGAACTGGTAAGAATTTGAGATTTGCTTGACGGATTTGTGACACCCACCACCACCACTTGTTCGTAGTCTGTAGGATCATATTCTTGTGTGTTTCTATTGCTGCTAACCATGCCAGGATCACAAGCCGACGAGATTGACTGGGAGAATTTATCGAACAAGGAGGTTCATGATAAGTTTCAGCAAATGATGACTGAACAGGTGCAAGATGTGCTGAACAATTTTGAAGAGGCCATGGAGAAGATCACTGGCTTTGAGAAGACGTTCGAAACAAAGCTCGATAACAAGTTTAATGAATTGCTCGCGCGTCTTCCACCACCACCACCCGCTGCAGCTAACGCACCTCTCCAACAACAACAACAACAACAACGACTACCTCCACGTCGCGAAGCAGACCTCCGCCGAGCAAGCCGTGTTCCTCTTGCGTTTGGCCAAACTGTTGGTGCTGCTGTTGATACTTCTGTGGCTCCTGCTGCTGATGCGGAGGAGGATGATTATGTGGGAGACTATGAGGATGAGGTTGATCAAAATCAACACTACGTGCAGCCACCTGTACCACCACCAGCAGGTCGACCTCAGGTATATATTCGTAATGGTAGGCCTGCACCACCACCTCAGGTACGAGATGATGTCCATATTCCTAAACTGAAATTGAATATTCCACCATTTGAGGGTAGATATGTTCCTGATATATATCTTACTTGGGAGTTAGAAACTGAACAACGATTTACATGTTTACAATATCCTGAGCAGAGACGAGTTGCTGCTGCCGTTTGTGCTTTCACTAGTTTTGCATGTGTATGGTGGTCTGAACATTGTAGATTATATCCTATTCCAACTACTTGGGCTGCTTTGAAAACTGCTATGCGTACGCGTTGGGTTCCACCATATTATCAACGTGAATTGCTTCAAAAATTGCAGCGTTTAAGACAAGGGAAAAATTCTGTAGAAGAATATTATCAGGAATTACAAACTGGCATGATTAGATGTGGTATTGTTGAGGAGAATGAAGCTATGCTTGCACGTTTTCTGGGTGGATTAAATAGAGAGATTCAGACCATTCTAGACTATAAGGAGTATACTAATATCACTCGTTTATTCCATCTTGCTTGTAAAGCTGAACGTGAAGTGCAGGATCGACAAGCATTGGGGCGAGCTAACTTTTCTGCAGGCCGACCTTCATCATGGACACCACGTGCATCTTCTACTTCAACTGCACCAGTACCTCCATCCGGTGCCACCTCCAGCCGTGATACAAGAAAACAGGCACAACCACCATTATCTGCCAAGAGCGCACCTGTGGGGCCTGCACAGCGTTCTTCTTCTTCCATGGCATCAACAGGGCACACAAGTGATATTATTTGTCATCGTTGTAAGGGAGGAGGTCATTATGCGAGAGAATGCAAATCTCCGCGTGTGATGATTGCTACCGCGGACGGTGGATATGAGTCCGCTAGTGACTATGATGAGGAGACTTTGGCTCTTATTACATGTGAAGAACATGGTGGAGATGATTCTGATCATGAGACGCAATACATGGCTCCTGAAGACGCTGACAGGTATGAATGTTTAGTTGCTCAACGTGTTTTGAGTGTGCAGGTCACACAAGCTGAGCAAAATCAGAGGCACAATTTGTTCCATACCAAGGAAGTTGTGTGATAGAGGCAAAGGTGTCCCGTCTTTCGATGAGATGATGGATATCGCTTTGGTGGAAGTCGACTTTGACGATCCGACTACGAACGTGCGAGGACGTCGCGCCTTAGCAATCGCTAAACCAACTCCGAGAGGTTATTGACCACGCCGGAGCACGATCAACCTGACCACGAGGGTCTGTTTCCTGCGAGCAAACGAAGAACAAGCAAGAAACTAAGATTGCAATCTGGATATTGCGAATATAAGATGGAAGCTTTATTGATCAAGGTGGGGTTCTGTGACGCCTTTGTCTGGTCGTTGAACACAAACGAAGTACGCGAAGTTGCAGCTATGGCGAACTTTTAATCTAAACAAAACCCAAAGTCTAAACGATGCCCTAAGGGCTGTATATATGGAGGAAGAGGGGGGAATTTTGTGGCCCTTGGTGGAGGGGTCCGAAATCAACCCTATCTCTTGTTTCCCCACACATACGGACTCTAAAAATAGCCTATACTTATGTATTTCGAAATTACATGGGCCTGGCCCAATAATAAGGTGACGCAGCACCTAAAATAGCCTCGGGACGAAATTTAGGAAGTGGCATCTTGTATATTTCGTCCAAGGCTTCATGCACCCATTATGGTGGCTTCAAAGTCCTGAAATCATCACTTGTAACTCCGTTCTTGTTCCCCTTGCGCATGCCATCATCTCCATGCTTGTTCTTGCTCCAATGTTCATCCTTCTCCAAGCTAGGCCCTTCATTTGTAAGCAAAACAAATGTATCCAATTTAGGCAGCATCATATTCTCATGAACATTAGAATCATTACCAAGAAACGAAAGTACCTGGTAATTTAGTTGGCGTGCACGAGCTCTAGTAATTGGTCCAGTATGTATAGCAGCAGGGGCTGTGGGTGTAACAATTGTATTGATGTCCTCATCATCCTCCCCTTCTTGAAATGAAGTCGTCCTCGACGGAAGTTCATCTTCCTCACCTAAATAAGGCTTCAAATCTGCAATGTTAAAAGTGGGACTAACCCCAAAATCTGCAGGCAGCTCAAGTATATATGCATTATCATTTATTTTCTCTAACACCTTAAAGGGACCATCAGCACGTGGCATTAGCTTTGATTTGCGCAAATCAGGAAATCTATCCTTACGCAAATGTAACCAAACAAGATCTCCAGGTGCAAACACAACATGTTTTCTACCCTTATCTCCAGCAAGTTTATATTTAGCATTCATACGCTCAATGTTTTCCTTAGTTAACTCATGCATTTTTAAAATCAATTCAGCACGTTGTTTAGCATCAAAATTAACCTTCTCCGAAGATGGAAGAGGCAACAAATCAATAGGTGCACGAGGTAGGAAACCATACACAACTTCAAAAGGCACATCTTAGTAGTAGAATGCAATGAACGATTATAAGCAAATTCAATATGAGGCAAGCATTCCTCCCACATTTTCTTATTATTCTTCAAAACAGCCCTAAGCATAGTAGACAATGTTCTATTGACTACTTCAGTTTGTCCATCAGTTTGGGGGTGACAAGTAGTACTAAAAAGCAGTTTAGTCCCCAACTTAGCCCATAAACATCTCCAAAAGTGGCTAAGAAATTTAGTATCACGATCTGAAACAATAGTATTTGGCACACCATGCAACGAATAATTTCACGAAAGAACAAATCAACAACATTAATAGCATCATCGCTTTTATGACATGGTGATAGAGGCGAGGGTCCCGATCTTTCGATGAGATGATGGATATCGCTTTGGTGGAAGTCGACTTTGACGATCCGACTACGAACGTGCGAGGACGTCGCGCCTTAGCAATCGCTAAACCAACTCCGAGAGGTTATTGACCATGCCGGAGCACGATCAACCTGACCACGAGGGTCTGTTTCCTGCGAGCAAACGAAGAACAAGCAAGAAACTAAGATTGCAATCTGGATATTGCGAATATAAGATGAAAGCTTTATTGATCAAGGTGGGGTTCTGTGACGCCTTTGTCTGGTCGTTGAACACAAACGAAGTACGCGAAGTTGCAGCTATGGCGAACTTTTAATCTAAACAAAACCCAAAGTCTAAACGATGCCCTAAGGGCTGTATATATGGAGGAAGAGGGGGGAATTTCGTGGCCCTAGGTGGAGGGGTCCGAAATCAACCCTATCTCTTGTTTCCCCACACATACGGACTCTAAAAATAGCCTATACTTATGTATTTCGAAATTACATGGGCCTGGCCCAATAATAAGGTGACGCAGCACCTAAAATAGCCTCGGGACGAAATTTATGAAGTGGCATCTTGTATATTTCGTCCAAGGCTTCATGCACCCATTATGGTGGCTTCAAAGTCCTGAAATCATCACTTGTAACTCCGTTCTTGTTCCCCTTGCGCATGCCATCATCTCCATGCTTGTTCTTGCTCCAATGTTCATCCTTCTCCAAGCTAGGCCCTTCATTTGTATGCAAAACAAATGTATCCAATTTAGGCAGCATCATATTCTCATGAACATTAGAATCATTACCAAGAAACGAAAGTACCAGGTAATTTAGTTGGCGTGCACGAGCTCTAGTAATTGGTCCAGTATGTATAGCAGCAGGGGCTGTGGGTGTAACAATTGTATTGATGTCCTCATCAGACTGTGCTAGAGACGCGAGCCTAGAACACTAACAAAATCACGGCGCGGCACGTAAACAAGGGAAAAGCACACTCTGGATTTATTTTTTTTTCGAAACCTACTCCGGCAAGGAAACACGAATCGGAATCTGGATGGATCCCGAAAACAAACCTAATAAGCAAGGAACTCGGATTGGTGGTGGATATATGGTGGTAGATGGCAGCGGTGGTGGTATATGACAGTTGTGGTGGTATATGGATACAGATTCGAAGCGGTGGCGGATAAGCGGTGGTGGTAGATGGCAGGGGTGATGATGATGGTGCGGCGGCGGCGTGACAACTTATGACCAGAACTCGAAACTCTAAAAGACTAGACTCTAAGACCAGCAACTAGACACGACGATGCAACCGCAAATTCAACAAAGCAAAACCCTAAAAAGATTATGCAAAGCCTCAGATTGGTTCGGATATGATGAACTAACCCTAATTTTTTTTGTGGCTTTTTCGTGGACTGTAGGTATGAAGAACAGACTCGATCTAAACTACGAAAAACTGTAAAATCTCACCGAGCAACCTGGAAATCTGATACCACTTGATAGAGGCGAGGGTCCCGATCTTTCGATGAGATGATGGATATCGCTTTGGTGGAAGTCGACTTTGACGATCCGACTACGAACGTGCGAGGACGTCGCGCCTTAGCAATCGCTAAACCAACTCCGAGAGGTTATTGACCACGCCGGAGCACGATCAACCTGACCACGAGGGTCTGTTTCCTGCGAGCAAACGAAGAACAAGCAAGAAACTAAGATTGCAATCTGGATATTGTGAATATAAGATGAAAGCTTTATTGATCAAGGTGGGGTTCTGTGACGCCTTTGTCTGGTCGTTGAACACAAACGAAGTACGCGAAGTTGCAGCTATGGCGAACTTTTAATCTAAACAAAACCCAAAGTCTAAACGATGCCCTAAGGGCTGTATATATGGAGGAAGAGGGGGGAATTTCGTGGCCCTTGGTGGAGGGGTTCGAAATCAACCCTATCTGTTGTTTCCCCACACATACGGACTCTAAAAATAGCATATACTTATGTATTTCGAAATTACATGGGCCTTGCCTAATAATAAGGTGACGCAGCACCTAAAATAGCCTCGGGACGAAATTTATGAAGTGGCGTCTTGTATATTTCGTCCAAGGCTTCATGCACCCATTATGGTGGCTTCAAAGTCCTGAAATCATCACTTGTAACTCCGTTCTTGTTTCCCTTGCGCATGCCATCATCTCCATGCTTGTTCTTGCTCCAATGTTCATCCTTCTCCAAGCTAGGCCCTTCATTTGTAAGCAAAACAAATGTATCCAATTTAGGCAGCATCATATTCTCATGAACATTAGAATCATTACCAAGAAACGAAAGTACCTGGTAATTTAGTTGGCGTGCACGAGCTCTAGTAATTGGTCCAGTATGTATAGCAGCAGGGGCTGTGGGTGTAACAATTGTATTGATGTCCTCATCATTAGTCCTTGTGCTGTTCCTATTATTCTAGTGCCGAAAAAGGATGGCACATCACGTATGTGTGTTGATTGTAGAGGCATTAATAATATTACTATTCGTTATCGTCATCCTATTCCTAGGCTAGATGATATGCTTGATGAATTGAGTGGCTCTACAATATTCTCCAAAGTTGATTTGCGTAGTGGCTACCATCAAATTCGTATGAAATTGGGAGATGAATGGAAAACAGCATTTAAAACTAAGTTTGGATTATATGAGTGGTTAGTCATGCCTTTTGGGTTAACTAATGCACCTAGTACTTTCATGAGATTAATGAACGAAGTTTTACGTGCTTTCATTGGACGATTTGTGGTAGTTTACTTTGATGACATATTGATTTATAGCAGATCTTTGGAAGAACATTTGGAACATTTACGTGCTGTTTTTATTGCTCTACGTGATGCACGTTTGTTTGGTAACCTTGGGAAGTGCACCTTTTGCACCGACCGAGTATCTTTTCTTGGCTATGTTGTTACTCCACAGGGAATTAAAGTTGATAAAGCCAAGATTGAAGCTATTGAGAGTTGGCCGCAGCCCAAAACGGTCACACAAGTGAGGAGTTTTCTTGGCCTCGCTGGATTCTATAGGCGTTTTGTGAGAGATTTCAGCACCATTGCTGCACCTCAATGAGCTTACAAAGAAAGATGTGCCTTTTCTCTGGGGTACCGCACAGGAAGAAGCCTTCACGGTATTGAAAGATAAGTTGACACATGCTCCTTTACTCCAACTTCCTGATTTTAATAAGACTTTTGAGCTTGAATGTGATGCTGGTGGAATTGGATTAGGAGGTGTGTTATTACAAGATGGCAAACCTGTTGCATACTTTTCTGAAAAATTGAGTGGGCCTAGTCTGAATTATTCTACTTATGATAAAGAATTATATGCTCTTGTTCGGACTTTAGAAACATGGCAACATTATTTATGGCCCAAAGAATTTGTTATACATTCTGATCATGAATCATTGAAACATATTAAAAGTCAAGCTAAACTGAATCGTAGACATGCTAAATGGGTTGAATTCATTGAGACTTTCCCTTATGTCATTAAACACAAGAAGGGAAAAGAAAATGTTATTGCTGATGCTTTGTCTCGTCGCTATACTATGCTTTCACAACTTGACTTCAAAATATTTGGTTTGGAGACCATCAAAGATCAATATGTGCATGATGCTGATTTTAAAGATGTAATGCATAATTGTAAAGAAGGAAGAATGTGGAACAAGTTTGTTGTTAACGATGGATTTGTGTTTCGTGCTAACAAGCTATGCATTCCAGCTAGCTCCGTTCGTCTTTTGTTGTTGCAGGAGGCGCATGGAGGAGGATTAATGGGACACTTTGGCGTGAAGAAGACGGAGGACGTACTTGCTACACATTTCTTTTGGCGAAAGATGAGACGGGATGTTGAGCGTTTTATTGCTCGCTGCACTACATGTCAAAAAGCTAAGTCACGCCTCAATCCTCATGGTTTATATATGCCTTTGCCTGTACCTAGTGTTCCTTGGGAGGATATATCTATGGACTTTGTTTTAGGTTTACCTCGAACAAAGAAGGGGAGGGATAGCATATTTGTTGTCGTGGATAGATTCTCGAAAATGGCACACTTTATACCATGTCATAAAAGCGATGATGCTGTTAATGTTGCTGATTTGTTCTTTCGTGAAATTATTCGCTTGCATGGTGTGCCAAATACTATTGTTTCAGATCGTGATACTAAATTTCTTAGCCACTTTTGGAGATGTTTATGGGCTAAGTTGGGGACTAAACTGCTTTTTAGTACTACTTGTCACCCCCAAACTGATGGACAAACTGAAGTAGTCAATAGAACGTTGTCTACTATGCTTAGGGCTGTTTTGAAGAATAATAAGAAAATGTGGGAGGAATGCTTGCCTCATATTGAATTTGCTTATAATCGTTCATTGCATTCTACTACTAAGATGTGCCTTTTTGAAGTTGTGTATGGTTTCCTACCTCGTGCACCTATTGATTTGTTGCCTCTTCCATCTTCGGACAAGGTTAATTTTGATGCTAAACAACGTGCTGAATTGATTTTAAAAATGCATGAGTTAACTAAGGAAAACATTGAGCGCATGAATGCTAAATATAAACTTGCTGGAGATAAGGGTAGAAAACATGTTGTGTTTGCACCGGGAGATCTTGTTTGGTTACATTTGCGTAAGGATAGATTTCCTGATTTGCGCAAATCAAAGTTAATGCCACGTGCTGATGGTCCCTTTAAGGTGTTAGAGAAAATAAATGATAATGCATATAAACTTGAGCTACCTGCAGATTTTGGGGTTAGTCCCACTTTTAACATTGCAGATTTGAAGCCTTATTTGGGTGAGGAAGATGAACTTCCGTCGAGGACGACTTCATTTCAAGAAGGGGAGGATGATGAGGACATCAATACAATTGTTACACCCACAGGCCCTGCTGCTATACATACTGGACCAATTACTAGAGCTCGTGCACGCCAACTAAATTACCAGGTACTTTCGTTTCTTGGTAATGATTCTAATGTTCATGAGAATATGATGCTGCCTAAATTGGATACATTTGTTTTGCTTACAAATGAAGGGCCTAGCTTGGAGAAGGATGAACATTGGAGCAAGAACAAGCATGGAGATGATGGCATGCGCAAGGGAAACAAGAACGGAGTTACAAGTGATGATTTCAGGACTTTGAAGCCACCATAATGGGTGCATGAAGCCTTGGACGAAATATACAAGACGCCACTTCATAAATTTCGTCCCGAGGCTATTTTAGGTGCTGCGTCACCTTATTATTAGGCAAGGCCCATGTAATTTCGAAATACATAAGTATATGCTATTTTTAGAGTCCGTATGTGTGGGGAAACAACAGATAGGGTTGATTTCGAACCCCTCCACCAAGGGCCACGAAATTCCCCCCTCTTCCTCCATATATACAGCCCTTAGGGCATCGTTTAGACTTTGGGTTTTGTTTAGATTAAAAGTTCGCCATAGCTGCAACTTCGCGTACTTCGTTTGTGTTCAACGACCAGACAAAGGCGTCACAGAACCCCACCTTGATCAATAAAGCTTTCATCTTATATTCACAATATCCAGATTGCAATCTTAGTTTCTTGCTTGTTCTTCGTTTGCTCGCAGGAAACAGACCCTCGTGGTCAGGTTGATCGTGCTCCGGCGTGGTCAATAACCTCTCGGAGTTGGTTTAGCGATTGCTAAGGCGCGACGTCCTCGCACGTTCGTAGTCGGATCGTCAAAGTCGACTTCCACCAAAGCGATATCCATCATCTCATCGAAAGATCGGGTCCCTCGCCTCTATCAGTGTTCCTTGGGAGGATATATCTATGGACTTTGTTTTAGGTTTACCTCGAACAAAGAAGGGGAGGGATAGCATATTTGTTGTCGTGGATAGATTCTCGAAAATGGCACACTTTATACCATGTCATAAAAGCGATGATGCTGTTAATGTTGCTGATTTGTTCTTTCGTGAAATTATTCGCTTGCATGGTGTGCCAAATACTATTGTTTCAGATCGTGATACTAAATTTCTTAGCCACTTTTGGAGATGTTTATGGGCTAAGTTGGGGACTAAACTGCTTTTTAGTACTACTTGTCACCCCCAAACTGATGGACAAACTGAAGTAGTCAATAGAACGTTGTCTACTATGCTTAGGGCTGTTTTGAAGAATAATAAGAAAATGTGGGAGGAATGCTTGCCTCATATTGAAGTTGCTTATAATCGTTCATTGCATTCTACTACTAAGATGTGCCCTTTTGAAGTTGTGTATGGTTTCCTACCTCGTGCACCTATTGATTTGTTGCCTCTTCCATCTTCGGAGAAGGTTAATTTTGATGCTAAACAACGTGCTGAATTGATTTTAAAAATGCATGAGTTAACTAAGGAAAACATTGAGCGTATGAATGCTAAATATAAACTTGCTGGAGATAAGGGTAGAAAACATGTTGTGTTTGCACCTGGAGATCTTGTTTGGTTACATTTGCGTAAGGATAGATTTCCTGATTTGCGCAAATCAAAGCTAATGCCACGTGCTGATGGTCCCTTTAAGGTGTTAGAGAAAATAAATGATAATGCATATATACTTGAGCTGCCTGCAGATTTTGGGGTTAGTCCCACTTTTAACATTGCAGATTTGAAGCCTTATTTAGGTGAGGAAGATGAACTTCCGTCGAGGACGACTTCATTTCAAGAAGGGGAGGATGATGAGGACATCAATACAATTGTTACACCCACAGCCCCTGCTGCTATACATACTGGACCAATTACTAGAGCTCGTGCACGCCAACTAAATTACCAGGTACTTTCGTTTCTTGGTAATGATTCTAATGTTCATGAGAATATGATGCTGCCTAAATTGGATACATTTGTTTTGCTTACAAATGAAGGGCCTAGCTTGGAGAAGGATGAACATTGGAGCAAGAACAAGCATGGAGATGATGGCATGCGCAAGGGGAACAAGAACGGAGTTACAAGTGATGATTTCAGGACTTTGAAGCCACCATAATGGGTGCATGAAGCCTTGGACGAAATATACAAGATGCCACTTCATAAATTTCGTCCCGAGGCTATTTTAGGTGCTGCGTCACCTTATTATTGGGCCAGGCCCATGTAATTTCGAAATACATAAGTATAGGCTATTTTTAGAGTCCGTATGTGTGGGGAAACAAGAGATAGGGTTGATTTCGGACTCCTCCACCAAGGGCCACGGAATTCCCCCCCCTCTTCCTCCATATATACAGCCCTTAGGGCATCGTTTAGACTTTGGGTTTTGTTTAGATTAAAAGTTCGCCATAGCTGCAACTTCGCGTACTTCGTTTGTGTTCAACAACCAGACAAAGGCGTCACAGAACCCCACCTTGATCAATAAAGCTTTCATCTTATATTCGCAATATCCAGATTGCAATCTTAGTTTCTTGCTTGTTCTTCGTTTGCTCGCAGGAAACAGACCCTCGTGGTCAGGTTGATCGTGCTCCGGCGTGGTCAATAACCTCTCGGAGTTGGTTTAGCGATTGCTAAGGCGCGACGTCCTCGCACGTTCGTAGTCGGATCGTCAAAGTCGACTTCCACCAAAGCGATATCCATCATCTCATCGAAAGACGGGACACCTTTGCCTCTATCATCGGGCTAGCCCGGTTTGGAGCTGCCGGTTCAGTGTTAGGCACGGCAGGGTCAACTTCTGGTGGTTCATCAGTATTCCGATCTTGAAGGGGCAGTTCATCAGCGGCGGTTTCAGGATGAGGACCTTCCGGTTCACGAGTTTCGTCCAGTTCACCTCTTTGCTCAAACTGCCTGGTCCTTTGACGGATTGTTGACCCGAGCTTTCTTGGTGCATCTGGCTTTGGCTTTGCAAGTAAATTAAAAGAGGGTTAGCATCTTATTCAAGATTTGTAATGCATTGGAAGAAGGAGTTTGAAAACTTACCCAACCACAGTTTTTAGAGGAGGGAGTTGAGTTGCTGTCGACTCGCCAGAGGATGAGGGAGGTGTCACCTGATAATTTGAATCAGACGGATTAAGAGGCTGTCTGAAATAATCTGCCTTGGGATAAGAATGGTCAAAAGTGGAAGAGACCTCAGACCGGCGCTTCCGAGCCGGGGTATCAGGTAAACCGGCCGAAGTGACCTGTTGGCCACTGTGCCAGGTTGTCCGGCGAGCTTCATGCTGATGTGTCTTCAAAATAAATGTTGGGTCCAAGTAAGCAAGAGGATGAGAAAAGCTTACTTTCCGGACTGCTTGACGGGTTTTTTGTGTTGGCATAGAGTCTGAACCAGAGGAAAGGGTAATTACCTCTACATCATCAGCTTGGCTGCCTTCTACGTCCTCGTGATAAAGATCATTGTTAATGAGGTGCATGAAAAGGGAGCCAAGTGAGTCAAGTTCTACCTCAACTTCCGGATCATCAGCATCTTCATCAAGTTCCATGTTGATCCGGTCAGCCATCTTCCGCTTTGAGGTCCGCTTGACGGTTTTGGTTTTGGGACGAGATGGTTTGACCGCTTTATCCCCGGTTGGCTTTACCGCTTTATCTATGGATTTATGTTTCCAGAAGAGATCATCACCCTATACATACATACACAGAAGAAGGATTACAAGTTGAACAAATTAAAGATATCAAAGATGAAAAGGAAGTATAGTGCTTACAGCAGGTGGCTTATTCTTAGTATAGAAGGGGCTCAAGCCGGTTTGACTACAGACTGATTCCGATTCATTCAAAATTTTCTTTACGCTTTCAGTGACCTCTTCATCGGTCACCTGAATGTTGCAATGGCGTTGAGGCTCTTCAACATCACCGGTGTACTCACACATTAAACCGGGGCACTGGCTTAGCGGCAAGACGCTCCAAGATATCCAATAGCGCACAAAATCAACGCCTGTTAAACCGTTGGCCATAAAAGCCCGGACCTTGGCGAGTTGAGGGGCATATTTGGCCTATTCTGCAGAACTTAAGCGTTGTGGCATTGGATGGGTGTTCGAAAGCCGGTGATCATGATAGCCTGGGAGGGGATTCTCATCTTCAGGAGAAGTATCTCTGCAATAAAACCAAATTTGGTTCCATTCCTTAGGGTGGCTGTGCAGTTTGGCATGAGGAAATTCAACTTCCTTCCGCTTCTGAATTGAGACACCACCAAGTTCAGTGTTGGGGCCATTTACAAATTCGGTGCACCGGTTCAGATGAAAGAAGTCCCGGAACAGCTCAGCGGTCGGTTCTTCTTGTAAGTACACTTCACAGAAGACCTGGAAGTTGCATAGATTGGATACCGAGTTGGGTCCGATGTCTTGAGGATGAAGTTGGAAACTGGCAAGCACATCTCGCTAAAACTTTGACCTTGGCGGTTTGAAGCCACGGCCTATGTGGTCGACAAAGACCAAAACCTCACCATGCCTCGGGGTCGGAGGATTTTCTACTCCTGGAACTCGCCATTTAATTTCAGTTTTCTTAGGCAAGGTGCCGATGCTGACCATTCCGTTCAACTGTTCCTCGGTGACCCGGGAACGAGCCCAGTTGCAAGCGGCAAATTGCTTGGCCATTGTGGAACAAAAAGCTGGAAAAGAAATGTCGGTTTACAAATCACTCATGATGACATGCAAGATGCAATGGAATAAAAGATATACTGATATGTGAAATTGCATAAACCGGAGACCAATGCAATAATGGATAACAAGGCAATATCGGAACAAGGTTATATAGACACTGTTAAACCGGAGTATAACAATGGAGGTAAAGAGCTCCTCTGGTTTACCAGCGGGCTAATGGTATAGATTGCTTATACAAAGGTAAATCGCCGAAGTGATAAGAGGGTACAGATCTAAGGCAAAAATGACTAGGTAAGGTAAAACAAGTTTCACAAGATCACATGGGAATTTTGGATCTACCAAAGACAGAAAGGCAAAAATATTTTGACCTAAAAAGGGTATGACCCGAAACAGTTTATGAAGGACTAGATCGGTTGTTGTGCATAAGTATTTGTGGTGGTAACAGAAGATTAGCCACGACACGAGATACGTCAAGCATGAAGTGTCCATCTATAGACTAGGGAGGAACAAGGAAGAACAACATCGAAGCATTAATGAACTTCCAAGAACTACGAAGAACAAGGAAACCCTAGACAGATCTACAAGGGGGGAAAGAAAAATACTTACAGTGATTGTTGAAGCAATGGAGGAACGCTGCAGTTCTCTAGTAACGGTCAGTTTGATGCAGCGGCCTTTGTCGAAGCAGAGGAGAAGCTCGGTGACGGCGGCGGTGCTCAGGGGCAGAGGGGTCGCGAGGAGGAAGAAGCGAAGGAGACGAAGGGGAAAAATAATAAGGACCCGTGGCCCTATTTATAAGGCGACGTGATAAAGCAACAAGTGCGGGAATCAAGGAGCTCAAAAATGGATAGTTAATAATGATATCGCCTCGATGACTGGATATGCATTAATGAAGGGAATCTTCAGCCTCAACGGATAGATGACGTCAGGACGGTTTATCATGATCCTGGAGTATGACGGCACGACGGTTTACAAAATCAAGGTGAAGATGCAAAGGAGGAGTTTTTTCAAAGTACCGAAGATTGACATGAACAAGTTCAAACCAATCTGGGGCCTAATGTTGGAGATATTACTACTGGACGTAAACCAGTCAGGGGTAACCGGATTAACTTTACGAAGATTAGAAGCCCATGAAGATGTAAGAATGATGGCGCTTTATGAAGGCCCAAGGCCCAGAGGCGAGTTAAGGCCTGTAGATGTAAACCGACCTTATTATGTAACTTGCATTGTAAGATAGGAAGGGTAGAGACCGAACCGGACACGTTTATGATCCGGCTTCGGGATTCTGTAAACCGGCGGGCGTCAACCTATGTATATAAAGGGACGACCCGGCAGCGGTTCAAGGACGACAGACAACAACTCGAGAGCCAGACAAAGCGGATTCGCTCCCTGGCGTTCGAAACCCTAGCAATACCAATCACAACTAGACGTAGGCTTTTACCTTCATCGAAGGGGCCGAACTAGTATAAACTCCCCGTGTCCCCTTGTCCGGTTTAACCCCTTTAAGCTAACCCATTGCGATGGCTCCACGACTAAGTCCTTTCACAAGGACATCTGCCGTGACAAACCCACGACACTCCTCTTATCTCACTTTTGGTGGCAAATAGGACTAGGTTCTTCTTGTCGCTCATCGTGGAGGAGTTCGATTTGGGCTTGTGGCGCTCACTCTCTTTTTGGTGGCTCGCTCTCTCACTATGATCTCCATGATGGGTGGCTTGCTTGTCGGTGATCACTTGACTTGGTGACATTGGACGTAGGACGTACTCCTTGCCCTTCATCTTGAAGATGTAGTGGTTCGTTCGGCCGTTGTGGATGACTCCTCTATCGAATTGCCATGGGTGTCCAAGGAGAAGATGGAAAATAGTCATTGGAACGATGTCGCACTCCAAGGTGTCTTCGTAGGTGCCAATTTCTAAGGAGAGTTGTACTCGGTGCTCGACTTGGATGATGCCGGAGTCGCTAAGCCATTGCACTTTGTATGGATGTGGATGCTTCGTCTTGGCCAATTGGAGCTTGGAGCAAAGTTCTTCACTTGCGAGATTATGACAACTCCCTCCATCGAGGATGACCTTGACGGATCATCCAGAGTTGCCGACCTTGGTGTGGAATATGTGGCATATTTTTATTCTTCTTGGTGATGTTGGAGAGTCAAGACTTTGGAGACAACATGATGAGGACATGACTACCTTGGATATGACCAAAAATATTGCATATATGCATATTTGTCAGGTGATTTCTTGATGAGGACATGACTACCTTGGATATGACCAAAAATATTGCATATATGCATATTTGTCAGGTGATTTCTAGTGCAAACTATTCAATAATCTGTTTATGTTATCCAGAACAAAAATACTTCACACACTTTTGTGTTTTGTCTAATTGCAGGTGTATGGGACATTTGTACAATCCACATATGAAGATAAGGAAGAAAGAGATGTTTATTTGCTGTCCAAAAAGTTCTCTCACGTCACTTTTGGCCCAAGAGAAGATAGAGTCCAAGTCTCTCACGTTCTGGATTCAGATTCGGACTGCACAGACACACCTGACTCAAAACGCACACAAGTTTTTCATACGGACTCCGAATTGGGTGATTCTTTTTTTGTTGGAAACTAGATTTCGTGCACTTTCCAACCCAATTGGAATCACCTTCAAATTCGTCCGGAGCGTTAAGTTGTGGACGAAACAATATGATGCTGCAGCAGAATCCGAGTCAAAGTACAAGTCCAAAGGTGTTACATCACCTCCACTTGGGCCCATTGCCCTTGTACGACCTAGATTTAGTTTTAGGCTGCCTTGGGACGTCCTCCCACCTCCTTGGCCGGCACCCCTTGCTTCTATATAAGTAGATCCATCTAGTAGCTTTTCTCTTGGGATTTGTTTAGTTAAAAGTTAGCCATTGCAACTTCGTGTACTTTGTTTGTGTCCAACGATCAGACCAAGACCGCTTACGGATCCCCACCTTTATCAATACTTCATCTATATTCGCAATATTCAGATTGCTTTATCATATTCTTGCTTGTTCTTCGATTGCTTGCAGGAATAGACCTTCGTGGTCAGGTTGATTGTGCTTCGGCGTGGTCAATAACCTCTCGGAGTTGGTTTAGCGATTGCTAAGGCGCAACGTCGTGCACGTTTGTAGTCGGATCGTCAAAGTCATCTTCACCAAATTGATAGTTATCATCTCATCGAAAGATCGGGACACCCCGCCTCTATCAAGTGGTATCAGTTTTCAGGTTGCTCGGTGAGAATTTCCAGTTTTCCTAGATTAGATTTATTTTCTTACCTATTGTCCAAGAAAAATCCACAAAAAAGAGTTAGATCTATTCATCATTTGTCCAAGCCAGTCTGAGCCTTTGCAATTTTCTTTTCATTGCTTGCATAGTTGAATTATCGGTTGCATCATCGTGTCGAGTTGCTGGTCTTAGTGTCTAGTTCGTTTAGAGTTTCGAGTTCTGTTCACATTAGTCACGTCGTCGCTGCATCGTTATCCCTTCCGCTGTCCACCACCCATCCATCAATTTCCTCCACGTGCTACCCACCGTTCATTGTCATAATCATAGTTGAGATCGTTCCCATCTTCGCTTGATCCACTCTACATCTTATCTAGTTTGTTTTGGAAAGAGGGAGAGAGAAAAAAAAAGAAAGAGAAAAAAAACGAGAGAAAAAAAAAGTAAAAAAAAAGTCAGAGAAAACAAAAGAAAGGAAAAGAAAAAAAAGTGTGAGAAAAAAAAGAGAGGAGAAAAAAAACAAAAAATCGAATCTATCTAGAATCAATCTCGTACCTGAATTCGGATTGGAATCTGTTTTGCACACTGTTCAGTAAAACAGGTATATCTTCCTCATACGAAGTCCGTTTTGGCTTCGTGAGTACTCAAATTGAAGCTAGAGACGAGCCGCATCTAAATAGTTGCAGAAGCTAGTTCAATATTTGACACCTCGAAATCGGCTTATAAATAGGTCTTTTTGCCCTCTGAAGTTCGTGAACACAGCTTGTTCCAATTTTTCAGGCCAGTTTTAGAATTCTTTGACTCCTCATATCAACTCGGAATTGAGTGATTCTTTTTGCATTGGAAAGCTTGAGTTAGTAGCATTCTTTGAAAGAATTTATCAGAAAATTGTCTCAAACTTTTCAAGAGGAAAGTTGGAGAGAGAGTTGTTGTATATCCTGCTTGGCAGTTGTTTTTCATCATTATCTTCACTGTCGTTGTGATCTTCACTTATATCTTGCTGTCAAGAGCTACTTAGTATCCTTCATTGATGCTAGTTGTGCTACGCCGTGACCTTATTAGTGTTCTAGGCTCGCGTCTCTAGTCCGGTCTAGCCTAGGACCAGCACAGTACCGTCGTTGAGCGTTTATTCAACATTGCATCTTTGAATTGATTATTGCTAATCTTTTGCTACCATATATAGCCAACCCAGCTCCACATATTTCTACACCGTGTATACGCACGCTCCCCTGGCAATCGCTTTACTCAATATTCGGAGTTACTTGACACCGCTGGTTGCCGATCACCGCCTGCTGCATGGTAAGAACTTGTAGGACATTGATATTTGCTTTACTGTGAGCGTTTTACCACCACATCCTAGTAGTTATAGGAACATTATTTTTGGGTTTTGTTTCTTGTTCTACTAATCATGACAGGATCCAGAGTCAATTCATGGGCTTTGTCGATCGCGGGAGACGTGCCACCACCTTTGCAAATACCACAACCGTCACGAGAGGTGCACAAACATCCAAATGCACATGATCAGATTAATGTATCTATACCACCATTTAATGGCCGTTTTAAACCTGCTTTATATATTGAATGGGAGTTCGACATAAAAAATATATTTGCTTCCCATAATTTCAATGAACATAAAAAGGTTAAGGTTGCGGTTGGTTCTTTCACTGGTTATGCTTTGGTTTGGTGGAGTGAATATTGTCGGTTACACCCTGATTATATACCTACTACTTGGGATGATTTGAAACTTGCCATGCGACATACTTTCGTCCCTGCTTATTATACTCGTGACATGATTAAGAAGTTGCAACACTTAAAACAAGGTAGTGAAACTGTAACAAAATATTATGATGATTTACAAACTACCTTGTTGCATTCCTCTTTAGAAGAAAGTGAAGATGATTTTATGGATAGATTTTGGGGAGGATTAAACCGTGATATTCAAGAGATACTAATTCATGAAGAGTGTTATCCTATGGACCATTTGTTTCATCTTGCTTGCAAAGCTGAACAGGAAATAAAACGACGTGTTGGCCACGAGGAGAGCAAGCGCACGGTGCACATTCCAAGAGTTGATATGATTGTTCCTTTAACTACTAGGCATACTATGAGAACCACATCCGTTGTTGTCAGGACTACATCACCTCCACCATGTGACACATCGCCCCCGAGAGTGGCTACATCATCTGAGTTGATCATAAGAGGTAATGACAAAGGTACTGATCTTCCATCTCTACATGAGAATGATGAATGCCTTGTCAATTTGAATGCACCATCTGATGAGCTACCCACTACTTTGATCACACCACCTATTTTAGAGGACTACGTTGATAATTTGATTTTGCCATGTGATCAAACAACTGAAATACCAACAATTTTGAGTGCACCCATTGAATTAACTATTGATGCAAAAAAACCAATGTTTAATCATTTTGATATGACCTCTAATCTTGGTGATGATTCTGTGTTGAATGACTTATTGCATGTTTGCTTATTTAAGCATGTTGTAGCATGTAAATTTGATGCAAGTATGGTTTATTCACCAATGTTGGGATGGTTTAATGATGAACATTGTCAATCTTTTGAAATGAATAAGAGCTTCATTTATATGTGCAAACTGAGTTGCAATATTTTCATGCCTTCTACTTCTTGTGCTAATTTTTTGGCTTTAGATTTTATGAACTATGCAAGTTACTCATCTATTCATGTGTCATATATGCAAAAATCAAGGGAAGTAAAAATGGATGACATATACATATACAACATGTACACCTTGTCTCTTTTGTTAGCCACATTTCAGATTAAGCAACGCCGAGGACGGCTTTATTTTCAAGAAGGGGAGGATGATGAAGACATGACTACCTTGGATATGACCAAAAATATTGCATATATGCATATTTGTCAGGTGATTTCTAGTGCAAACTATTCAATAATCTATTTATGTTATCCAGAACAAAAATACTTCACACACTTTTGTGTTTTGTCTAATTGCAGGTGTATGGGACATTTGTACAATCCACATATGAAGATAAGGAAGAAAGAGATGTTTATTTGCTGTCCAAAAAGTTCTCTCACGTCACTTTTGGCCCAAGAGAAGATAGAGTCCAAGTCTCTCACGTTCTGGATTCAGATTCGGACTGCACAGACACACCTGACTCAAAACACACACAAGTTTTTCATACGGACTCCGAATTGGGTGATTCTTTTTTTGTTGGAAACTAGATTTCGTGCACTTTCCAACCCAATTGGAATCACCTTCAAATTCGTCCGGAGCATTAAGTTGTGGACGAAACAATATGATGCTGCAGCAGAATCCGAGTCAAACTACAAGTCCAAAGGTGTTACATCACCTCCACTTGGGCCCATTGGCCTTGTACGACCTAGATTTAGTTTTAGGCTGCCTTGGGACGTCCTCCCACCTCCTTGGCCGGCACCCCTTGCTCCTATATAAGTACATCCATCTAGTAGCTTTTCTCTTGGGATTTGTTTAGTTAAAAGTTAGCCATTGCAACTTCGTGTACTTTGTTTGTGTCCAACGACCAGACCAAGACCGCTTACGGATCCCCACCTTTATCAATACTTCATCTATATTCGCAATATTCAGATTGCTTTATCATATTCTTGCTTGTTCTTCGATTGCTTGCAGGAATAGACCTTCGTGGTCAGGTTGATTGTGCTTCGGCGTGGTCAATAACCTCTCGGAGTTGGTTTAGCGATTGCTAAGGCGCAACGTCGTGCACGTTTGTAGTCGGATCGTCAAAGTCATCTTCACCAAATTGATAGTTATCATCTCATCGAAAGATCGGGACACCCCGCCTCTATCATTTCTAGTGCAAACTATTCAATAATCTATTTGTGTTATCCAGAACAAAAATACTTCACACACTTTTGTGTTTTGTCTAATTGCGGGTGTATGGGACATTTGTACAATCCACATATGAAGATAAGGAAGAAAGAGATGTTTATTTGCTGTCCAAAAAGTTCTCTCACGTCACTTTTGGCCCAAGAGAAGATAGAGTCCAAGTCTCTCACGTTCTGGATTCAGATTCGGACTGCACAGACATACCTGACTCAAAACGCACACAAGTTTTTCATACGGACTCCGAATTGGGTGATTCTTTTTTTGTTGGAAACTAGATTTCGTGCACTTTCCAACCCAATTGGAATCACCTTCAAATTCATCCGGAGCGTTGAGTTGTGGACGAAACAATCTGATGCTGCAGCAGAATCCGAGTCAAACTACAAGTCCAAAGGTGTTACATCACCTCCACTTGGGCCCATTGGCCTTGTACGACCTAGATTTAGTTTTAGGCTGCCTTGGGACGTCCTCCCACCTCCTTGGCCGCCACCCCTTGCTCCTATATAAGTAGATCCATCTAGTAGTTTTTCCTTGGGATTTGTTTAGTTAAAAGTTAGCCAACGCAACTTCGTGTACTTCGTTTGTGTCCAACGACCAGACCAAGACCGCTTTCAGATCCCCACCTTTATCGATACTTCATATATACTCGCAATATTCAGATTGCTTTTATCATATTCTTGCTTGTTCTTCGATTGCTTGCAGGAATAGACCTTCGTGGTCAGGTTGATCGTGCTCCGGCGTGGTCAATAACCTCTCGGAGTTGGTTTAGCGATTGCTAAGGCACAACGTCGTTGCACGTTTGTAGTCGGATCGTCAAAGTCGTCTCCACCAAATCGCTAGTTATCATATCATCGAAAGATCGGGACACCCCGCCTCTATCAAGTGGTATCAGTTTTCAGGTTGCTCGGTGAGAATTTCCAGTTTTCCTAGATTAGATTTATTTTCTTACCTATTGTCCAAGTAAAAGCCACAAAAAAGAGTTAGATCTATTCATCCTTGGTCCAAGCCAGTCTAAGCCTTTGCAATTTTCTTTTCATTGCTTGCATAGTTGAATTATCGGTTGCATCGTCGTGTCAAGTTGCTGGTCTTAGTGTCTAGTTCCTTTAGAGTTTCGAGTTCTGTTCACATTAGTCACGCCGCCGCTGCATCATTATCCCTTCCGCCGTCCACCATCCCATCTATTAATTTCCACCACGTGCTACGCACTGTTCATTGTCATAATCATAGTTGAGGTCACTCACATCTTCGCCTGATCGAATCTGCATCTTATCTAGTTTGTCTTGGAAAGAGGGAGAAAAAGAAGATAAAGAAAAAAAATAGAGAGAAAAAAGGAAAGAAAAAAAAAGAAAAAGAGGGAGAAGAAAAAGAAAAAAAAAGTGTGAGAAAAAAAAGAGAGAAGGAAAAAAATTGGATCTATCTAGAATCAATCTCGTACCTGAATTCGGATTGGAATCTGTTTTGCGCACTGTTCAGTAAAATAGGTGTATCTTCCTCATACGAAGTCCGTTTTGGCTCCGTGAGTACTCAAATTGAAGATAGCGACGAGCCGCATCTAAATAGTTTCAGAAGCTAGTTCAATATTTGACACCTCCAAATCAGCTTCTAAATAGGTCTTTTTGCCCTCCAAAGTTCGTGAACACAACTTGTTCCAATTTTTCAGGCCAGTTTTAGAATTCTTTGACTCCTCATATCAACTCGGAATTGAGTGATTCTTTTTGCATTGGAAAGCTTGAGTTAGTAGCATTCTTTGAAAGAATTTATTAGAAAATTGTCTCAAACTTTTCAAGAGGAAAGTTGGAGAGAGAGTTGTTGTATATCCTGCTTGGCAGTTGTTTTTCATCATTATCTTCACTGCCGTTGTGATCTTCACTTATATCTTGCTGTCAAGAGCTACTTAGTATCCTTCATTGATGCTAGTTGTGCTACGCCGTGACCTCATTAGTGTTCTAGGCTCGCGTCTCTAGTCCGGTCTAGCCTAGGACCAGCACAGTACCGTCGTTGAGCGTTTATTCAACATTGCATCTTTAAATTGATTATTGCTAATCTTTTGCTACCATATATAGCCAACCCAGCTCCACATATTTCTACACCGTGTATACGTACGCTCCCCTGGCAATCGCTTTACTCAATATTCGGAGTTACTTGACACCGCTGGTTGCCGATCACCGCCTGCTGCATGGTAAGAACTTGTAAGACATTGATATTTGCTTTACTGTGAGCGTTTTACCACCACATCCTAGTAGTTATACGAACATTATTTTTGGGTTTTGTTTCTTGTTCTACTAATCATGACAGGATCCAGAGTCAATTCATGGGCTTTGTCGATCGCGGGAGACGTGCCACCACCTTTGCAAATACCACAACCGTCACGAGAGGTGCACAAACATCCAAATGCACATGATCAGGTTAATGTATCTATACCACCATTTAATGGCCGTTTTAAACCTGCTTTATGTATTGAATGGGAGTTCGACATAAAAAATATATTTGCTTCCCATAATTTCGATGAACATAAAAAGGTTAAGGTTGCGGTTGGTTCTTTCACTGGTTATGCTTTGGTTTGGTGGAGTGAATATTGTCGGTTACACCCTGATTATATACCTACTACTTGGGATGATTTGAAACTTGCCATGCGACATACTTTCGTCCCTGCTTATTATACTCGTGACATGATTAAGAAGTTGCAACACTTAAAACAAGGTAGTGAAACTGTAACAAAATATTATGATGATTTACAAACTACCTTGTTGCATTCCTCTTTAGAAGAAAGTGAAGATGATTTTATGGATAGATTTTGGGGAGGATTAAACCGTGATATTCAAGAGATACTAATTCATGAAGAGTGTTATCCTATGGACCATTTGTTTCATCTTGCTTGCAAAGCTGAACAGGAAATAAAACGACGTGTTGGCCACGAGGAGAACAAGCGCACGGTGCACATTCCAAGAGTTGATATGATTGTTCCTTCAACTACTAGGCATACTATGACAACCACATCCGTTGTTGTCAGGACTACATCACCTCCACCATGTGACACATCGCCCTTGAGAGTGGCTACATCATCTGAGTTGATCATAAGAGGTAATGACAAAGGTACTGATCTTCCATCTCTACATGAGAATGATGAATGCCTTGTCAATTTGAATGCACCATCTGATGAGCTACCCACTACTTTGATCACACCACCTATTTTAGAGGACTAGGTTGATAATTTGACTTTGCCATGTGATCAAACAACTGAAATACCAACAATGTTGAGTGCACCCATTGAATTAACTATTGATGCAAAAGAACCAATGTTTAATCATTTTGATATGACCTCTAATCTTGGTGATGATTCTGTGTTGAATGACTTATTGCATGTTTGCTTATTTAAGCATGTTGTAGCATGTAAATTTGATGCAAGTAAGGTTTATTCACCAATGTTGGGATGGTTTAATGATGAACATTGTCAATCTTTTGAAATGAATAAGAGCTTCATTTATATGTGCAAACTGAGTTGAAATTTTTTCATGCCTTCTACTTCTTCTGCTAATTTTTTGGCTTTAGATTTTATGAACTATGCAAGTTACTCATCTATTCATGTGTCATATATGCAAAAATCAAGGGAAGTAAAAATGGATGACATATACATATACAACATGTACACCTTGTCTCTTTTGTTAGCCACATTTCAGATTAAGCAACGCCGAGGACGGCTTTATTTTCAAGAAGGGGAGGATGATGAGGACATGACTACCTTGGATATGACCAAAAATATTGCATATATGCATATTTGTCAGGTGATTTCTAGTGCAAACTATTTAATAATCTATTTGTGTTATCCAGAACAAAAATACTTCACACACTTTTGTGTTTTGTCTAATTGCAGGTGTATGGGACATTTGTACAATCCACATATGAAGATAAGGAAGAAAGAGATGTTTATTTGCTGTCCAAAAAGTTCTCTCACGTCACTTTTGGCCCAAGAGAAGATAGAGTCCAAGTCTCTCACGTTCTGGATTCAGATTCGGACTGCACAGACATACCTGACTCAAAACGCACACAAGTTTTTCATACGGACTCCGAATTGGGTGATTCTTTTTTTGTTGGAAACTAGATTTCGTGCACTTTCCAACCCAATTGGAATCACCTTCAAATTCATCCGGAGCGTTGAGTTGTGGACGAAACAATCTGATGCTGCAGCAGAATCCGAGTCAAACTACAAGTCCAAAGGTGTTACATCACCTCCACTTGGGCCCATTGGCCTTGTACGACCTAGATTTAGTTTTAGGCTGCCTTGGGACGTCCTCCCACCTCCTTGGCCGCCACCCCTTGCTCCTATATAAGTAGATCCATCTAGTAGTGTTTCCTTGGGATTTGTTTAGTTAAAAGTTAGCCAACGCAACTTCGTGTACTTCGTTTGTGTCCAACGGCCAGACCAAGACCGCTTTCGGATCCCCACCTTTATCGATACTTCATATATACTCGCAATATTCAGATTGCTTTTATCATATTCTTGCTTGTTCTTCGATTGCTTGCAGGAATAGACCTTCGTGGTCAGGTTGATCGTGCTCCGGCGTGGTCAATAACCTCTCGGAGTTGGTTTAGCGATTGCTAAGGCACAACGTCGTTGCACGTTTGTAGTCGGATCGTCAAAGTCGTCTCCACCAAATCGCTAGTTATCATCTCATTGAAAGATCGGGACACCCCGCCTCTATCACAACAAGTGCGGGACTTGAATCTTCATCGCAAAAGACTTGTTCCTCTTCATCGTTCACTTGCCGGTGCATGGCGACTTGCTCGATGGCGTCCATTTCTTCTTCACTCATTGAGTCACAAGTGCCGTCGTCATTGAGGATCATGGTCCGCTTATTGGTGCACTCGTAGGACTTGTTGCCTCAGCCTTCGCAAGTGAAACACTTGAAGGAACTCATCTTGACGGTCTCATTGGTTGGACTTGATGATGATGAAACTCTCGGCTTGAAGTTGCTCGTAGTAGGACGATGAGTTGGAGTTGACGAAGCTTTCTTGGAACTCGACTTGTCGATGGTGCTAGTAGAAGGCTTGGTAGTCGGTGTTGGAGTCGTTGAAGCTTGGTTGTTTGAGAAGCCGTATGACTTGGATGATAACTTGGCATACTTGAAATCATCTTGCACTTGGCGTTCTGCTTTGGTAGCTTGGTGCACTAGCTCGATGAGGTTCGAGTATGGTTGGAAGTCGGCGATCTTCTTGATGGGATGATTGAGTCCATTCAGGAAACGTGCCATTGTTTGCTCATCATCTTCAGTGACATTGGCTCGTATCATGACAATCTCCATCTCCTTGTAGTACTCTTCAACGCTCTTGGTTCCTTGCTTGAGTAGTTGGAGTTTCTTGAAGAGGTCACGGTTATAGTAGGTAGGCACGAAGCATGCTCTCATGACATCCTTCATTTGTGCCCAAATGGTGATGGGTGGTTCACCTCTTGCCTCATGGCGCTCGATGAATTGTTCCCACCAAATGAGGACATAGTCTTGGAACTCAAGGGATGCCATTGCGATCTTATTCTCTTCTTCATAGTTGTGCAAACAGAAGATCTTGTCAACTTTCAATGCCCATGAAAGGTACTCTTCGGGATCGTTGCTTCCGTTGAAATTGGGCATGGTGAACTTGAGTTTGCCATAGCGTTGCTCTTCATTGTGTTGGGGTCGGGGATGATAACGTACATGTTGTTGATGATTGTTCAACTCGTGGTGCTCTTGGTGCGGAGGGTAGTCAACCTCATGTTGCTCTTGTCGTGGAGGATCTCCATTGTCTTCATGCTCTTGATGAACTTGATGTTCTTGACGTGCTTGTGGAGGAGCTTGTCGGGCTCGAGGAGGAACTTGACGGTGCACGCGAGCTTGAAATCTCCGTTCTTGAATTTCTTCGCGAAATGCTTCTTCTTGTTCTCGAGCTTGTCGGCCTCGGTTGGCTACGACTCTACTTGAATCTTGGAGGGCTTGTTGCACCGCAAGTGCTTGAGCTTCACGGAGTTGTTCTTCTTGGCGTTGTGCCTCGGCGTCTTGTGCAACTTGGTGGAGACGCGCTCGCTCTTCCTCTTCATGTTGGCGTTGTCATTGTCGTTCTCGTGCTAGCGCAAAGGCCTCTTGAGTTTGACGTTGTCGGCGCTCTTGAGAGTCGGTGTCGCATAGAGGATTGAGGCTTGCTTGACGATCGTTGCGCGTGGCACGGCGTAGAGTGTTTGATGTCGGTGTACTTGAGACAGAGAGGGTGAAGTCGGAGTGGCGGCTTGAACGGATCCTTCTTGAAGTGGAAGAAGAGCGGTTGAGCAACAAAGCACGAATCTCGTCCATTCTTGCGTCATTCTCTTGCTTGTGATCGTCGAACCTGTGGTTGAAGTAGTCCCTTGTACGTTGCTCAGTGAGTCGCAAGTCGGCGGCAAGGTTGTCGATGCGTTCACTCATAGCTTGTTGCTCTTGATGCAAAGCACGTTGTGCACCAAAGAGGTGACTCTTGGTGATGAAGGGGTTCATGTCGTCGTCTTGCTCCATGAAGAGTGGGTTGGTAGAAGTACTTGGCCTATCCATCATTCCAAGATAAATGTGAGTGGTAGAAAGAGAAGAACGAATACCAAATGTACCTTGACCGAAGTTGAAAGTGGATCGATGATCACTCCAATGTAGGACAAGGAAATAGCACAATTGGTACTAGCTCTTGTCGGTTTCTCACACCTACACAAGTAAAAGCGTTTTGGTGGAGCTTGGTTAGGATGGTGGCAGAAAATTTTATGCAATTGTAAGTGAGCTTCAATAATGTTGGAAAAGATACGCAAGATGCAATGTAACATGTAGACCAAGCATATAAGATACATGGAAACACACACGCAAAAAGATAAGTGGGGTTGGGCAACTAAGGATGAGCCAAAATGTGGAATCCACAAAAATGCTCTTGTTGCACAACACTAGAGAGACGCTAGCACGATTACACAATAGGTGGATACAAGAACTTGTGCAAAACCTACTTAGCAGAAATGCAACGACTTCTATCCAAATATGCTTTATGCAAGGTGTTGCTATGATATGATCCAAGATGATCTGGTATGACAATCTTAATGTTGTACGATGCTATGGTTCTTGCTTTAAAAGCTCTTTTCTTAAAAGCTTGCTTGGCTCTTTGATGTTGGAGCTCTTTTCTTATGCGATGCTTGACGAACCAAGATAGCAATTGTGTATGTGATGACAACTTTGTGACACAAGAGATGATACCAATATATGCAACAATGATGTATGTATGCTATCGGAAGTATGATCACTAATGTGCACATGTCTCATTGCTGGAAATACTCAATGGCTAGTCTCGATGGGTAAGCAACACAAAGGAGTAAGGCTAGGATGGCTATCAATGTAATGGCAAGAGTGATATGTCCAAAACCAAGACGAGGTTACCGGTCTTGCTTCTGGTATGGTGTCAAAATGGTTAACCAAAATACCACGATGTAGTCGAGGTTGTCGTTGTTGATGACGATGTAGGACGTGTCCGTGGCGAAGATGAGCGGCAGTGATGTCGATGTCGAACCGTACCTAGATAGCCGAAACACAAAAGGATACGATACCGCAACTCAAATTCTCAAACCTCGAAGTAGCAAACGGGTTGGAGTGTGAAGCGGGTAAGCAAACGGTGGTGGTATGCGGAAAGTGGTGATGGTGTGTAGTGGTAGGAGTGCGTATGCGGAAATGTGGGGCGGTGGTGGTGACTAAAACTGAAAAAATTCAGTTTCATCAGGGTCGGTCGGACGTCCAGGATGGGTCGGTCGTCCGGTCGTCGTCAGACGTCCGGGCTGGGTCGGACGTCCGGTGCCTGGGCGAATTTCGGGCACGGGATGAACATCACGAGGGCGAGGTGGTGGAGGGGAAATTCATCGATTCTGGGCAGATTTGTGGATGGAAAGGGTGGGGAAAAGGGGGGAAAGCTAGATCCACTCAAAACAAAGCAAATCCATGGATCCAAACCAACAAAAGCTCAGCACACTAACGAATCACAACAAAATTTTGGGGCTATTTTTGTGGGGAATTTTCGAATTAGGACAAAAAACAACAAAACAGGGCTAGAAACACAACGGGGAGGCTCCGAAATCGTGATCAACGTGGCTCATGATACCAAGATGATGTAGGGTAGGAACCCTATCGCCCGATCTTTCACGAAAGGAGTGGAATCCCGTGAGGAACACGAAGAACACAAAGGGGAAAACGAGAGAAAACACTCAAACCAACTTGAATAGGTCACACAAGTGCTAGATCCTCGAATACATGGAACGATACACGGTACACGATCAACTAGGGACGATACACGGTAACCGGTCTTCTTCATGAGGAGGTGTTGAATCCACAGGGGGATCTTCCCTTAGAAAGGGGGCTTGAATCCAAAGGGATCTTATCCGAAGAGGCCGCGGTCTCTCACAAGGAGGAGATCCAATATGGATGAGCGTAGCTCTATCTCTCAAATGAGCTATCACAACACTAAACCTAGCTAGAAGGAATAGGTGGAGTATATATAGTCTTAGTGCAAAAGAGGGGGCGAAGGGTACATGGGCTGCGTCCCAACACGCATCAGCGCATAGGCGTCAGACGTCCGGGGGTCACCGGTCGTCTGTAGGCTCGAGAGGGTCCGAACGTCCAATGCCTGTTGGACATTCGTAGTTTCGGCTCGGGTGGTCTTCGGTCGGATGTCCGGTCGGGGTCGGTCGTCCGGGTGGCGTCGGACGTCCGTGGGTTTGGTCTCGGGTGTGAAGACGTCGGTCGTCCGGAGGGGGCCGGTCGTCCGATGCCTGGAGGTCGTCGGACGTCTGTTCCAGGCCGATCGTCCGGAGCCTGTAGGTTCTCCTGCATCTCTTCTTCTTCTTCTCCGTCTTCACGTCCACCTTCCTCTTCTTCATCTCCTTGCTCCTTAGCTTCTCCATGATACCTGAGTATGCACAATGTATCCATATGAGGTAGTAGCCATGTCTCAGGTGTATCAGAGTGGAAATGTGAGAGGAGAGATGTCACCTTGGTTTCAAGAGCTCTTGCACGCGCTCGTGTCATGGGTGCAAGAGGTGTCGAAGGAGATGTGGTTGGGTCCATGGGGATGGCCTTGGGATGCTCCACATCACTTCGGGCGGCTAGATATTTGACCACGGAGGTCCACCACAGGCTTCCTGCTCAAGGGCAGGTTATTCCGACCCCCAGATCTGGCGGGAGGGTCGTATTTATCTCCCACTTCCTCCGGGGGCTAGGGTTCGCTCTTCACCCCTTCGTCCATGGGCTAATGTTTTATTACAGACTAGATTTTCATGACCTAGCCCCGGACTCTATCCTCCATGTCTCGGCATTTATCATTACATGCGAGGCCTTCCTCCGAATCCCCCCACACTTCGGCTTATGGCTCAAGACCTTCTGTGTGAAGTCGAAGGTAGTCGACGGGGAACTAGTGGAGTGCGGCGGTGCTACGATCAACCAACTCACCAGCACTCCTTGGCCAAAAGGTTCTTTTACTGAAACTTCCAATCACTGGCAGCAAGAGTGGTTTTACGTTACAGAGCCCCGCATCACCAAGTGGGTAGCTGCACCCACATTCCGTCTTGGCCCACCATTACAGCTTGCGTCATGGGTCAACAAGGGGCTAGACTGGGGATCAGTTGATGAAGCACAGACTTTACAGAGCCGCATCCGAACCCTCCTCGAGAGAGACATCGATCTTGTCAACGTGATCCAAGTGATGTTAGTTCACCGAATCCTGCCATGCCAGCGCAGGTCTCGTCGTATGTGGGAGCTTAATCCAGAAGGACCACAAACCCTCCAGCACTTCTTCGGCACCACACACAAAGGGATGTGGAAGTTATTTTTCGGGAAGCGGAAACATTGGCCAGACACTACCGAAGACGATGGCCTTAACTGCAACCGTTCGGATACCCCGGTAAGCACTTATCTCCCGAACACTTTGTAATTATGCATACCGTAATATGGTATGAGCAAGCTATGTTCTTCCAGGGCTGGACAAAGAAGGAAGACCTAATCATGTGTTCAGCCCCTCTGCCCGAGGGCCCATCAAATCCTGTTCTAACAAGGATGCTGGCCTTGGCACCATACCCGATGCCTGTGAAGGAGGGCGAGGTGGAGAGTGAGAGGACAAAAGATGGCCCCTATTCCAAGGGTGGATCGGACATTGTGTCCGGAGGAATCAAAGTCCCCTCATCCGAAGACAAAAGTGAAGGGGGCCACTGTCTCCTTTCCTCCTAGGAAGAGAAGGGTCGCCTCCGAAGATCGGGAGAAGCAGGCTCCTAAGCGAGGCAAGATGCCTCAGGTGGCTGGCTCGGGCTTGGAGGACGTCGAAGCGCAGTCTCATGACGAGGACAAGCCTCGGGCCAAATCGTAAGTGAATCAAGGCTGTTTTAAACGTGTCCTGTTCCTTTCTTATAATGCCTAGAATATATATTTTTTGTTTTTGCAGCTCAGCATGCAGTCTTCCTCAACAATCCTCTTCCTCGGGGGACCTGCTCCCAGAGATATTGGAAAGCGAGACGCCCCCACCGGCTTCTCCGGTCAATAGTGCGGATGACTTAGAGGCGTCATCGCGGAGGGCCTTCCCCAACCAACAAGTGGTGCAAGGGATGATGAAGGCATTACCCGAAGGTGGTACTTCGGTGTCCCAGGGTCCGGGGAACAACATTGAGGGCCCCGAACAATCCGATATACAACCGAAGATGTATGAACGGATCCCTTTGAAGGGTGGCCGTACTCCTACGGCAGCCTCCATAGACCCAGAGGCCCCGAATATCTTGACGAACATGCTGCGGCAGGCATCCGTCTCAGAGGAACATCGTACCTTAATGAGTACGGTGGTTGAAAAGGTCCAGTCTGCGAAGACCGGATTGGATGAGGCCTTTATGAGCCTACTAAGAGGCTTCGAGGTTTGTACTGTAATATGTGCAATTGTGTTTTATTCGCAAAATACACCTCTGTATAGATAGTAGCCCCTGAGACTTAGGTTGGCTTCCATGGGAGGCGAACGGAGGATCAAGAAGAAACATTCAAGGACTAATCTGATTAACTTGAACATAGGCTGCTTCCCCCTGGCTACTTCCTAGACTACGGATATTGTCGAGCTGCAAAGGAAGCTTGATATGGCCGGGGATGACATTGCGTTAATCAATGTGCGTCTTGACGAATCGCAAGGTATGTATTCGGGGCATTCCCTTCACATACATTTTTGTGATATAAGCATAATGCTGAAATTTATATACTATAATATGCATGACAGCAGACGGTGCTGCCACCGTTGAAACTCTTCGGGCGGAGCAGGCCCAGGCCAAGGAGCAGGCCCGGTGTAGTAATGCGGCTGCCGAAAAGGCAACGGCTGAGTTAAAAGCCGAATGAGCTGCTCGGCGTCAAGACGAGGAGAAGATATCCACGATGGTGCTCGAACTAAAAAATGCTGCTAGCCGCTGTTTACTCCTTGAGAAGGTGAATCAAGCCAAAACGGCTGAAGTTGACAAGGCCTTACGAGAGGCAAGAGAAGCACGGTCTGAATCCAGAGCCTCCCGTGAGGAGATTCCGCAAGCTAGGGAGATTGCGGCTGGTGAGCCATTTTTGCTACAGAATAAGTTCGGGGATCCGAACTATGCTCAGCTTAACCAATTGTGGAGTTCTCCGGACGAGTTTTTAGGCTTGCCGAAGAGTTCTTCCGATGCAGCACAGTTTTACCACACACGAGAGGGGTATGCAATGGAGAAGCTTTTCTGATCACAATTCAGCGTGTCAATGTGCCCCCTGTTGCTAAATGAGTAGATGTCCCAGTGGGCCGAGCTTCATAGGATATCCGACGCTGCCATGAAGAACGTCATAATCCGGTTATGGCCAACTGAGCATGTTCCAAATAGTTACTTCGGCTTGGTGCAACGGCTTGTTGACGCGGTGCCATGTATCAACACTGTGAAGCGGTCGGTGTGCATCGAGGGTGCATGGATGGCCTTTGCCCGAGTCAAGACCTTATGGGGGAAGATGAAGGCCATCGATGTTGCAGTGAAGAGTCCACCCAAGGGCAAGGACCACCAAGAATTGGAGCATTATTTTGAAGACATCCTAGTGGCTGCCCGCTTGATAGAGGGTCAGTGCTCGAAAGACATAATGTTTGAGTGAGGTGTATGAGAATTGTACGACACAATTTTATAGTTAATCTGTTTTTATATATTGCTCAAAAGTTTGTGTTCCTCCTGTGTGGCCGTTTTAATATAATCTGAAAGTTTTTGAGTTGTCGGCTTCAGCCCCCTCGTGGGAAGTACGGGGGTGTTCGGAAAAGCATTTGATCACTCTTGACCCAAGGTCTCGGTCCGTGAAGGAGCTGTCAATGCGGCAAACCAGGCAACCAGACTATAGGGCGTTAACACTTTCACTTAGCCATAGGAGTTTTATGGTGGGTCTACGATATAGCCCCTGGTATGTATGCAGCTTATTCATACGATGCGTGTACATATTTGACCGAAAAGAGGTCCTTCGTGTGACACGGAGGAATTGCTAGAGATTTTGATAAGTCATCGAGTGGTTGACCAGCTCTCGCAGCATCATGACAGTCAGTTTTCGGCTTTCTCTACTGAGGTGCTGAGCCAGGTGAACCGGAAGCACAATCGCAGTAGTTCTCCCTTTACTACCCTAGCCGATAGAGCGGAATGTAGGATAGCAAGCACAGGAGCCAGGCAACCCAACTATTGACCCAAGACATGATTCGGAGCTGATGCATATAAGGCCAAACTCGCGACGCCGAAGTATGCTGCAAAAGCTGTTTGGACTTTGTTGGCAACTCAATTGTTCCCGTATCGAGCCCCTGGCAAGTTTAAGCTAGGGTATATCTGTGAAATAACCATAGGATGTGTATTCAATTGCGAAAAGACACGGATAAATAATACTGGTAATGTGAACTGGGACCTAAGTGATATGCCAAAGAGCACTTGATATATATAAAGGCCACGACCCCGGCTATTTGATATTCCCTGAGTCGAAGGCAGGGAAAAAAGGCATGTTACATGCTGGAAAAAGAGTGCGGTCCACAAATAGTTATTTTGGACCTCCTGTCGCACGTGTGCGCCATCTGTCCTCGGCGAGGGGAATCCTTGAAGGAAGTAGCCCCATAGGTGAGTGTACGGATCCGAACTCCGATAGAGTTGGTTTTAGATGTTCCTCCTTTGCGCCACCTATTTTTAAGAGGTAATGAAGAAAGAAAAAAGGAAAGTAGATAAAAAATGTTACCGGAGTGCTTGCAGACTTGTCTGTATTATGCTTCCGCCAATGCCCATGGTATCTTAAGTGCGTAGTTATGTATGCGCGGTATAGTTTTAATGGGTATGTGAGATGGGCACCGGAAGCCGAACTGCTATTTCTGCTCCGGATTGATCGATCCTCGGGGGGAAATTGCTTCTGGCCCTCGGGAATTGGCTGGTGAACCGCTCTGTCGTCCCTATTGCCTGGCGGGCCCCTTCCCTTGTGTTCGGCGTTGAGCTTGCCGGCCTGCTTGAGGACCCAACAGTTTCTATTAGTATGATTAGCTGGTTCATTGGTGTGGCCGTGAAACTGGCAGGGTCGGTCCAGTATCCTGTCTAGGTTGAATGGTCCGTCTCTGTTCGCCTTGAATGGCTTTTTCCGTTGACCAGGCTTAGGATTGCTGAATCCGGCATTGACCACTGTGTCGTGTGATCATCATCGTGATTGTTGCATTTACTTTGTCGTGGCTTGCCGTTGCCGTCTCGGATTTTGGAAATGCCCGAGTCGCTGGTGGTATTGCTTCTACGAGCGAGCCAGCTGTCTTCTCCCGCGCAAAACTGGGTCATTAGAGCGGTAAGGGTTGTCATGGATCTAGGTCTTTCTTGACCGAGGTGGTGTGCAAGCCATTCATCCCGGACACTGTGTTTAAAGGCCACAAGGGCTTCCGCGTCCAGACAGTCGACGATTTGGTTCTTTTTAACTAAGAACCTAGTCTAGAGCTGCTTGGCTGACTCTCCGGGCTGCTGGACAATGTGACTTAAGTCATCAGCGTCCGGTGGCCGGACATATGTTCCTTGGAAGGTTTCACGAAAGGCGTCCTCCCAATCTTTCCAGCTGCCAATAAAATTTTCGGGCAGACTGTTTAACAAGTACCGAGCTGGTCCTTTGAGTTTTAATGGTAGGTATTTGATGGCATGAAGGTCGTCCCCACGGGCCATGTTGATACGGAGGAGGAAGTCCTCGATCCATACCATGGGATCCGTTGTTCCATCATATGATTCAATACTCATAGGTTTGAACCCGTCCGGGAATTGATGCTCCATTACTTCGTCTGTGAAGCAAAGAGGGTGCGCGGCGCCTCTATGTTGGGCCACACTACAACGTACCTCCGGTGGAGTCCGTTTGCGGTTTTCGGCCCGGGCGTGGCTAGGTTTGTCACGTCCGAATAGGTGGCCGTCGTCGTGTGTGGAGGTATGTCCTCATGATCCGTAGGTCGCTCTTGGGTATCCTGCTCTGCTACCCGGGTCCTGGTGACGGTCGTGTGCACAACCCCGAGCTGTTTTGTTCTTGCCTTTACGGCGAGGTGGGGCGGTCTGGTGTTCAGCTTGAGTTGCCGCTTTACCCGGACCAAGTTGTGATTGACCTGACGTCCTGTGCGATAATGGCGCAGGCTCGAGCGCCCTGTCATCGCCTGGGGTAGCAATCTATTCTTCGGGTAGCTTTTGGCTGGGCCACTAAGGCCGTATTCTTCAGCGGCTAGCACTTTGGTCCATCTATCATTGAGCGGATCTTGGTTGGCTTGAAGTTTCTGCTGCTTATTTTTCAGGCTCCTTGCAGTGGCTATTAGTTGGCGCTTGAAGCGCTCCTGCTCAAGCGGTTCCTCAGGCACGATAAAATCCTTGGTGCCTAGGCTCACCTCATCCTCAGAGAGCAGAAGGTATTTGTCGTCCTCTGAATCTTCGTACTTGGCCTGCTTACCAGGGCTAACCTGCCCATCTTCCCGTTCATCTTGGTCATTAGCTGTATCACTGGGGTCTTCGCTGTCTTCGGCATCGTCGTCCATATCGTCCATGTTCTCGGAGTCGCAATCAAGTTTATCGGTCGAATTCTCGACCGTGGCTATGAAGTGGGTGGTGGGAGAGAAGCAAAATTCTTCGCCGCCAGCCCCAGGTTCGAGCAGGATATAGTTTGGCTGTGAGTCCTCTGTCAAGGACAGGTTCTTTAACGAGTTTAGCACATCGCCCAAAGGCGAGTGCTGGAAGATGTCTGCGGTGCTGAATTCGAAGATCGATAAATGATCAAGTTCAGCATCCACAGGCTCATGCGGTTCGGAACTTACGTTCGGAGATGAGTCCGGAGTTCCGGTGACAAAGACGTCATGAGGGGTTAAGTCTTTGTGCGGCTCCAACACCGTGGGATATGTGGCCTCCGTAGTGGGGTTGATCCTGCCATCCTCGGATGGTGCAGTCTGCTCCGGATCTAAGGCCAGAGTGGTTATAGGAGCGATCTCCTAGAGGCGGTCAGACGATAGATTTAGGTCATGATCATCGGGGTGACCGGGAGCGGCTATTGCGTTCTCGAATCCGGCGAAGATCAAGTGTCCACGGATGTCCGCAACGTAGTTCAAGCTCCCAAATCTGACCTGATGGCCAGGGGCGTAGCTTTCGATCTGCTCCAGATGGCCAAGCGAATTGGCTCGCGATGCGAAGCTGCCGAACACGAAGATCTGTCCGGGAAGAAAATTTTCTCCTTGGAGGCGTTATTATTGACGATTGAAGGGGCCATCAAACCTTTTAGCAACATCACAGAGGAACTCTCAATGAAAGCACCAATGTCGTGTCAAAACTGGCAGATCTCGGGTAGGGGGTCCCGAACTGTGCGTCTAAGGTCGATGGTAACAGGAGACAAGGGACACGATGTTTACCCAGGTTCGGGCCCTCTCTATGGAGGTAATACCCTACATCCTGCTTGATTGATATTGATGAATCTATACCTACTAATAAAGCAAGGTGCGTTTCGTCAATTTTTTCATCCATTTACCGCAGAAAATATTTTTTTCTACCCGAGGTGGTACTAAATTCTTATGCGTTTGTCTCGTAGAAATAGAATATTCGTATGTGGGCCTTGTGTTGTGGCCCAGCGAAGTCAGCCCACTTATTGTTCTGCGCACGCAACTGGGAAAATTTTATTTTCCGCACGAGGCCACAAATAGTTGGATTATCGCACATGACAACCAATAATGGGCTCGACCACTTTTCTTCTTTTCTGTGATTTACTTCTATATTTATTATCCTTTCCCTATCGCTTTTTTCCTTCCAAGTTTATTTTTCTTTTAGAATTTATTTCATAAATAAAAAATTCTCAAAAAGCGTTCAGAATTAACATAAATAAAATTTTATAAAATGTTTAGAATTCCAAAATTTTGTTGGTATTTTGGAAAAATATTCGTAACTGGCAAAAAGTGCCCATTTTTTTAAAATAAATTATTGTTTTTCAAAATTGTTCGGAATTCTATACCTACAAATAGTCAGAGTTTTGCACATGACAACAATTAATGGGGTGCTCCACATTTCTTTTCTTTTTCTGTGATTTACTTCTATTTTTATTATCCTTTCCGTATCTCTTTTTCCTTCCAAGTTTATTTTTCTTTTAGAATTTATGTCGTAAATTATAAAATTCTCAGAAAGCGTTCAGAATTAAATAAGACAAAATTTGGAAAATGTTCAGAATTCCAAAATTTTGTTGCTATTTTGAAAAATATTTGTAACTTGCAAAAAGTTGCCCATTTTTTAAATAAAATATTGTTTTTCAAAATTATTCGGAATTGCTAAAAAGAAAATGGCATTTCAAAAAATGATCCAAATTTTAAAAATATTAATGTTTCAGTTAAATTTTCAAAATTAAAAATAATGTTTGTGTATAAAAGATACACATTTTCTAAAACAATTATGAATTTTCAACACATGTTCCCCTTTTAAAAAATGTTCACAAATTCAAATAATGTTCTTGTTTTTATAGAAAAGTTGGTGTTTTTAGAAAATGTTTGTGAATTTTAAAAGAAGTCCCCTTTCATATTTTGTTTGCTTTCTTTCGAAAGTGTACATAATTTTTAAAAAACTATTCAGGATTTAAAGAATTGTTCAAGTTTTCTAGAATATTCAGAAACTCATACCTTAAAATCCCCTCGATTGAAAGGATTGAAAGGAAGAGTAGATTGAATAACTCATGGGCCTTCTTTGGCGTATGGTGACGTAACAAATCTCTAAATGCCCTCGATCAATGAATGAAAACATAGCGGATTGGTTTCTTCACACGTGGCGAAACCGAGAAGCTAAATGTTCCTTTTTCGTGTGCACACAGTGTTTTACTTACATGTATAATTCTCACTGACTTTAAATGCATACTATTTTATCTCCCGTTGCAACGCACGGGCATACGTGCTAGTTTTGAGTATTACAAGAGTTGATCTACCTCGAGATCGTAGTGGCTAAACCCTAGAGGTCTAGCTTGTATGGCTATGATAATGAGTGTCCTATCCTGACTAAGTCCTTTGGTTTATATAGACACCGGGAGGATCTAGGGTTACACAAGGTCGGTTACAAAGAAGGGAATCTACATATCCAGTCGCCAAGCTTGCCTTCCACGCCAAGGAGAGTCCTGTTCGGACACGGGTGCAGTCTTCGGTCTTCGTATCTTCATAGCCCATCAGTCCGGCCCATGGCCAACAGGCCAGACGCCCGGGGACCCCTGAGCCCAGGACTCCCTCACCCCCTTCCAACAAAAATACTACCACCAACATTTGACTCCATCAAATTTTTGGAACTTTGGCATCTTTGCCTAGGGCTTCCACTACAACCTCCGCATAACCACCACCGACTTCCGTAACCTAACCAATTGTGATCCATATAGCATTAGTGGTTGTTTGAGTTGTGATTTGAGTCTCCTAAGGTGTTTAGGCTACTTAGGGACGGTTGCTTCTTCATCAACCACCACCACCACCATAACTTCCGCATAGGCTTGACCACCCCAACTTAACCCAAATTTGTTTGTGTTGTGAGTTGTGTCTCCTAAGGTGTTTCGGCTACTTAGGGACCATGCTTTCAACACCGACACCGTGTATAGTCCACCACCTTACCCTCCATTTCCGCATTGCGTACTCCACAAACCATCATTGCCATTCCGCAATTCCATTGAGCTTTCGCAACACCACCACCACATCCCACTACCACCGTTTGACATTTGACATTTGAGATTTTGAGTTTGCGGTTTCTCTGTTTCCTAAGGTGTTTTGGCTACTTAGGGACGAGTCTCCATCATCTTGGTATCCCCATCAAGATCACCGCCACTCATCATCGCCAAGGATGGTTACCTCCATATCATCTTGGTATCATGGTATCCCTCCATTGTATATTCCCTTGCCATTGCATTGATAAACCATAGCCCATTTTGTGTCACTTGCCTATCGAGACTAGCCATTTGAGTATTGCCGGCAACGTTACTTGTGCACATTAGTGATCTATGCCATCCATTGCATACACACCATATCTTATTGGTATCATCATATCATCTTGTGTGCCACAAGTTTGTTCCCGCATATACATTATTGCTATCTTGGTTTGTGCATTGTGGCCATATCAAAAAAAAGAGAATAAACTTTAAAGCAAAAAGATAAAGAGCAAAGAAGCTTGTAAGCAATATCCATAGCATCATACCACATTGCATATAGGATTGTCATATCCAATCATCTTGGATCATACCTGCGGAACATCATACATATATAGCATACTTGGGATAGAAGTTGATACATTTTGCATATCATAGGTTGTGCACAAGTGTCGTATCTGCCTATTGAGCAATCGTGCTAGCGTCTCTCTTGAGTTGTGCAACACGAACGTTTTTCGTGGATTCCACATTTTGTGCTCATTCCTTGGTTGCATGACCCCATTTATCTATCTGTGTGTGTGTGTTTCCATGTGCTACATATTGCTATTGGTCTACTTGTTTCACTTGCGAATTTGTGAATATTTTTCAACATTATTGACTCTTGCTAACATTTTGCATTAAATTTTTGTGCCACTATACTCACCGAGCTCCACCATAAGCCTTATTTGTGTAGGTGTGAGAAATTGACAAGATCGGTACCAATTGTGCTATTTCCTTGTTACATCATTGAGTGATCATTCATCCATCTCCAACATCGGTCAAGGTACATTTGGTATAAGTTCTTCTCTTTCTCCCACTCATATTTGCTCGAGTCTTGTGATGGATAGGCAAGGCATTTCATCTCCGGTCTTCCACAACAATGATGGAGTGAACAACTACATCACCAAAGCGTCCATGTTCGATCTACAACGACAAATGCAAGGCGCACAATCAAGATTGCGAGAGCGCATCGAGAACATCTCCATCGACATTCGTCACTCTGAAGCAAGGAAAAGGGACTACGTCGACAACAAGCTTTCCGCGCAAAAGGAGGAGCCAAATGCAAGGATCGAGGAGATTCGGACTTTGTTGGCCAAACGTTCTTCCCCTTAATCATCCTCAAGGCAGCGACGTTCATGTCACAAGTCTTCGGAGCGCCAAAATGATGCAAGCGCAAGTCGTCCACGTCCACATCTCCATGGCGACCACCATCACGTTCGTGATCCACATCGTCATGAAGAGCAAGTCACCTCCAAGCATCATGTGCACGACAACGACGAACGACATCTACTATGAGCTCAAGTATGACAATGACTCCATCATCATGAAGATGGTCAACACGCGCAAATGCACACGTCCCAATGAGCTCTACTTAACGCCAAGTCCAAGCTTCATGAGCAAAAGAGAAGACCGCGAGACGAGCACCACCAAGACGGAGCTACGGCTACTACCACCACCACTTAAGTATCTTCGCCAAGTGTTCTCAAGGCATCTTCGCCTTTGGACATACGGCATCTTCGCCTACTTCCCACGAGTTCGCCTACATCGACATCTTCAACAACGAGGCGACAAACTACGAGTGAGGGCGACACTTCCATCTTTGGAAGCCCCTCAAGGAAGATGGCCGAGAATGGGAAATTCCCTTCGGTCATGGAGACGAGCTACGATGATGAGGACATGACTACCTTGGATATGACCAAAAATATTGCATACATGCTTGTCAGGTGATTTCTAGTGCAAACTATTCAATAATCTATTTATGTTATCCAGAACAAAAATACTTCACACACTTTTGTGTTTTGTGTAATTGCAGGTGTATGGGACATTTGTACAATACACATATGAAGATAAGGGAAAAAGAGAAGTTTAGGTTTTGCTCAAAAAGTCCTTTCACGTCACTTTTGGGCCAAGAGAAGATAGAGTCCAAGTCTCTCACGTTTTGGATTCGGATTCAGACTACACAGACATACCTGACTCAAAACGCCAACAACTTTTTCATACGGACTCCGAATTGGGCGATTCTTTTTTTGTTGGAAAGTAGATTTCGTGCTCTTTCCAACCCAATTGGATTCACCTTCAAATTGGTCCGCAGCATTGAGATATCGACGAAAAAATCTGACGCTGCAGCAGAATCCGAGTCAAACAACAAGTTCAAAGGTGTTGCATCACCTCCACTTGGGCCCATGAGCCTTGTACGACCTAGGGTTTTTTTAGGGTGCCTTGGGACATCCTTCCACCTCCTTGGCCGCCACCCCTTTCTCCTATATAAGTAGATCCATCTAGTAGCTTTTTCCTTCGGTTTTGTTTAGATAAAAGTTCGCCATAGCTGCAACTCCGCGTACTTCGTTTGTGTTCAACGACCAGACAAAGGCGTCACAGAACCCCACCTTGATCAATAAAGCTTTCCTCTTATATTCGCAATATCTAGATTGCAATCTTAGTTTCTTGCTTGTTCTTCGTTTGCCTGCAGGAAACAGACGTTCGTGGTCAGGTTGATCGTGCTCCGGCGTGGTCAATAACCTCTCGGAGTTGGTTTAGCGATTGCTAAGGCGCGACGTCCTCGCACATTCGTAGTCGGATCGTCAAAGTCAACTTCCTCCAAAAACGATAGCCACCATCTCATTGAAAGACGGGACACCTTTGCCTCTATCATACGAGGTGCCACATCATATGGGCCTCCAACAACATGTCACACCCTCGATGCGGCTATATCTCCCACGTGTCGAAGCACGACTTAGAGGCATAACCGCATTGAAAGCAAAGTCGCAAGTGAGGTAATCTTCACACAACCCATTTAATACAATAGGGGAAAAAGATACATAGTTGGCTTACAATCGCCACTTCACACAATACATGAATAAAGCATTACAACATTCAAATACAATCAAGGTCCGACTACGGAACCAAAATAAAAGAAGAACCCCAAATGCGACAAGGTCCCCGATCGACCCCAACTGGGCTCCACTACTGATCAACTAGAACGAAACAACACAAAGGACAAGATCTTCATCGAGCTCCTCCTGAGCTTGGTTGCGTCACCTGCTCGGCAACATCGGCACCTGCAAACTGGTTTTGGAAGTATCTGTGAGCCACGGGGACTCAGCAATCTCGCACCCTTGCAATCAAGACTATTTAAGCTTATAGGTAGGGTAAAAGTATGAGGTGGAACTGCAGCAAGAGACTAGCATATATGGTGGCTAACATACGCAAATGAGAGCGAGAAGAGAAGGCAAAGCACGATCGAGAAACTATGATCAAGAAGTGATCCTAGAACAACCTACGTCAAGCATAACTCCAACACCGTGTTCACTTCCCGGACTCCACCGGAAAGAGACCATCATGGTTACACACGCGGTTGACGTATTTTAAATTAAGGTCAACTTCAAGTTTTCTACAACCGGACGTTAACAAATTCCCATCTGCCCATAACCGCGGGCACGGCTTTCGAAAGTTCAAATCCCTGCAGGGGTGTCCCAACTTAGCCCATCACAAGCTCTCACGGTCAACAAAGGATATTCCTTCTAGCGGGAAGACCCGATCAGACTCGGAATCCTGGTTACAAAACATTTCGACAATGGTAAAACAAACCAGCAACACCGCCCGAATGTGCCGACAAATCCCGATAGGAGCTGCACATATCTCGTTCTCAGGGCACACTCAGATGAGCAGTCCGTACAACTAAAACCAGCCCTCGAGTTTCCCTGAGGTGGCGCTGCAAGGGGCTCTAGTTTGAACCAACACTCAGAGGAGCACTGGCCTGGGGGGGGGGGTAAAATAATGATGACCCTTGGGCGCGCGACCCCCAAGGAAAAAGAAAATGCTAGGTGGCGAATGGTAAAACCAATGTTGGGCATTGCTGGAAGAGTTTTATTCAAGGCGAACTGTCAAGGGGTTCCCATTATTAGCCAACCGCGTAAGGAACGCAAAATCCGGGAACATAACACCGATATGACGGAAACTAGGGCGGCAAGAGTGGAACAAAACACCAGGCATAAGGCCGAGCCTTCCACACTTTACCAAGTATATAGATGCATTAATTAAATAAGATATATTGTGATATCCCAACAAGTAAACATGTTCCAACAAGGAACAACATCTCCATGTTCCAACAAGGAACAAACTTCAATCTTCACCTGCAACTAACAACGCTATAAGAGGGGCTGAGGAAAGCGGTAACATAGCCAAACAACAGTTTGCTAGGACAAGGTGGGTTAGAGGCTTGGTTCAACAATATGGGAGGCATGATAAGCAAGTGGTAGGTATCGCATCATAGGCATAGCAAAAGAGCGAGCAACTAGCAAGCAAAGATAGAAGTGATTTCGAGGGTATGGTCATCTTGCCTGAGATCCCACAAGGAAGAAGAACGAGCCCATGAAGAAGACAAACGGGTGTAAACGAACGGGTCCTCACAAATGCGACGTTATCGGAACCAACCCGAAGAAGCAAATACCGGAAAAGAAAGCACACAACATAGTAAACAACCAACACATGAACATGGTATGATATGCGAGATGCGGTATGCGATGCATATGCATGATTTGACAAGGAACGATTGAACCTGGCCTCAACTTGGAAATCCAAGTGTGCCACTGGAAAGGTGAGGTGATTTCGGTTGAAATCGATATAAAGAACACCGGAATCGGATGCACGGTTTGGAAATGGCAAGCAAAACAAATATGGCATCGGTCTGCAATAAACAGCAAGTAGCCATATAAATGCAACAAGATTAATATTCTACAGCACTCAAACATGGCGACAAAATACATGGCAGGGATCCACTCATAAGGCTTGACAAAAGATGAACACTGATCTACGGCCAATTCATCCATTAACAGGTTCAAACAAGCATGGCAAAAATGCAAACGGTAAACATGTTTCAGACTTAGTGAAATTAACACTAGTTTGGAATTTCGGATCAGGTAGCACACTTTGAAGCAATAAAACTATATGCTACAGGAACTTAACATGGCAAAGAAAGGCATGGCATGGAGCTACTCAAAGAGCTTAACACAAGTCCCTTAGTGACCTTGAGCCAAAAGGGATCAGAAAATACAATTGCAAGCATGTGAACATGGCAAAAACATAAACATATCACAGACTTAGTGAAAAACTGGAACATGCAAAACAGATATCAAGTAGGCATGTTTACGAGATCGATGCACTCACTACAGACAAAATGACAAACTAAGCATACACCCATCACGAATACACATTATACAAGCTAGACAGGGCAAGAACAATAACATAGCATGAATGGATCAACTACAACATCCTCGGCAAAATCGCTAATAAGTAGACAATCTGCCCAGATTCACGAAATAGCAAAAGTAGAGCTCGATTGACTCAAGTTAGGGTCCTCCATAAAGGCAAACAAAGACAAGGATGGATAGAGCACTACAGGTTTAACAAATCATCCTTACTAATCATCCTCAAAAGAGGCACGGATCACTAGGAAACAACATGAACATATGGCATATTGATAAAAACAGATCAAGGACTTAGAGAAATTCTAAGTCCCTGAAAACAGCATTAACGAACGCACCACTTTGGAAGCATGTGCTAGTCACCACACAAATCACAAAAATACATGGATGGCATCTCTGTAAAGATGGAAAAGCATATAACAAAACACACGTAGAGCCCATGAGCATATCATGCACACATTAATCATGGCAAAAATGACAAATAGCTATTTGGTGAAGTAGATCAGACAAATAACTCAAATAGCTCTCTTCCAACAGCATTTCGGGCATCAATATGAACTCAAATGAAAATGATGCAATGAGATGAAATGATGTGCTCTCTGAGACGAACATTTTGATACGCTACACACCCAAAACGGAGTTACGTATGCAGAGTTACGACATGATGAATATGGGCATTTGAAACTGTAAATTTTGGGGACTTAGTGGAATTTTACCTCCGCGAAAGTCAACGCGGGGCGGAGGGATCCGGGACGGAGCGGATCGGGACGCGACGAGGCTGTTTGGTTGGGAGGAGTGGTGGATCTGGTCCACCCTCCGGGATCTCGCTGGAGTGGAGGAAGACACCGGCGAGGTGGCGCATTCCGGTGATGTCCGACGACGAGGGGCGGCGTTGAGGAAGGCGGAGGAGATGGCCGGCCCAGCGAACGGCGGCAAGGTCGGAGGAGAACCGGGCGCGGCGGCGGCGGAGCATGACGGCGGCGGGCGGCGCGTCCCGCGGGGCACCGGCGAGGAGCACACGGCGGTGGGGCGGTGCGCTATAGGCGACGACGAAGATCGCCGGTGGGGAGGCGCTAGGCGGCGGGGAGCAGCGGGCGAGCGGGATCGGCGGCGCGCGGCGACCGGGCCGGGCGGGCCCGCTGGAGGCGCGGCTGAGGTGGCGGCCTGGGACTGGATGGGCGCAGCGGCCGGCTGACGTGGCGGCTCGCTATAGGCCGAGGCGATGTGGCGGCGGCGCGGTGGACATGTCCGGCACGGTGAGGACGTGTCCGGCGGCGCGAGGGGAGGAGTTTTTAGGGTTTATCCGCGAATTTCGGGAGGGGAGCACATATTTATAGGTAGAGGGAGCTAGGAGAGTCCAAATGAGGTGCGGTTTTCAGCCACGCGATCGTGATCGAACGACCGAGATGATGGAGGAGGTTTAGGTGGGTTTTGGGCCACTTTGGAAGGGTGTTGGGCTGCAACACTCACAAGGCCTTTTCGGTCCCTCGGTTAACCGTTGGAGTATCAAACGAAGTCCAAATGGTACGAAACTTGACAGGAGGTCTACCGGTAGTAAACCAAGTGATAGAGGCGAGGGTGTCCCGATCTTTCGATGAGATGATAACTATCGATTTGGTGGAGACGACTTTGACGATCCGACTACAAACCTGCAACGACGTTGTGCCTTAGCAATCGCTAAACCAACTCCGAGAGGTTATTGACCACGCCGGAGCACGATCAATCTGACCACGAAGGTCTATTCCTGCAAGCAATCGAAGAACAAGCAAGAATACGATAAAAGCAATCTGAATATCGCGAATATGTATGAAGTATTGATAATGGTGGGGATCCGAAAAGTGGTCTTGGTCTGGTCGTTGGACACAAACGAAGCACACGAAGTTGTAATGGCTAACTTTTAACTAAACAAATCCCAAGCAAAAGCTACTAGATAAATCTACTTATATAGGAGCAAGGGGTGGCGGCCAAGGAGGTGGGAGGACGTCCCAAGGCAGCCTAAAACTAAATCTAGGTCGTACAAGGCCAATGGGCCCAAGTGGAGGTGATGTAACACCTTCGGACTTGTAGTTTGACTCGGATTCTGCTACAGCATCAGATTGTTTCATCCACAACTCAACGCTCCGGACGAATTTGAAGGTGATTCCAATTGGGTTGGAAAGTGCACGAACTCTAGTTTCTAACAAAAAAAGAATCACCCAATTCGGAGTCCGTATGAAAAACTTGTGTGCGTTTTGAGTCAGGTATGTCTGTGCAGTCCGAATCTGAATCCAGAACGTGAGAGACTTGGACTCTATCTTCTCTTGGGCCAAAAGTGACGTGAGAGAACTTTTTGGACAACAAATAAACATCTCTTTCTTCCTTATCTTCATATGTGGATTGTACAAATGTCCCATACACCTGCAATTAGACAAAACACAAAAGTGTGTGAAGTATTTTTGTTCTGGATAACATAAATAGATTATTGAATAGTTTGCACTAGAAATCACCTAACAAATATGCATATATGCAATATTTTTGGTCATATCCAAGGTAGTCATGTCCTCATCATCCTCCCCTTCTTGAAAAATAAAGCCGTCCTCGGCGTTGCTTAATCTGAAATGTAGCTAACAAAAGAGACAAGGTGTACATGTTGTATATGTATATGTCATCCATTTTTACTTGCCTTGATTTTTGCATATATGACACATGAATAGATGAGTAACTTGCATAGTTCATAAAATCTAAAGCCAAAAAATTAGCACAAGAAGTAGAAGGCATGAAAATATTGCAACTCAGTTTGCACATATAAGTGAAGCTCTTATTCATTTCAAAAGATTGACAATGTTCATCATTAAACCATCCCAACATTGGTGAATAAACCTTACTTGCATCAAATTTACATGCTACAACATGCTTAAATAAGCAAACATGCAATAAGTCATTCAACACAGAATCATCACCAAGATTAGAGGTCATATCAAAATGATTAAACATTGGTTCTTTTGCATCAATAGTTAATTCAATGGGTGCACTCAAAATTGTTGGTATTTCAGTTGTTTGATCACATGGCAAAGTCAAATTATCA